>NC_060251.1:24543566-24857125 GCF_921293095.1 Ischnura elegans | reverse complement strand
CATACGCTTTTCCTATAACTATGCAGTTTGTCTTCCCGGATGATTCATTGAAAAGACCCAAATTGTTTGGCGTGCGTTTCGAACGCACGGGTAAACCAAGCTCTCCGCAAGCAGCCAGTTTACATTACAATAATTTTTGTGGGTGTTTTATGTGTGTGTTCCACATTTAGTAGAAAGTACAGGCCTTATGGAGAACAGTGATGTCAAACTACCACTCCGCTGGCACTTATCCTTTCAACGTATGCAAACACTCATTAGAGAGCGCCAAAATAGTTTAGTTAAAAAAATAATAGGATGGTTTCCTATTTTTTTAAATAGCCCAAATCGAAAGGTAATATCGATATCTATTTTTCGCGATTAAATGAAAAGTGAAAATTTTCAAGCGCGCGAAAACGTGACGGCTAAGTATGAATGCTGGGAAAAGCCCGTGTGACGTCATTGTGGTTTCGGCTTTCGCCGAGTGAGGCCACCTTGGTGCGAGGATATGAGCGCCGCTGGGACGTAGGCTGCTAGCAGGCAGCAGAGTACCCTGCTAGCAGATAGCGCTTGGCTTAAATAAGGATTATTAATACCTTATCAAACGAAGGAAACTTTCCGATCTTAGGCAATTTTAATAGGTGATTACTAAGATATATTTCCTTGAGCTTTGTGCCACATGCATGCTTTGGTAATCTCAGACGATGTAAAACTCCTGACTACTCGTATAGCATCTGGGTCCCTGTGACGTCACGTGGAGTGGTATCGCATGGGAGCCAATCTGGGCTTTTTCAAATGAGGTTAAAATTGACCATTAACATTCGTCTAAACTGGGATTTCTAATACCAAATAATTTGTATACTATGAATACACAATAATGGTGGGTAACGAATCGCAATCAATGCCTTTCGTTTTCTTTGATGAAGGAAACCACCCTATTTAAGATCACACGGAAGGCGACGTAAATAAAGCAATTTTTAAGCGTAAATGGATATTCCTTGCTGGAATACAAGTTGAAACATCTTTCCCTATAGTATTTTAGTACTAATTCAATATGCACAATCTGAATAATGAAGTTAAAAAATTGTAATGTAAAAAATAACAATGAAATGAAGGATAATAAAATTTATAGCCACTTCTGAATGCGACAAAATTTCTTTTCCTCCCGTGTGCCCTATGGCTCTGGCATGTATTTTGTGAAAAGCGATGTTGAATAAGGCGACAATGATGATGTCAGTTGGATAATTGGATTTTCATAGTTATCATGATAATTTACTGTAAGCGAAGCGTTTGTTTTCACTTCCTTGGCACGCTGACGAATACTAACGAGTGGTTTAAATTTATTTTTCGCTCCAAGTCAAGTTCGCAGTGGACTTGATCCACTTCTCCTCCAGAATCCCAAGCGTTCTTTTTTTACCATATTGTTATAATACATAATTGTTAAACAGCTTTTTCTAGAACTATTCATAGATTTTGATAAACATATTTGTCATGCGAAAGATCTTATGTATATTTTATCAAAATTTTAAGCCTATTCAGGTGCAAACAAGGTAGTTATCGCAGTCTTTTAAAAATTTACTTTGCTCTATATGGAGACTCAGGTTTTTCAGTGTTTTTTTATTTTCTCTCGGGTCTATCGAATACTTGTGATAAGATTATCTCAATATATCCACTGACGATTCCCGGGTTCATGGCATTCTTATCAACGCTGTACCTTCTACCCTGTAACCCACCCATTACCTACGTACCCACCGTTTTAATTATTGCAATTAATTCGACTGGGAGATGGGGAGAGGGTGTATCAACCAGAAGCTTGTCACCAGATCCCGCGTTACAGCGATCATCTCGACCTGCAGCTTCTTAGGAACGTTATTTTACGAACAACCCGCGGGTATTCTTCAGCACAATTAATGCTGTTCGGTTGATATCAAACATTCTTTTCACGTTTCTTAGACTGATTCCGATTGTGGAAGTCTCACGATCAAAATTATCACGCGCATCACGATCGCTCTGACTTTATTCGTTTGTGGTGTCATAAAATTGCAAATGGATTTGAGTTTGTGGGTTGTAATATTATTTGGAACGCAGGTGCACTACTCAGCCGATGAATAAAATTAGAAGAAACCTAATGCCATGCTCTCGCCGGGGAAAATTCTTAGCCATTAACTTTGTATAAGTTCAAGTAAGTTGCTGCGTAGTTTTCCGCGGCGTTGTCTAAATGATGTCTCCATGCTTCTGGGTTTCACCGCGTAGATTTTCTTTGCGACTCCGGTTGGAATACCGGAGAAACTGTCGTCGCAAAGAGACATCAAGTTCAAGTAATGCTTAAAAATATGAATTTTTTATGCTTGCAGTTAACGGCACATTTTTGTAACGTAACTACCAAGCAAAGTAGGGAGCCTTTGGGATTTGAAAGAAAGTTTATGGAAAATTTTGACGATAGACCCATTTCCGGTCAAAAACTTTCTGCTTGCGACTGTGAATATACTTAGGTACGTTACTCATATGGCCGTCTTTAGCAATTCATTGAAATATTTTGATGATGCATCAGCTTGTGTCTTCAGAATTACCCGTAGTCATATAGCTACCCTAGGTGGTAACGAGGTTAGAATCTAATGTTTTTTTATTTCCACGAGTGACCTTGATAGGAGGGATGAATCTTCAGGGCAAGGATATTTTTTAAAGAAGGGGAGTTAAAATAATCTATACAATGCCATTACCTACTTTTATTGTAGTTGAGAGTAATTCATGAACAGTAGGCGTCCGTTTTCGTTTTTCATTTCGCACCCGTCTATCTCTTTGCCAGTGGGCCACTCAATTTATGAGTAGCCCTTTTCAAATAAGTATCCACAATATTTTCTTTCCTTAAAATGGGATCCCACTAGAATGGTAATCTCAATAAATATATCTCAAATTATAAATTGTTTTCTAAGCATCAAAAATATTCTATTGACATTTAAATATTCTAAGGTTAATGATATTTTCCTAAACTCAGTGTTTCCTGCCACGAATGCAAAGTAACAACTGTTCTGACTCAGCTCGAGAAACTCCCCTTTTAAATCAAGAAAATTAATTTTTCGGAGAAAGAATCTGAAACCTTTGGGGGGGGGGGGGGGGAAAGTTTTGTGCCAATCATTAACATATAATATATAAGATTAAAGGATTATTATTAAGTATTAGATAAGATTAGATTTTTTAAGGCTCTAAGTAGATTCAACATAAAAGAAAAAGAGTTGCCCGGATGAACCGCCTGAAAAACCGCTGTCCAAAGCCTTAATCCCATGTATGTCAACCATACCTGGTAAGACCCACCGCATTCTACGACGGTATAACATCAAAACCATCCATCTGCCACCACCAAAATTAATGCACCGCTTGGTGAGGGTGAAAGATCCGATCGGCCTGAAGACACTCCTGGTTTATGGAATACCTTGTGAATGTGGTAAAATATATGTGGGGGAGACAGGCCGAACGATTGAGACGAGGAATACCGAAGATTTTTCAGATTAGCGCAACCAGAAAAGACGGCCGTGGTGGAACACAGCATTACTGAAGACCATGCTATTATATGGGAAGATACAAAAATCCTTTGCCACGCACAACGTTACTGGGACCGCATAATTGAGGAAGCAATAGAGATCCGCCTCAATGTAAAAAATTTCAATCGGAACACCGGTTTTCATCTTAGCAATACATGAAGACCTGTAATAAGCTGTATAAAAAACATAAGGGTTGAACGTGAAGAATTTCAAAAGACCTACAGCCAATCGGAAGACACATGAGCCGCATTGTTGTCCTCGGTAAACGGTCGATCCGGGTCAGTGTGAAATTGGACTTCCATAAAGTAACAGCCTTGAGGATGGGAGACTAGTCGTCTCCCGAAACGTCGGCTTACATAAAAGCATTAACCTTGCTGAAAACCCGAGAAATATTCGTCACAATGTATGTACAATTCCCAGGGGCATTTGTCTCTCTCATTACATTTAGTGAGTTCGTAATGCACATTCACCACTTCAACTCCGAGTACGGTGTTTTCCTTCGAAGAGTCATAGCAATAAATTGCTTAACACGGCGTGCGGGAAGGAAGCATTCAGTTCCCTTTCTGGGTTTCATGATATCGCAAGATACATTTTGCCGCTGAAAGATGACTCACGCGGAAAGTTCACCGCTTACCATAGTGTGGTTTGAAAACAGTCGCCAGTGTCGCGTCTCCCGCTGTGTTCCATAATTACCCAGTACAGAGCTAAGCGTGACGCATATTCTCCGTGTTGAGCGAGTTATATTCTCACCGCAGGGCATCTATTTTCTCGAAAGTGTTAAGGAAGTATTCCACTCATTCGACGAACCTCACCGAGCGAATTCCTGAGCGGATATAACCGGAAAACTCGGGTGATTTCCTGACTCTTTCCATTTTGGAACGCAGCACAATGATAACTTTTGCGTCACCATGGAAATACATTCCCATGGGGCTCCTGCACTTACCGAAATTTTTAACGGTTAATTTTTAAGTAAACACCGCCAAGAACTATCATGATACCTACTGATAATATATTAATTGATTAAAATTTTAGTTTATTATAAATATGAAATATCATGTCGTACGCTTATTGTGGACGGCGAGGAGGTGGAACGACGAAGTGTCGGTGGTGGTGCGTTTTACCCAAGATGAAAGAATATATCCATTTAACGACTCTCCTATCAAATCCAAATGAGCTTACTTTTGCCATTAGGATTTCATGATTTACTCTGTCAAAAGCTTTCGAAAAATCAATCAGCACCCCATCGATTTACTTTCCGCTCCTCCCTCCTCTTATACCCCCTCCGCTAGGTACTGGGAAAGAGACGCTAATTGGCTTTCGTAAGAGTTTAAAGAAAAGGTTAGTGAAGGGTTTGATCTGTAGTGAAGTGTTTTACGGTGCGGAAACGTGGACACTTAGGATGGAGGACGAGAGAAGACTGGAGGCCTTTAATGTGAGGGTATGGAGAAGAATGGAGAAGGTGAATTGGACGTTTAGGAGGAGGAACGACGAAGTGCTGGATATGGTGGGTGAGGAGAGATGGAATCTTGATTATATACGGATGAGACAGAATGTATGGATGGAGCGAATAGTGCGAAAGATCCACACAGAAAAAAATCATCCGCCATGACCGGGATTCGAAACCCGGATCCCCCGATTTCCGGTCGAGTGCTTTAACCAGTTAAGCTACCGACGCTTGGTGAAGCTCCATGCAAACCTACTATAATCGATAGCATACTTTAATAGTAGGGATAGTCGGATCGGATACCTCGGATCCAAATATCCGCGGATATTGCCCTTCATCGGATACATCCAAACTCGCGGAAGACATCGGATCTGAATCCGAAATTTTAAATAATAGCTTCAGTGAATGCAACGCCCCAATAAGGGTGGAAAGAGTTCCGATTCTATCTTCGAATGCGCCGTCGCATGCGATTCTTGTCCTACTCATGAACCGTTTTGTTTGAAAGCTCTCGTAGAGGTTACGTAGGAGAATTTCAGCCGTGGAAAATAAAGAAAGGGTGGAACTGGCACGTAGCGCGACTCTTCCCAATAGATTGAACAATCATTGGCGGAATCTCTCAGGAATTTGAAAATGCATTTGGATCCGTAAATATCCGATCCGAAAGATCCGGCTCCGAAAATCAAGGATCCGATCCGAATCTGGATCCGAAAAAAATCCTGGATCCGTCCATCCCTATTTAATAGTAGCATAAGTTTTAAAAGATTAAGGCATCGATGTAAAAATAGACAAAAGACGAACGACCGAGCAGGTGGGTGGAGTCCTTTCATAGTGACCGTTTCAAACAATAAAGCATACGTCATTTTCAGGAAACATTCGAAATATTATGTTTCCATTAAACTTCATCGACAAAGGCACTCAAAAAAAGGTTTTCCGATAGCGTCATCAGGAAATCGCGTCTGAGAATTGGAATTTTTAAACTGCCTCGAATGGCAATTCCTCTCTAAGTATACGAAAAATTTGACTGATGCGAAAATAATCACGTGGTTTTCGTAAAAACCTGATATAATGTCCGTTACCTATACCATTATAACCTCCAAAAATTAAATTTGAGATCATCGCCGGACTATACTTTGAGTAATTAGCTAATGATTGTAGTAAGTCGAATCACTGAAATGGGCTAGCAGTCAGATCAAAAAGCTGGAAAATAGTAGCAGGTAGACAGCTATAAAATGTTAGAATAGGGTAGTTTCCTTCATCAAAGGAAACGAAAGGCATTGATTGCGATTCGTTACCCACCATTGGTGTATTCTTAATATACAAATTATTTGGTTTTAGATATCCCAATTCAGACGAATGGCATTGGTCAATTTTAACCTCACTTGAAAAAGGCCAGATAGGCGCCCATCCGATGCCACTCCACGTGACGTCACAGGGACCTAATTTCTATACGAGTAGATAGGAGTTTTACATCGTCTGAGATTACCAATGCATGCATGAGGCACAGAGCTCAGGGAAACATCTCTTAATAATCACCTATTAAAATTGCCTAAGGTCGGAAAGTTTCCTTTGTTTCCTTGGGTATTATTAATCCTTATTAAGTCGCCGCGGCGCTCACAGCCTCGCACCAAGGTGGCCTCACACGGCGGCAGCCGAAACCACAATGACGTCACACGGGCTTTTCCCAGCATTCATACTTAGCCGTCGAGTTTTCGCGCGCTTGAAATATTTCACTTTTCATTTAATCGCGAAAAATAGATATCGTCATTAAAAAATCTAAAAGCGTGAAATACGTACTTCAGGAGTAATAATCTTTCGATTTAGGCAATAAAAAATAATAGTAAACCACCGTATTGATATATATTTATTCACTGTGACCTTTTTCTGATTTTAACCGCGATAGATGCTGTCTGTTATAGCAATACATATGTATTTCATCAACAAAATGTACGATTTGAATTATGATGCTACCGAAGAGTGATGAATATAAAAGGGATCGACCGGGTGTGTCATGAGGTATTGCCAAGATGAGTGGGATAAACGAGAAGTCTCCTAAAAATCCTAATAATAAAACGGGAAAAATTGGCCGTATCATGAGACATCAAGGTCTGACAAAGGCTGATTGAATATGTTCATATAAGCCTGAATGACATGGTCATTTTTTTCCATTCTTCAGGATAGGTTCTCCAGCGATAGGTTTTCAGCGACCAAAAGAGTGATCGCTTGAGCCATAATTCTCTGAACCACACGATCATTCCCACCGTTCCTTTTTCCATCGTTTATACCATCATTTTCCCTACTTGGAAGTCACTCGATCAAAAGCAAAGGGTGGTGTTACAATCGCTGTTGGCAGCAGCCGTGCGTTCTGATTGGTTGGAGGACGGTACCAGCGATGGTTTCAGCGACGAAAAAAGGGGCGAGTCGAGTGATGATAAAAGGGATGGGATTTTCATCACTGGAGCCATCGCGGAAAATGATTGCTTGAAATGGTAATTTTTCCATAATCATTGGAGTGATCGCTGGCGCTATTCCTCGCAAGGGATGGAAAAAATGACTGTGCGATTCAGGCTTTAGCTAGTTAGAAAAAAATGGATTGAAAGGTTAGCATACAGTGGAGCGGAGTGGATAGCTGCGTCTAAAGGCCGTTTTACACGGAGAATGTCATAGCGCAAGTTATCTTTGACGGTAATTTGAAATTGCGAGGATGCGAGCTCGTAATTAGAGCAGGGGCTATTGTGCCATCTCCTGTCTGTGCATTCCCGCATGCTTTCTAGCAATTTACCGCTTTACACGACGCAATAAAGACTGCGTCTTCATACATTCGTCAGAATGCGTAATGACGTAGCACAAGGACCATCGAAAACATACCTTCAGGTATTGATATACCTAGTACAGAGGAATTATTCCTTAATCGACCAGGGAAAAAAATAATTGGGGGTCATCGGCCAGTTAGCGCTTATAACAGGGTTTGAAAATAGTTGATTCGAAATCGAAATATTCATGAATGATGAACATATCGGAATTCTATTTGTTTTGAATCTAGAATACGAGAAACTACTTGAAAATGACCATGACTTCGCGAATAAGGACAAAATACGACCGGCCTAGGGGAAGCCTTGGGTCCTTGAGAGAAGTATGAAGTTACGGTCGGCGGAAAAGTCCGCCCGCTCCAACGGAAGCCGAAATATACCCGCCCGAGATAGGAGCAATACTAAAAAAAAACAATCACGCCGTCCGGGGCAATAGCAATCTTAAAACGGAAGTTCCGTGGCTCCTCAACTTCCTGCGCGGTGGTCGAGTACTTCCGCACCCGCTCAAGACAACACACATTTTGATATTTCTCTCGGCGCAGTTGAAGGTCAATATACGCATTGATGCATCATAGGAAGCGCATGAGAGCTTGCGATCCTAGCGACAGCCTATGGATTTGCGCAGCATGCAATGTTAAGACTACTATCGGCGAAGAAATCATGAGCTCTCGAGCAAACATGCAAAAAATTAAATAACGAAAATGTTCACAAAAAAAACAAATTGCGACACCCATTCTTATTGTTGTTGTTATTTATAATATTTTTTGATATAAAAATGCATAATTCAACCATTACTTTCAAATTAACGCAATATTACCTTTCCTCATCATAACTAACAGTCTCGTTCTAATGATTTACATTTTTGGTCGAAGTCTTATCAGAAGAACAAATGAAGGTGACATCCTTGTCCCCTCTTGTGAACTGTGTTATTGTTGTTGTTTCGGAGTTCTATAGCGAAAACGAAGAATTTCGCCATTTGCCAGCGTTTATTGCATCGCAATAGATCTTATAAATTTGGAGTACCGTAAGAAATGCATGACTCTTGCGCAGTTAAGGACTGCCCTTTCAAGGGCTGTAAGTTTTTCTGTTTTCCTCGTACAGTAGACAGGTAAGTCACATTCATTTTTCAATGCATCTGCTGTCATGTATCGTGAAATACTTTTCTCAAGAACGTCATTGTTGGATATTTAAATTTGGATAATTAATCCAAATCTTTAGAAGAACAGTGACATGTCAGTTTATTTCCTCTCAAATGATAATGACATAAATATTTCTTGTGGAGTAAGTATGGGACTGTTAAAAATGGTTAATCCAAATGAAATTCATCTGCTTGAAGCTATTATTATTAAACCCCAGGGATTGCGAAAAAGGAATGTATAATTTTTACTATGCTTAGCTAAATTCCATCCTTTGCTCGTCACATTAATTTTATACTTCTATGGGCTTACACCAAATATCCATACTCCGTGGTTTGAAGTTGCTATGTATTATATGTATATTAGACATAGTATACTATACTATGGATATTAGAATTACTGTTTAAATAATTTTTATTAAGTTAAATCATTTTTAATTAATACCTTTACTTTTAACTTATCTATCCCAAATTGTGTTTGTTGTTAATGAAGTAAACTTTATGCATTTTTGTGTTGGTGCCATGTGAATCTTTATTTAATTTTAACCTGGTATTAAAATACTCTTTGCCACAGTCTCAGATAATTTTCTTCTAAGAAATTACTGAGCTGTATTTCTAGTTCCTTTAAAGTTTTGAATTATCGTTTTATTCATGCTGCCATTTTTGTCTTATAGAACTTATTTCTGTGGATATCGTCTAAAAATTATGTTTGAGAGTGCAATACTCAGTTATGGCCAATTCAGTCATAGCTAATTTTGTTTGAAAGTCATTAAGTCCTACCATTTCTCAAAATATTCTTGTGTTTTTCATAGGGAGGTGTAATTTTCCTTTAATTTATGAATCATTTCAAATGATGTACTCTAATTTTTTTCTTTCTATTCTTTTTTTATCCAGGAGTTCATGAATAATCCTTGAGAACTTCATAATGTAAAAAAATTATATAGCACTGAACTGTTGGGCAAAGATTTGTAATTTCCATAAATAATGTACTAGTTGACAATAAATATTATCTTTGTCTTTTTATATTTGATTTTAAGTTATGTGGAAGAACCTAAGACAACCAATAACCTACTTCCCTGAGGCCTTGGTGGCTCTATCCTCCAAATAAAAATACTATGAAACTACCTATTCGCTCATGAGAATCAGTTATTTGGTGCGCACGAGTTTGCGGGCATTTTGAGCTGAAGCAAATAGACTCGAAATAATGGAATGGAAAGGGAGGTCGTGTTTTAGTTATTTGAATTTGGGGGAAAATGCTGAGCTGCCGACGCTGATGCCATCTGAACTTATTGTCGGCGAAACTCTTCCCTGTCAATGACGTTTTGCGTGGTGTTAGAAGTCTATGTTCTATGCTGTGCGCGGTAAAGTTCTTGGAGGGTCGAATCCGAGATTATCATACCTTCTTCACTTTTTAAAAGAGACATCCTGGACATCAACATAATATGTGCAGATGACAAAAGAAAAAGGTTGTTGTGAATTTTTTAAACGACAGAAGTTATTTAAATACTAAATTGGAGAAATGACTCTATTGCACCTTTAAAGTCCCTCGGA
The DNA here is from genome assembly GCF_921293095.1 of Ischnura elegans. NCBI lineage: Eukaryota > Metazoa > Arthropoda > Insecta > Odonata > Coenagrionidae > Ischnura > Ischnura elegans. The sequence goes on along the minus strand of NC_060251.1, from coordinate 24,846,673 downwards.
TCATGTAAGGTCTTCTACCCGCGGCCCGCGGGATAATTTCTTGCGGCCCACAGAGGCTGAAGAAAACATGGTATCACGTATCAAATTTCGACACACTCGTCGAAAATAAACAATGTCAAAAACCGTATTGATTGAGTGAACTTTTTAACCAATAAATATTATATCACTTTGAAATTATGTTTTTCTAAATTTTATTGGTGGTAACGTGATGTGGAGCATTGTGGCCCTCCGGATGAGATGAAATCGATTTTTTTGCCCTTGCATTATGAAAGGTTGAAGACCCTCGCTGTAAGGCGTATTTTTCACATTATGTAATCAAGTAATCTCAAGCAAAAAAATCTCAAGCGTATCTTTTCAAGCCGTTATCATGAAAGCCTTTATGGTTGGCATTTCAGATATTCTGAATTCGTGAACGAATATTCCTCTAAGAAATTCACGGTAATTTGTTAAAGAAAACAGCGATTAGAGGGTGTAACAGAGCTTTTAAGCGGATAAGGATGGAGGCGTCAGGTGACCCGGAGGCTAAGCGTTAATCTAAGATAACTAGAAGATAGTAATGCTATATCATTTTACTTATTTCTTAAAGACAATTTTCAGCAGCCATAAAACCAATTTCACTATAATTCGGGATTTTCAGGCGCTGTGTATTCCTGAAGGGCATTTTCAGGTATTGCTGTATCAGGTGTATTTACAATACCTCAAGATTCCACGTGTGTAGTTAAACGGGTTTGCATGACGAAAATAATTGTGAATGTGTAAAAAAAAGAAGGCAAGAATAAATTATTCTTCCGCAGAGTCACGTCAAATGCAGTAGAACATAACATAAAAAATGGAAAACAAACATCATTCACACTCACACACTGGAAATTATTTTTAGAACCGCACTGTGTTTCAAGGTCCGAGACAAAGGATAAAACAGGAGGGATTTTGAAGTACCTAAGATCTGATGCTTTGCTTTGATGATCTGATGAAAGGAGGGATTTTCTTTGCTGAAAGCTTGAATATTGGACTTCGGTTTCTCTCGCGGACATTAAAGGACTTCAATGAAAAGTAGACCAAGTTAAAATAATCGGAGCTTGATTTGCCTTATGGGTTGATGGTATAACACCCTCTGCCAGTCACCTATCAAGTCATCTTGGAGAGTAGAATGTAGATGGGATGGGACTACATGGGCAGTCCGCGCTCCATGTGAAATGGACCTTAGCAACCGATGCGTCGCACTTTTGCAATTTTAAAAATCCGGGTAGCCTTGGGATTTTGATATTAACTCTCTGCTCGATAACATTTTTTAAGGTAATTGAATACCTTATCGTACAATCCAAGATTACGAAATAAAACTTATCAAATAGACTATTGAGATCAAAGCGGATTTTTGAGTATTCAATGATGTTTTGTGAGAGGTTACGGATAAATAATCAACGTATCGATTGTATTCTTTTGCAATGGACGAGAGTGTTGATAATTCATCTTCCCTTTCCCCTAAATATGTATATGTAGATTAGCTATCATCTCATCAAGAAATAAAATTTCGATTGTGATTGATAATTGTGAATTGTTAACACAGACTGATGAAACATTAAGGTACGATTGCTTGGCGACTGCTACTGCCGCGCGACAATCCCCAGCGGCTGAATCGATCCCTTAGGCCTGGCACACTGGTGTACAAAAGGACGAATCCGATAAATCGTTTTTTTTCAAATGCATCTGGCCCAATGAAAAAAAAGTTGTGAGACCGATCAAAAATAAGGCCTGAAAATTTTGAGACCTCTAGGTGAACCCCTGACCCGCGCTCAAATGCAATTTAGGGAGGGAGGGTAAAAATTCGAAAAATATTATATTTTATGGTCATTCCCAATATATTTTGCCGAGTTACTGCCCTAATATATCGTGCATTTTGACGTATGTGCCACCGTTCAACCACAAAATGCCTACTTTGAGTCCGCGTCCGCGAAGAAAATATTCCAACGCCCACGCAGCGTCGCGGATACAAGAGCAGCAGGTCGATCCCGTACCCTCCCCGCTCGCTTCTTCCCCGCCCGCGCTTTGAATACAGCAAAATTCACCCCGCGTGTGCTGCTAGGAGGGCGTTCATCTTTGATAGTACAAATCGGAAGATGGTGCAAGGTAAAAAAGGATGCGTAGTGAGACGACTTCTCCCTTATTTGGCGCCTCGTCGGCGTTAAACAAATCGATGTTACCAACTTTCAGAGATGAAATATTTTTAGATCCGAAAACGCAGGAAAGGAGCTTACGGTCTATGAAGAGGCCTCTCGAGTTACGCGCTTCTCTTCCATTGTGTGTGACTAAATGGATTTAGCGGTATCACAGGAAGTACTAAAACTTACGGAATATGCGAATAGGCCAAAATTAGGGTTTTATTGAATTGCAAAACTAAAAAATTTTTAAAGGAACATTTGTATTCGCGACGCTTCGTGGGCGTTGGAATATTTTCTTCACGGACGCGGACTCAAATTAGGCATTTTGTGGCTAAACGGTGGCAGATACGTCAAAATGCACAAAATTTTAGCCCTATGAGAACAGTAACTCGGCAAAATCTATTGAGAATTACCATAAAATATTATATTTTTCGAATTTTGACCCTCCCACCCTAAATCGCATTTGAGCGAGGGTCAGGGGTTCACCTAGAGGTCAGAACATTTTCAGACCTTATTTTTGATCGGTCCCACAACTTTTTTTCATTGGGCCAGATGGATTTGAAAAAAATCGATTTTTCCGATCCGCCCTAGTATACCAATGCAGGGTAGAGCACGCACAAGCTTCGATAAACCGGAAAGTTAACACGGATGATCATGTCATGAAAATTTGAAAACAGTCATCATTCACACTCACACGCATTTTTGAACCGCACTATGTTTCCTGGTCAGAGAGAAATGATAAAATAAGAGGAATATTTGCTTTGCCGAAACAGCAGCAAAGATAATTTTGAAAAAGAGTGCGTAAAAATGGTCAAGAATAACTCTTGACGTCTCCTTAACACGTTGCGTACGGATGGCGAGAATTCTCGTCATTTTTTTCCCGAACGTTCCGGACGGATACCTTCACACAAGTCCAAAACAACATCAGTGAATGAGGCGAAGTCCATTGTAATGATGAAAAATTAGAGATAGCCATAGATAGATAAAAGTCCGTGTTATTGACAGGTGGCCTCCATGCTGAAGCTGAAAGGAAAGCTGGGTCTACACTCAGAGCTCGGTCCAGGGGAAAAGCAAATTTGGCAGGAATATGCCGAATCCTAACGTCAACCAGCAATAACTGGGGCATGGGCAGGGTCGAATTTGCCCAAAGTTACGCTAGAGGCACCTCTCCATTGAGCGCTCCCCCTCACTTGAGCCCCCCTCCCCGATTTTTATGATAAGGCATAGCCACTCGCATGACGTAAGGTTCGGAAAAAAGGAATAAACAGAAATATGGCTTAGAAACTTAGGCATCAATATCTTCCTGCAATATCTTCTGGAGAAATTAAACTGGAGATTAAAAACATGAATGAAGACATAGCGGGTCCTACTATTTGCTATTTTTGAGATACGTGTTGTTAGAACTTAGGCATCAATATCTTCCTGCAATATATTCTGGAGAAATTAAAGTGCAGATTAAAACACGAATGAAGACATGACGGGGCCTGCCTCAAGCATAACGAGAACTACTTCAAAAGTTTTCTTCTTGTCTTCTTTTCAGCAAATTCATTAATTATGGCATCGCAGTACAATTTCTGCTATAATCCTGACTTATCATATATAAATCCCTAGCAAAGAGGGCAAGTGTAGGCAGACGGAACCTACATAATAAGTCTGCTGACGGCGCACAGTGGGCTGAAATCGAACAAAGCTGGACTAAACCTCAAAATTGATTTTTTTGAGTTCGGAAATTGAAACTTTGTAAAGTTGTCAATACATAACTGCATTTTTTGACGGAAACCGTTTTCCATAGGTAAATTTTTTAAACAAATTACTTGGCCTCAAAATTGAACAAATTTCGCAAAAACTGCCCTCGTTCAATTTTTTTCGAAATTCAGATCCTTTTTTTACAATCCCATACGAACACAAAATTTCGACGAAAAACAGGGTCCGCCATTTTGTATCGTATCGGCCACAAATAATGCAACTGAGTCGCTAAAGTTGCCAAGAAATAACAATAATAAACCGCATAATAATCTTGTAAGTTTTTTTCTATTGAATTACTACAGAAGGTGTAGCATTAGTTTTAACAAGCTCAATATCGAAAAAAAATTAAACGAGGGCAGATTTTGCGAAATTTATTCAACTTTGAGGCCAAGTAATTTGTTTAAAAAATGGACTAACGGAAAACGGTTTTCGTCAAAAAATGCAGTAATGTATTGACAACAACTGCGCAAAGTTTCAATTTCCGCCCTCAAAAACATCAATTTTGAGGTTTTGTCCAGCGTTTTTCGATTTCAGCCCACTGTGCGGCGGTGCACTTCTAGGAGCCTCAAGTACAGATCATTGCCGGTTGCCTAACAGAAGGCGCCCCTTGGACTGTGACGACCCTAAGCTCGTGCCTATTTTGCCTTATGTTTAATCCGGCCCTGGAGATGGATCCGGACCCCTGGGATCAGGGGCGGTCAGGAGTGATTGGGAGCCCTCGGCTGGGGCCCATCTTACTGGAGGATTCGGGGCCCTTCCCCGGAAATTTTCGGGAAATTGTACGCCCGGAAATAGATTTTGACGCTATTCTGGCTCTTGAAAATTAGATAAAAGTTAATACAAAATAGTAACTTCGTAAGAAAAAAATACGGTTAATGTCGCTCTCGTGGGGACTACCGATGGTCAGTCGCCCTAATGAGGGTTCACCCTCGACTCCGAGCCTAATCCGACCCTTTCCCGGGGTCCGAGCTCGCGACGGATGGACCCAAAACACCGGGAGGGCCCCCACCCATGTGGGCCACGTGTAGTACAATTTTGATTTTATAGTTCCTCTCGTGCTATCAACAATTTATTGCCTTTATCGTCTTCTTGATGACACCAGAAATACGGTCCTTTTTTGATCGTCTTTCTACGATGATTTTCAAGAATTTTGTCCAATGTGCGCTAAAAGTCCCCTTTTGACTTGGCAACGCTGCAGCCATCAACTTTGGGGTGGGATAGGAAAGCTCTCTCGCTCGACGCTCAACAATGGCAAACCCTGTTCTGACCTGGGAATTGGAAAGTTGCAAAGAATTGAAAATTGCATGCTAACAAATACGTCCACATTCATGCAAAGGAAAAACTTGCCAACTGCTCATACAGACAAGATGAGAAGGCATAAAGGCCGCTTTACACGGTGAATTTTCATTCGAAAGATCATTCGAATTAAATTCATTCGTCTTTCGGTGGGTTATGACGTACTAAGTAGAGATTAGAACGGTACGAATTGCTAGCGGAAAACCACTTTCATACATCGTGCGTTTTGTGAACTCGTAACGAAGTACATAAGTTAAAATAAGTTGTTTTCGCTGAAGGGCAACGATCATTCTGCTTCAAGATAGTGCGCTCTAGAACATGATCACAAGGAAACTTACTCTTCAAATGACCATATCATTTATATTATTCACGGAATCATTCAAGCAAATTGGGAAATGCTTGAAATTTAATTCTTATGTTTACCTTCAATGATGAGAGATAGGCAATATTGTGATTTCATAGGGGAGCCAAGATAACGTAACGGCTCATTTTCGTTCTACTGTGTTCACCGAATAAACAGAGATTTTGTCATTAATTGGGGCTCTCAACCCAAACTTCAGCGCTCATCTCATGTAATATATTTTAATAATTGTAAATTACACAAAATATTGAAGCAATCGAGGAGAAAAACGACGTTTTTATTCATTGAATATCCCGAATGTCATTTCCGAATTACCCATTTTAGACAATTGATGTTTGTGAATTTATGTTCTCTCAAAGTACATATTATTATTTGAGCTTTGCATATGGTTACTTTGCTTCCAAAATTTTAAATATGATCTTAAAATTCCGAGGTGTATGCCAACGGCAAGATGGACGCCGTGCGCTCATATCATTCACGGAAATCATTCAAGCAACCGTAAACTTGGATTTGTAAAAAGAATTCTCGGTAAATGCCCAAAAAAGGTGAAAGAAATAAGCTACCTGACTCTAGTGAGGCCTCACTTGGAATATGCTGCTAGCGTGTGGGACCCTTACGAGGTAGGACTAACAGGTGAAATTGTTCGAGTACAGCGCAGGGCGGCCAGATTTGTGATGAGTTGTTACGACAAAAAGTGCAGCGTTTCAAGTATGTTAAACGAGTTAGGATGGGAATCTTTACAGGAGCGTAGATCGAAGTATAGGCTTAACTTACTTAGGAAACTCGAAGATAATATTTTCTCAGACGACGTGAAGCATATCCTTCGTTTACCATCGTACTATAGTAGACGCGATCATGAGAAAAAAATAAAATAAATAGACTGCAAAACAGAGAGATTTAAAATGTCATTCTTCCCTCGTGCTATTAAGGATAGCAATGTTGTCTCAATTGAAAGCATTAATGGCAACGCTCGCTAGGATCACCCATTGCATGTTTTTCGTAGTTCTAACCTTGCATGTATTATCTCTAGGAATTACTAACCATTAGCAATTTTTTAATGAATAAGCATGTATATTTTTCTAGTGTGCGTAATATTTCTTTGACTGTGTGGTGTGCATGTGGCGGTCCTCTTGCATGCTGCATGTTGGTGATTGATCACCCCCTGCCAAACACCCTATAGGTGGCTCGCAGGGTATAATGTAGATGTAGATGTAGAAGCAAATTAGAACAGGCCTAAAATTTTCCTCAAAATATCATTCGATCGCAGGAAATTTCCGTTACACACGGTTAATGATGGTCATTCGAAAGATCATTAGAATGATCTTGCGAAATAAAATTCACCGTGTTAAGCGGCCTTAAAAAAAGGAAAATTTCTGAAACATGAATTAAGGAATACATAAGTCAGTAGGATACACAACAAGTCAACCTATTAGTAAATTCTAGATCTACCGCTAACACCATTGTGTTTGGCAGGGGGCGACTAATCTTCAACATGCAGCAGTGAAGACGAAACTCCATGCAAGTGTAAACCTAAAAAGAAAAACAAAACATGCAGAGAGTTGTCCGAGGGAGTGACGCGAATAATTCTAGTAATTGAGACACCATTGCTATTGTTGATAGTACGAGGGAAGAATAACGATTTCAATATCTCTGATTTGCAGTCTATTACTACCGAGTCGTCCGAATATAATCGTAGCCTACTGTGTACTACTTCGCCAGTGTCGTTCATGTAAAGAAGGAATATGAGTGGGCCAATGACACCACCCTGGGGGACGCCAGAAATGACCTCAACCTTATTGGAGACTACACCATCTAATACTACTCTTTGGACGCGGTCGTTCAAAAGCTCTCTTATCCAGGAAATGACATCATCATCAGATCATCTAGGCCATAAGATTTCAGTTTTATTATTAACTTCCCGTGGTGTACTTTATCAAATGCTATTTTGAAATCAAGAAAAATCGAGTCTACTATTTTGACTGTGAATTACCACTGTAATAGGGGATATAGCTGAAACGAGCAGAGAACTACCACTGTGAAGAACACGAACACACAGATATATATTTTACATATTTCTACAATTTTGCGTAGTCCGATACGACGAAACAGAATTTCACCGGGAAAATGTACGGATTTTACGAACGGACGACATGTACTAAAGATCACCAGTGAAGGAACGTAAAACAGGACAGAGGACCGTGCGATAATTGTAATATTACTCTAAGAACATTCACACAGTGTGAGACGACTGACAGTAGGATAAGTAAACACAACCCAATGATAAAAATTTTCTTGATCACATGTTACACACACATAACGTCAATGTTGGATTTTCAAAATCAAATAAACAGCATAGCATCCAAGTATCCTTTAAGAAACTTGATTGTGGGTGGAGATTTCAACGTACCTTCTATAGATTGGGAGACTTATAGCTTCATTCCTGGTGGGAGGGATAAATAGATCTGAGAGGCTTTAATACAAACTTTTACATCTATATCATTGTTTCAAATAGCATCCGCACCAAACAGAGGAGAAAACATTCTTGATTTATTAGCGACAAATATACCACATCAGGTAATAATAGTTTGCACTGTCGAAGGAATAAGTGACCATCGGGTAGTAACAGCAAAATTTTCTCTAAATACCGCTGTAAACTTTAAAAAAGAGCGTAAAGTTTTCATTTTTAAAAGAGCTGATTTTGATGGGTTTAAGAGTCATCTGAAAAATGCTTTCCCCGAGTTTCAAGAATCAGTATTAAAGTTAAATGTAGAGAATACTTGGAAAGCTTTTCTTTCGCTCGTAACTTCGGGAATAAATACCTACATCCCTAGTAAAATAGTAAAAGAAGGCAGCGAACCGAGATGGTACGACGCGGAAGTGAGAAAATCATTGAGGCGACAGAGAGCGTGTCATGCTAAAATGAAAAAAGTCAGCACGGATTTATCCGCTAATGAACGCGAGCTAATAATTAAAAAATATAGGTTGACTAAAGCCGCCACGAAGGAAGCGTTCAGGAATGCGTTCACGAATTTTAAAAGAAAAACACTAGTAGAGCAGTTACAGGATAACCCAAAAGCATTTTGATCATATGCTAGGGAAGTTCAAGGTAAACGATCTACCGTATGTTCGCTGAGAAACGACAATGGAGATGTGTTGACAAGGAGTTACGATAAAGCCAATTTATTAAATTCCTACTTTAAGAGCGTGTTTACGGAGCCTTCCGAAAACTCACCCGAGACCGATGACAATCCCAGTATACATAAGATGCCAGCTATTGACATTAGTACGCTCGGAATAGAAAATATATTGAAATCGCTTAGTCCAAATAAATCACCTGGCCCAGACGAAATCCCTTCTCACGTATATAAAGAACTAACCTCAGAAATTGCCCCCTACTTGCAGTTAATATTCAGTAAATCCATCAAGCAACACGAAGTACCTAATGACTGGAAAATCGCTAATGTAACGCCAATGTTTAAAAGTGGAGACAAGGAACAGCCATCTAATTACAGGCCGATATCTATAACGTCCATCTCTTGGAAAGTCCTTGAACACATCGTAATCAGCTCGGTAATGAAACACCTAGACGCGCAAAACTTATTAATGGGAACTCAACATGGATTCAGGCAAAGCAGATCGTGCGAAACTCAGTTAGCGCTTTTCGCCCACGGTATTTTAGTCTCCGGGGAAGACAACATTCCAGTAGACGCGATTTTTCTTGATTTAAAAAACGCATTTGATAAAGTACCCCACGGAAAGTTAATAATAAAACTGAAATCTTATGGTCTAGACGAAGATGTCATTTCCTGGTTTAGAGAATTTTTGAGCGACCGCATCCAAAGAGTAGTATTAGACGGTGCAGTCTCCAATGAGGTTAGAGTCACTTCTGGCGTTCCACAGGGTAGTGTCATTGGCCCACTCCTATTCCTTCTTTATACAAACGACATTGGCGAAGTAGTGCAGAGTAAGTTGCGATTATTTGCAGACGACGCTGTAGTTTACAGAGAAATCCGTTCCAGCAAAGATATAGATGAACTAACGAATGACCTTGCTGCTATCCAAGCTTGGTGCGATGCTTGGCAGTTAGAATTAAATTTGGAAAAATGCGTCGTAATGAATTTCTGGAAGAAGAATAACTCCCTAGAGCGTAACTATATCCTTTGGGGCACCCAGTTAAAGGCAGTTGAATCCGTGAAATTCTGGGGTTAGACTCAATAATGATCTATCGTGGAATAAACATATTCGAGAAATAACCGCTCAAGCTAATCGTAAAATGGGGTTTGTTAAAAGAATATTAGGAAAGTGCGACGACAAAGTGAGAGCAATTAGCTACTTTTCCCTCGTTAGACCACATTTGGAATACGCTGCCAGTGTTTGGGACCCTCATGAAAAAGGCTTAATAACAGAGTTAGAACGCGTGCAAAGAAGAGCTGCCAGGTATGTGAAAGGTCGTTACGATAGTCTTGTTAGTGTAACTGACCTCTTAGATAAACTCGGATGGCAATCTCTGTCTGACCGTAGATTGAAAAATAGACTAAACCTTTTAGATAAATTCAAGAGCAGTGTCTTTTCTGACGAAGTTAACCATATCTTGCGGACGCCAACGTACTACGGAAGATCAGATCATATAAATAAAATAAGAGAGATAGATTGCAGAACAGACAGATTCCGAATGTTATTTTTTCCACGATCAATAAGAGATTATAATGGCAGCAATAGAACTCGTAAATAGATTGCATGACTTGTAGAGTAGCCTACTAACCTATGTAAAACTTAATGCATGTTTCTGAATTTCTATTCTATATTCTATTTCTAACAGCATATAGTAGTACTTATAGTTTGTTATTATACGGGACGTTTTTTGGACGGTGTGGTGTGCATGTAGGAGTCCAAATGCGTGCTGCATGCTGGTGATTGATCACCCCCTGCCAAACACCCTAGAGGTGGCTCGCAGAGTATTATGTAGATGTAGATTTAGATGTTACTCATGAAAATCGCCAAAATCCCAATCTTGATGACAGGACACAAAAATAATAATTCCTAATAGTATCAATTGTTTATAATTAAATTAGTTATGTAAAAGAATTAATATATATATTCATAATTAATTAATAAAGATTCAGTTACACATTCAAACATTTTCAAAACAGTCAGACATTCTGTCTAGAACGTTGGTTACCAAATGGGGTCCATCTGGGACCCCAGCGGAGTAACTAGAGATATACTTTGCAGGAGGATGAGGAAGATTAGTGGGGGTAACCCCCCCCCTCCCATGAAATGGGGAGTTCAGGAAAATATTTGAAAAATTACATGCCTGAAAAAGCATTTTCATCATTTTGGCGCTTAGAATTTATTTTTAAACAGAGGCAGTTATTATGTATCCAATCCAAACAAAATTTTTAATAATTTTTTGATTTCTCTGAAGCTTTGAGGGGATACATCCGCTCATCTCCCCATAGTTACGCCTCTGTGGTACCCCATTCGTATTTTAATTGATACAGCTTCCAAATAAACGTAATTTTGATCCTACTTTGGCCAATAATACGGATTTTAAAAGTTGTTCACAAACCTGGAGATACATGAGCGTGAAAATTTATTATGGTATAAACGATCACAAGGATAAGGTTTGAGAAATTAACTGCAAAACCGAAATATTTTAGATGTTTTTCCCGCGTGCAATAAGGAATCATATACTACTTAACTTAGGCAATTTTCCAGTTATTAGGTACTTCGTGTTCCTTGTTGGATTTACTGAATATTGACTGCAAGTAGAGGGAAATTTCTGTGGCTAGTTCTTTATACAAGCGAGAAGGGATTTCGTCTGGACCCGAGGATTTACTAGGGCCCGTATGTTTTCAACCTCCAATGGTTCATGAACAGAAGACGAAGTGATTGATTAAAAATTATTTCATAGCTAAATGTTGAGTAAAATTGTGGTATCCTGTCGACAGAATCGTCTCGGCTATTAAGGATATATCGAGCCTGTGGACGAGCTTTACTATACTTTTTCATAGGTTGTTGCCGCCAATGACTTGCTGCGAATTTTGCCTTTCCCTTGAAGCTCATCGCCCGTTTGAAAACGCTTCCCTCCTAGCCAATTATTCATTTCAGCGTAAATATGAAGTCACACGGCGCTATGTCGACATTGAACGGGTGCTCGAAAACGTCCCATTGAAATTGCTAAAGGAGCTATTGGGCTGCATCAGCTCTGAGGTGACGGGCATTGTCAAGGATCAGAACAAATAGATTACATGACTTTGTAGTGTATTCTAAATTTTGGGGCCCTACGTAACAATTACTTTTCACCACTAAAACCCGTTATCCATTTTCGTCATTCATTCCGAGAAAGCCCAGTAAGTACATTCAAAAAGCGTGGGTAGCTGTGGATACGGATAAAAATTACTTCATGAATGCTTTTTCCTTATCTTGGAAAATATCATCTCTGGCCAAATGATATGCGTCCCGGATGCCATGTGGTAATATAGTTGATTTCCACCTATTTATGAAAAAGAAGGATTATAACTTGTTCATTTACTTCTCTTTACCTTGCAGAGACTGAAGAGTAACCTTACTAGTTTATTTGGAACTATCAACAGATCGAGAGGGAAGATCCCGACTGAAATCAAAACCTGTCGGTTGCAGCTACACAAAGCAAAAATTCAGAAATAGGATCATATCACATTCGTAATACTGCAAGCAGTTGTGCCGACTCCATGGGGCTTGAGGGGGCCCGAGACCCCTCAAAAATTCGGTATGGGTGTGAGAAAAAAATGTGTCAGCCTTTTGATTTTCCCCGGAGTGTCCAGATATCGAGATTAAAGTTATCACTGTTCTAATGTTGATCATATGAGTCTTCTATAATGCTTAAAAAATATAAAACTCAATACTTATAAAATTTCCTGGGGCAATATCCCTGGTTTGGGCCCCCCCAATATTTTTCCTAAGTCGGCATCCCTGATTGCAAGGCAAGGAAACTAAAAAATCTCCTTATACGACCAAGTGTGACCGTTAATTTAGGTACTAAACGTAAACCAGAGACTATTAATTCATAATGAAAATGAAATCGAAGAATGTAAAGTAGACCAAATGTCGAGGCTTCTGCTCATTATATCCAAACACGCCAGGGGGCCTATGCCTGAGTTTTCACTCGCATGCGAGTGAGTGGTAACTAAGGGGTCACGTGGCCTTTTCTCGAAGTACGAGTGAATTTGGTATGCTCGAGTCAGGGGAGTGAGCTCGTACGTACGAAATTTCACTCCCTCACTCAAACCCGGTGAAAACCTTTTTCGAAGTACGAGAAATCAACAAACATGGCGATGGCAATATTGCGACTGCAAGTATTAGAAGATCTAGAAGAGGAAGAGCAAAAGATACGACGAGTTCTTCGTGAAATACGGGAACGGAAGTCGCCCTTCAATTTTGACAATTCCAAATTTATTAAATTATATCGTCTAGCCAAAGAGGTGACCACGGAACTTATCGCAAGAGTAACTCCGTATTTGAGAGCCCCTTCGCGATTGTCAGCTCTAACTATCGAAATAAAGGTTACTATCATTTATTAATGCTACTTTTGCCAAATTGACGTATTATGCTTAAATATTTGCTAGTAATAATACTAGTTTTGACAGCTAAATTATACAAATAAGTTAAGTGAATGTGATATAAACACCGCCATGAAGAAAGAATAATTTTTTCCTAATAATTTACTATATTGGTCCTTGTAGTACCAGGGAAATGGGAATTAAGTGATATAGAATAAATGTTTTTCAAATTATTTATTTTTCATATGAGATAATATCTCTTCAGCTACATTTATTAATCTCCCTCCAAGCCTTTCAATTCCTTCCACCTTCCTCCTTTCCAACTGCATCCTTTCCTCCTCCAACTCCATCTTCCTCCTTTTTATTGCCACTTTCTCTTCTACATAGACCCCTCTCTTCTGCCAACATCCTTCTCTCCTCCAGCACCATCCTCTCTCTCTCCACCTCGACCAACTGTCCGCTGCCATCTTCGTTGCTGATTGCGTTCTTGAATCTGGGTTGTAAACAAATAGCAATTACTTCCATTGAATTGATAATTAACAACAGATAGCATGGTGCTAAGTAAATCAGTTTCTTGTAATGTGAATGTTAATTGCTACTGGTATTTTTCACAGACATTTTGAGTGGGTGCACATTGGTAAATTCAATCACCACAAATTATATATGATGTTTTTCTACCAAAAGTCACATCTTGGGAAGGCAAATTAATGCATTATCCATGGTTTTTAATGATAAATGAAATTGGATACTGCTTTATGCACACTTTTTTCAAGTTACACAATTGATCTGGAAGGATGATTAAACCAAGATGAATTTAAATTACAATAATTTTAAGGGGTCATCCAAATTTTGCTGTTGACTTACATGTTAAAAAGTAAATATAGTTGAACATATAACATCAATTTTAAGTGTTCTTATGTAAACATTATTGCTGAAAACAACAAAATCAGCTCCCAAATCCATAATCATACAGGTTTTCAAATAATTGTAATTACTTTGAAGTCATGTACTCATTAAACTCACACTTCACTCATTTAGCATTAACACTGATTATCAGTTTCATCAAAGTTATGCTTCGGGAAATAATTATGCTACTTACGGCAACAAGTAATAGATATAACGATCAGCCTTCTTAAGGTTTTTCGTTTATTTGTGATTGAATCAACCAATTTGTATTGCTTTCTACTTCGGCAATAATCGTATCAAAACTGGAAATGTCAACAATAACAACCGCATGCACACACCTCCTCCCACTACTTGAATTCGGTATTATAAATTCAGCATAATTGAAAATAAATAAAATTGATAGCTGTGACTGTGGACCTAATTCCTTTTAGATAATCATAAGCCCACCCCTAAGCGAAAGGTATTAATTACAGCTCATATGAAAACGCACGTAAAAAACCTTAATGATACAAGATTACATCATCACACACTTAAGAAGATCGTCATACAATCCCACATCCTATACTACGAACCGTTTGTTTACTTTGAGAATAATCGCGTTCTACTACAGATATCTACAAGAACGTCATGCACTCACCTTCCGTCACTCTTTCCACGATTTGCGTACTCCGCACGCATTCAGCTTCATCGCTACTTCCTTCCACTGTCAGCAGCATCCTTGTGGGGTAGAAAACTTTCTCTTGGCAAGATATTTATTCGCTGAAATAGGACATTGGAAACATTAATATCAACACTAATGCGGTAACTTATTTTCTAGGCAAGGTACACCATGTTAATTACCTTCAATGAACTCCATCAGCATTTCCTTCTGCTCCTTATTAACTTTGGACATGGCTGGTTCACTTCCAAAATGCCCTTGGTAAATGTGTAAATGAATTTGGCGTACTCGTAAAGCGTCATTAGCAACGCAGTTGTTGAATTCCCGGGTAAAATCATTCATACAGAAAGGTGGGCGATGATTGGTTGCACGCTGTCCGGAAGCCCTATCCTACCGCCCCTACCATTACCCTTCCGGCGTTGCCACGTCTTGAAACAACTATCCCAGCTTGTTGACACGTTGCCATAAACAAATCATTTCTCCCTTGCACCACTCTCCTCGAAGATGATTCGGGCATACCGAATTCCGCCTTGAACGCTCGTAGTGCGAGATCGGTTGTGCGAGTGCATTCGCATACGAGATATTTCGAACGGACTCGGGCATAGGCCCCCAGGACACGAATAAAGCTGAAAGTCTCCCATTCCATATAAATTATGTTAAAATCTCCACCTACATTCAAGTTAGTAAGCATAAAATTTTCCAAATCCAAGGTCAGGGCACAGTTTGGCATTCTTGGCTGTCGGACGCTTTGGGCCCGATAGGGCTTTCTCACCTCACCCCACAGATGATGGCTGCGCCGTTGCCAAGTCAAAAGGGGACTTTTAGCGCACATTGGACAAAATTCTTGAAAATCATCGTAGAAAGACGATCAAAAAAGGACCGTATTTCTGGTGTCATCAAGAAGACGATAAAGGCAATAAATTGTTGATAGCACGAGAGGAACTATAAAATCAAAATTGTACTACACGTGGCCCACATGGGTGGGGGCCCTCCCGGTGTTTTGGGTCCATCCGTCGCGAGCTCGGACCCCGGGAAAGGGTCGGATTAGGCTCGGAGTCGAGGGTGAACCCTCATTAGGGCGACTGACCATCGGTAGTCCCCACGAGAGCGACATTAACCAAAAATACTATGAAAAGTGAGAATTTCACAACTTATAAAATTTAGTAATGGATCTTTTATACTTTTTGTGATTTTTGAATTTGCTACTCGAAACTGCACTGAAATCTAAAAAAACCTCTAACATAACCTTTTCGGATAACCCTTTGAAAAAAGCATAAGGTTTTTTTATCTCCTGACACTTTCATTGTATTAATTCTGTTATATATTCTTTTTACACCGAGTATGTTGTATATGAAGCAACTAATGAAAGCGTGGAGTTTTTTGATTGAAAAAAGTTTTATTCAAGTAATCTGAGTCTTTTTTATTTCAACTTTCATATACGCTTCAATATAGACCCGTGCGTTGTGTGGGGCCCTTATAGCTCGGGGCCCTCGGCGAATGCCGACCAGTTGACCTGGCGAAACCGCCCCTGCCTGGTATTTTCCCCCAATCATCTTTCTCCGTGAGCCCAACAACAACAATTGGTTTCGAAGTTAGCAAAGATTTGCGTTGTTTACAGCAAATCTATCAATTTCCGTGGTATAAACGATTTGTTTGCTGAAAATTGCCAAAAATAAATCTGGCTTTCTTACATCAAAATTCCAAGTTATTGCAACGAAAACTACGGGAATACCAAGCTCTCAAAGTTGAGTACCTTGATTTTACGTGCAAGAAAACGGGTAGTTTTCTTAGAAGTACAGGAAATACTATGGCGCAGAAATTTTTAAAAAGTAAATGATCCAATGCAGAAATAAATTCTCTTTCGTATGATTTTTGTTGAATTCAAAATTATTTCCTAGTTTAGACGATAGAGCTCCTCAAACTCGGGTGTCTTGCTTTTTTTTACACGCAGTAGTCAAGCATTTAGAGTAACAAAAATGGGGGAAAAACCAAAGAGACGGGAAGGCAAAGGGGGTGGAGAAGAGCAGGAAGGGTAATAGAAGGGTAAAAGAAAGGCCGCCTGTCATTAGAATTGGAGTAAGTAGCGAAGCAATGTAGAGGTAAGGGAGAGAAGTCCTCGAGAGGGATAATTCATACCCCGTTTACACTATGCACGTAAGGATCCTGGTCCGTACCCTCGTAGCCTCAAAACGTCGTGTAAACGCACAGAGTTACCATCGTAGGCCTTATTACCTAACCCTGCCAACTTACGATGGTTAGCGCAAGTCCGGCGAGAAAAAAGAGTCAGAAAATGAAGATAGATGCATGTACAATTCTTTCGTGCCGTTTCAATGTTGATACGATACTTGATATTTCATAAATAAATCTACTAGTAAGTAAAATCGTAATATATCTAAGATATATGGCAGCGATTGAAGACATTATTGAGCAGGTAATGGAAGGACATAATGGGAAAGTTTTTTTCTGATGCTCTATTTAGCAAATGATAATGGATGTACTACACAAAACCAGTTTTATGTATCTATTTATTTACAGATTAACACATTAACCATATTCTTATATTAAAATTCATAGATGATGGAAAGTGGCAATTGAACAAATTGCTCTGAAATATCAAGCTTCGTCCCCTCACTTTCAAGATGGAGATTTTCTGGTTGGAAGAATGGCAAGTCCGAAGCAAATTTTTATAATTAGCGATGACTTTAACAGATATGCATCTAATCTAATCTTCCAAGAGTCACCTCCCCTCTAAGTCATCCCATTTCGTCCCCACCTAAAAACAGGATCACAAGTGCGGTATTTAATCAATCTTTAGTTTGATTACTCAGCGAGAACCAAAGGACGCCAAGTTACTGCTCGAAAATACTCTTTTTTTCTGGTTTAGAAAGCATTCAGAGTATTTTTAAGATGTCTCTTAGACTCCGAGACTTAAAATTTTTCCACGAGTACGAGGATTGTTATCCCATGGAGTGAGTACACCAATTTTTTTCAATTCATATTTTGGTCCTATTTGTTGTTAAGGATGTGTTATACCCATGAGCGTAGATCGAAGTATAGGCTTATCTTACTTAGGAAATTTGAAGAAGATATTTTCTCAGACGACGTGAATCATATCCTTCGTTTACGGTACTATGGTAGACGTGATCACGAGAAGAAAATAAAAGAAATAGACTGCAAAACTGAGAGATTTAAAATGTCATTTTTCCCTCGTACTATTAAGGATAGCAACGTTGTCTCAATTGATAGGATTAATGGCGTCACTCTCTAGGATGACTCGGAAATGCCTTTGATGTTCTTTGATGTTATAGAACCCTTAAAAGAGTTATGCTTGTCAGAGATGAGTCTACGCTGGTCCACGGTCCTCCGCGACAACAATCGGGGCTCGTCCAATCCGGCCCCTCCTAATGCTGAGCTTCAACGGTCACTTCAAATATTCATTCAGTAGCCGTGAGAATGGGTAGCAAGTCGGTACCGAAACGTCGGCGCTCTCATATAATCTTACTCGCGCGGTATCCCGAGAAGAGTTTTTACATTCTTTCCGGTGTTTGCTGTTACATCTACGTGTACAAAATAACCTTCGAGCCACCTCTAGGGTGTTTGGCAGGGGGTGATCAATCATCATCATGCAGCATACAACTGGACTCCCTCATGCACACCACTCGGTCCAAAAAACGTCACGCATACTAACAAATAATATTACCATATGCTGTAAGAATAATAACAAAATTCAGAAACATGCATTAAGTTTTGCATAAGTTAGTAGGCTACGCTAAAATTCATCTAATGCATTTATGAGTTCTAACGCTGCCGTTATAATCTCTTATTGATCAAGTAAAGGAAGACATTCTGAATCTGTCTGCTCCACAGTCTATCTCTCGTATTTTTGTACCATCATCACACCTACTTTGTTCCTTTGCCTAAAAATCCTACCATATGACCATGAATTACAAGTTCAAAGTTTCCTACTTCTCTGGATACTGTCCTTCCCGAGCAACGCCGGGTGGCCTGCTAGTATTATATATAGGAATTATATACTCCCATTAAGCATGAATCACTCCATATTCTCCCTTTTACCTTCCTGTTGCATTTCCTGAAAACAAATCCCAGTTTGCCTCGGCTCTTCCGCAGATTTCGCATGCGACGTTTCACTGCGAGTTAATGGTGAATCCTAAGAATTACAACATCTCAGCAGAAAATCCGATACAACAGCTTTAGCGGAAGTCAAGATTTGCACCCGGTCAGGTCCTCCATGTCTCCTTCCGACGTTTCGATAAGCAACTCGCCCATTATCTTCAGGGATTCAGAACTCCAAGGATGTTTGGATTCCTGAATCCCTGAAGATGATAGGCGAGTTGCTCATGGAAACGTTGGAAGGAACCATGGAGGACCTTACCCGGTGCAAAGCCCGAGAAATATTTACCTCTATTAATGAATATTTCTCGGGTTTTTAGCCAGGTTAATGCTTTTATATAAGCCGAAGTTTCAAGAGACGACTTGTCTCCCATCCTCAAGGCCGCGCTACTTTATGGAAGTCAGTGTGAAATTGGACTTCCATAAAGTAACACGTCCTTGAGGATAGGAGACAAGTCGTATCTCGAAACGTCGGCTTATATAAAAGCATTAACCTGGCTGAGAACCCGAGAAATATTCATCAGTAGTATTCACCAGGAGAAATTATAATCGTTTACTTATATTGTTCGCCGGGAAATAACCAAACATTATAACTGATTTACTGTCCTTCATCTTGGTTCCACAGGCTTCAAAAGTGTTTGAGGAAGGCTGACAACTTGGTCCATGAGAATCCGCGTTCTGTCGTACGCCTGAGATATCGCCATGGTATACCAGGTCGAGCCGTGCACTATTTGGAGCGGGATATTTCAGAGAAATGCCCAACGGATGCCCACCGCTTGGCTATAAAGGCGGTGCCGGAGGCTACGGATACAAGGGGTAGGATGGATAGCTGTGGAGAACAGACAGAGGGCGGCGTCGAAGAATTGGAAGCACCAGAAGGAGCCACAGTTGAGGTGAGTTTAATGGTACTTTGAGCATCAATTTGTTAGTTATCAGTCACTTTTCAATGAACTATGACGTCATGACGACCCCTTAACATTGGAGTCACTTCTGAACTGCGCAAATTAGTAATTATCAAAGTATTCCACAGGTCAAGGTAGGTTTAAATCAGCGGTTTCCAACCTTTTTTTCCTTCCGTACCTCTCTACATGTATATCACTAATATTGTACCCCCAAAAATGTAACGTGCACATTTTATTGCAAAATTTCATTACGGTTAGGCGCTATAAATAATTTTATAGATATAAATAAGGGTGAACCGGAGTTGGAGCCTCTTATTCGCCAATTGGAGGATTGGCGGCGGTTTCTAGAACTATTTTCTGGATAGGTTTCTACTTTGTGATAGGCTCATTTTAAAGCTTCATATCCCGCGCGTTATGGTTACTTCATTTTTTTCAACTTTCATATCCCGGATTTATCATCGAAGTGGCCCATTTATAAAACGTTCGAGCACGATTTCGATGTAATCTGTGGATTATAAGAAGTTAATCGTGCTCCGACCAGGGGGTCCAACAACGGTAGCGCCATAAATAATTTCAAAAATAGAAACTTTGTTTTAAATACCCCATATAATACTATGCATACATATTTCCTGGTCAAGAGATACATAGTTCCTGGCGTCCGGCATTACTGATTATTTTCGGCGTAGGTAGCCCGACTGGTTCGTCGCGCACCCCCAATAGGGTAGTTTCCTTCATCAAAGAAAACGAAAGGTATTGATTGCGATTCATTACCCACCATTAGTGTATTCGTTATATAAAAATTATTTAATTTTAGAAATCTCAGTTTAGACGAATGTTAATGATCAATTTTAACCTCATTTGAAAAAGGCCGGATTGGTGAGTTTTACATCGTCTGAGATTTCCAATGCATGCATGAGGCACAGAGCTAAGGGAAACATGTCTTAATAAATACCTATTAAAACTGGCTAAGGTCGGAGAGTTTTCTTCGTTTGATAAGGTATTAATAATCCTTTTTTAAACCAAGCGCTACCAGCTAGCAGGTACTCTGCTACCTTCTAGCATCCTGCGTCGTATCAGCGCTCAAAGCCTCACCCCAAGGTCACGTCACTTGCGGCAGCGGGAACCGGAACGACGTTACACGGAGTTTTGCCAGCATTCATACTTAGCCGTCGCGTTTTCACGCGCTTGAAAATTTTCTCTTTTCATTTAATCGCGAAAAATAGATATCGTCATTTAAAAATCTAAAAGCGTGAAATACGTACTCCAGGAGTAAAAATCTTTCGATTTAGGCAATAAGAAAATAATAGGAAACCACCCTATTGGTACTTGTACACCCGTTGGGAACCGCTGGTTTAAATGAAGCATTTTGTCTATCACCACCAAGGAGGATGTAAATCTCTGAAGGCGCTGTATCCGAGTTTTTAGCGTTGTCAAAGTTCCGCCATCTTGGTTTGACAATTTTTGTACTTATAATTAGTCTCAGACTGATATTTTGAGGTGGCTAAGTTTTGTTCTGAAAATGAACAACATTAAGTGAAAAATGCTACCATTATCATTAGTACTTCACCAGTGATTGTCATCGGATTTTTCCCATCATTCCCGATACTTCTATTAATGTAAAAACTCTGTGTCTGTTAGCCATGTTACTGGCGGAGATATCCTTGAAAATATACTTTTGTACTGTAATTATATGATTTCCATTGCCTAAAATAAATTAAATACATATGAGCACGGGCGCAGCCAGGAATTTTGCCTGGGGGGGGGAGGGTTTAGATGCAACCAATACCGGGGTGTGTGGGGTATGGAATACCCACCAGGATAAGCAATAGGTGCGAGATTAATAAATAGCGGAATTTTAAGATAAATGGTTCAAAATGGTGAGTTTTACGGCTTTCTGAGGGATAATTTATTAATCCTTGCACTATTCTATTAGTAATATCAATCCAATTAAGTAAAATTGATTAAACTTAAAAATTTCTCTGAGCTCTGGGAGGGGGGGGGGTTTATCCCCCAAACCCCCCCCCCCTCGCTGCGCCACTGCATACGAGATACATAGTTACCAGTCACTTTTCCTCTCTAATATAAGTGCAGGGAAATGACTAGATTACCCTCGTAAAATTTTATTTTCAGCTATGCTGGTTGTAGACCGTAACCGTGGCGATAGATAATAATTTTTCCCCGGGAAAAGATGTTTGAGTCATAACTTCGCGAAGACTACCAATGAAGGAAGAAAAAAGGTTTACATTGTGCGTTCCATAGGTTATTTTAATGTATAATCGAGTTATGACCAAAACCTTCACCAAATAGTAAGCATTGACCCTTATGGGATTGTCGATGTTTTGGTCAAAGTGGGCGTGGCTTGTCCTCCCCAATCACCCCCATTCCGGCCACACTTCGCTCTACGCTCGAAACCATTGGCGCTCCCTCCAGATATTTACAACCTCCTTGATCACCACAGCCAGCCTCCTCTCCATACTTAAGAGTTTTCTCTACAGTTTACAATTAGGTCCACCCTCTTCCATACTATGTAATAACTCTATTATCTTTCCTCTTCCTCCCCTCCCACGTTTCCTGGGGATCGGGTTGGTGTGGTTGCTAGAGTGTTGGCTTCCCACCCGGTGGGCCCGGGTTCATATCCCGGCAGCGGCAGAGAATTTTCAGAGACTGCCCGATCCCTGCTTGAATGTTGTGTGGAGGATATTTCAAGCGCAACACTCCGTCTCTCGGATGGGACGTTAAGCCGTGGTCCCCTTGGCGCCTTTCGTAAAGAGCAGACTAATGCCGACGCCGGGTTTCTCTCCACCCTTCCATCCATACCCTTCCCTATTGGCTCAAATGACCACAGCTGTCCGTCGCCTCCTCCAAATACCATACCACGTTTCCTCCTATTCACATTCTCCCCTCTAAATCTGTTTTCAACATCTCCTCCCCGCTCAAAATCCGCTTCATCCAAACCTTCTGCCACCTCCGTATCTCACCTAGAAGCCGCATCCCCTCACCCACCAAATCAAGCACTTCGTCGGTCCTCCACCTCATCTTTCACTTCAAACTTCTCCATTCCTCCGAGAAATACCCAGCACCAGTGACGGCGCGTGCTATATGCGCATGCCAGCAACTGCACACCCAAATATGAATGGATTTATAAAATAAAACTATGTATTCCTTTGCAAAGGGAAAGACAAAAATCCTGTCCACACAGAGATGGGATATGGAGGTCCAAACGCCACTACTATCACCTTGGCGAATTCACCGCTCTACAAGTGCGCGATCCGTGGTATCGCGCCGGCCGCACCAATATTCGGTCTACGCGATCGCTTGTGGGTGCTCGGGCGGGATGAGGTAAGCGAGGGGCATGCCATGTTCAAATGGGTGCTGGGAGCGGAGTCAACACGACGCGAGTGCGCACGCGCATATTTGGTGAGTAACTCGCAGGTTGTGTAGCGGTGTAGCTGCAGCCTACACTACCTGCACTCAGGATCCTAGTCCGTCAATGCATTCAGTGCTATTTAGCAGCATTCATTTCAACTTCATGCTCTTCATCATCATCGCACATCTTCTCTAACGCACACCCTGAATATATTACCACCAGCCGCCACTACCCAGCACATGCCCACCGCTTGACCATACAGGCATTGCTGGAGGCAATCAATTCAAGTGGAGGCACAGAAAGGGATACACACTGTCTACACAAAGCCCTACACTCTTGATCAGACTCTTCACTAGCATTTCCTTAAACTCTTTCATAGCGATTCTCTCATCTGCTCTTTCTTATTGGTGAATGCCTCGCATGCTAATGCAATATTCTTCCCTGATACTACTGAATCCGTTTTCGTTTGATGTACTGCCAAAATTAATGCATCGCTCTACCTCTTAATTTTTTCCCCAGTTACTTTTTTATCTTGTGGGTACATCCCTTGCTCACGATACTCAGAACCGGATAGCCCTGGTCTTCTGGTGATTAATCCTTAATTCATACACCTCGCAACTCTTATCAAACGCATCAACTAGAATCAGCTGCCTCTCCGCTGACTGGCTAATCAACGTCTGATTAGTCGCGAACCTAAAAGATTTAAACATCTTTCCCCCACTTTTTAGCTTTACTCTAGCTTCTAAGTACCATCTCCCCAGCGAACGCCTTAAAAAGCTACTGCTATAGTGGACAGCCTTTCATCACTCTTCGGTCAATGCTTTCTCATCCCCATTCTTCGAAAACTACCCTCAATTGCACATTCTGGACCACATAAATGACTAGCATATCCCTCTAATCTGCGCCTATTTACTTAAAAATGTCTGAATTAACTTCACGCAGTTAACTCTAGCCTATGCTTTTTCAAAAGCCACAAAGCACTTTCTAGAACTTCCTTCCTTTTCGGCAGCGAAATTAGGACTATTTTTACGAATTCCTCCGGTTAAAGTGCGTTTGGTGGGGACATGAAGCAGGTAGTCCGAAGATGGGCGTGGTACACCCTCCGTAGGGTCCTCAATCCTCAACCCTTTCCTCGACGCGTTCGCCCTCGCTGGCCCGTGTCTTGGACCCTCCCAGGGGGGGGCCTCCCTCCCGAAAAGTGACCGCTATGACTGCAATTTGGAAATCAATCAATCAATCCAATAATCAAAAAATGACTGTTTGCATAGTACTCCTGTCAATCGTGCGATCAAGTACGTCTTTGAAGCGTGATTCTGCGATGAAAAATAACGATTTTGTTAACTTTGCTAAACACGTGGCTGTGGACCACCGGAAAATGGCAACAGCGCTTTGGAATGGGCAAAGTAGCGGGCTGTTTGAATGAGTTACGAGCATGATTTTGCCATCTGGTACCGCTCATTTGCACGCCAAGGCTTCAGTTAATTTACCTTCAGTTCCACATAGTCTCCGATTAGATAACCTGCGTCGAGATAAAGGGTCAATTATTCCCTAAGACGGATATTGAAGGGTTAAAGCAGTCGAACTGCTTCAAAAAGTCAAAAAACACCCGAAAGGTGGATAGGTTGTGTGAGTTTTAGACGGTGACTGCGAGTCCCTTTACGTATTATATTATTATGCAAAATACATCTACCAGGGGTAACAACAACCTTGACCTCTTGGCAGCGAGTGCGAAATCAGAACTGAGGCTGTTATTATTGACCACAAGGCACATGTTTTATACCTCATGGTTCATCTACATCTACATTATACCCCGCAAGCTGCCTAAAAGGCGTGTGGAATGGGGTGTCAGGATACCAGCCGTCTACGTATAAAAAATGAAGTGCTCTACAAAGTTGTGACTAGCATTTATTTAAGTCTTTTAAGTCATCTAATCATTTTTGGAGTTTTAACACTGCCGTTATAGTCTCTATTTGATCGTGGAAAAGAAGATATTCTGAATCAGACTGGTCTACAGCCTACCTCACTTAATCTATTTACCATAAAGACCACTTACGACCACTCATTCACTCACCTATACAAATGTTTGGGGTGAACGAGACGAGATACGACAAAAAGTCTTATGAAGACCCCCTTTAAAATTGTCTGAAACCCCAGGAAAAATTATGAAAACTATAAATTTATAAAAGTGAGTATGGGGATTAGTTCAAAAAATGACCACCAAATTCCAATGGCGGCGCGGCAGTCATACAAACGAACAATCATAGCAACATATTTGTTTATGCAAACAAGAGGAGCTAAATTGGGAAAGAAGATAAAGGAAAAGAAACGAAAAACTGATAAATGTAAGGAAGGAAATTAAGAAAGTAATATTTGAAGTGTCTATTTCTTTGCGTCAAAATCGTTATTTTTCATCGCAGAATCACGCTTCAAAGACGTACTTGATCGCACGATTGACAGGAGTACTATGCAAACAGTCATTTTTTGATTATTGGATTGATTGATTGATTTCCAAATTGCAGTCATAGCGGTCACTTTTCGGGAGGGAGGCCCCCCCCTGGGAGGGTCCAAGACACGGGCCAGCGAGGGCGAACGCGTCGAGGAAAGGGTTGAGGATTGAGGACCCTACGGAGGGTGTACCACGCCCATCTTCGGACTACCTGCTTCATGTCCCCACCAAACGCACTTTAACCGGAGGAATTCGTAAAAATAGTCCTAATTTCGCTGCCGAAAAGGAAGGAAGTTCTAGAAAGTGCTTTGTGGCTTTTGAAAAAGCATAGGCTAGAGTTAACTGCGTGAAGTTAATTCAGACATTTTTAAGTAAATAGTTCGCGGAAAATGGGGAACCATGGAGGAGTAAAAATGAAAAAGCACTTTTCCACTTTTATTGCGAATGCGTTGAAAAGGCTATAACATCTTGGATCAAAACAAAACCAAGTGAGAATAAGTTCTCTTCACTATCTTCTCCCCCGAGAGAAGTCATCGAGATCAATACTTTGACAATGCCGGAGCCTGAATACAACAAGCACAATGGCATTCGATACCTCCAAGAGTCAAATTTGGCATTTGCAGTGAGCCACCTGCAAGCGTCAGTGAAGAACTTGGTCGTCGTGGCCTGGAAGAAGATGTTGGAGGTAAGGAGGACACTGGAGATTAATGTCAAGAGGGGGTATATTGAAAGTTTAGCGGTCGTGTTGGATGATGGAACAGCTGCATCATTGTGCACGAACTCACGAAAATGTGGTGAAGACTGTCCAGCATTTTTTTTTTCGCAGATCAAGGACTATGTCATCTTGATTGTTCCCGAGTCTTTTTCAGCTACCAAAGGAAACAAGGCCATTGAATACAAACGGGAGAATTTGTCTGGTGGGAAAAATGAGTGTATATTGGAGGGTAAAGTCATCTCCCAAGGCCGAGACGTGACTTTCAAAGAAATGATTGGTTTTGCGGAAGATAGAGTAGAAGTGGAATCTACGCTAAACTCCAAAACAGATTCTGGTGTCTTCACCTGGATAATGGAGGGAAATATGATTACATGTGGAAGTGAATTGAAACCTTATGGGGAAATGAGGGCAGACGACTTTTGTGGACATCATCCAGAAATTTTGGGTGAGCGCAAGATGATGATGGGACCGATAAAACTGGATTGCCATAATCGGTAATGATTATTTTAATGTGACGGGAATTAACCACATGGAAAAAATTAATTCATGTCAAAGACCATGATGAATTAGAATATGGGGATTCAAAAAAAAAAATAAACCTGTAGGTACTACCTACTCATCACAGAGTAGATTACCATTTGACTTCATGGGATTTTTAACTTTAATGTTGTTTTTTGAGAATGGGTATTTTTGTTTGATCAACTTTATTTTTCAACGCTGCAATTCCTAACATTACCAGTTTTAACCTAATATTTGGGAAAAATGCAAAAGTATGTATATTTTATGCTATCTTGCACTGTATGATTGAGGGAAGGAATATCAATGTTTCTCCTTTGGTGTTGGCAGCTGCTGTTTGCTGTTGGTTTGGTTTTCTTTCTATGCATGTAGATATGTCTTAATATGTAATTCAATTGAATGAAATTAAAAGGCTTATTAAATGTTGTAATAAATCCGGTTTATACATTCCACCTGTACCCTCGAGATTTATACGCCAGCAAAGGCAGATAGATTGAGTCCATAGAACGAGGAATGTAATGAGATTTTCAAATGCCATGGCTTGGGTCAATTAGAATAAGTGTCCCGTTTCTCTTAAAATATACTAAGCAAATTGAAAAAGACGCTACATTTACTCATGTGATTGTTGTATCACTGAACTGGAATACATATCAATGAAATTTGTAACAATTTCAAATATATGTTAAACGTGACACCAAAGACATACACCTGTATGTATTATCAATGATTTTATTTGATTCATAGTGTATACATCAGTAACAGGATACATGAAATTGATCAAAACGACAATGTAGTCACAGCGTTTGTATGAACAAATTCGCTCAAGGTTAAAAACTATATATCAGTATAAAATTTCAAGATAGAAGAAACAAATTTTGGCTCAGAATTTTTGTTTTAAAAATTTTAAGTTTAAAATTGCTAAATCAAGATATGTTTTATGTTCGACTGGCCGATGTGCACATCACCAAAAATTTCGTAAATAGCAAACTTCTTTAGTATTCTTGGTCTAAGTGGTTTCCATGCTTTCTGATCATCAATGCTGCCCGTGAGAATAATCTTTCTGCTGGAACACATTTAGGGGGACTGTTAAGGAAATCTCTCGCCATTTATGTCTCCCCTTGAAAAGTTGACTTAGCTACCTTCCACCAAGTCAACATGTTTTCTTTTCTGGGAGAACTACTTCAAAAGTTTCCTTCTTGTCTTCTTTTCGGAAAATTCATTAATTATGGCATCGCTGTTCAAGTTCTGCTAAAATCCTGACTTGGCACATATAAAGCCCTAGCAAAGAGGGTACCTGCATGCTGACGGAACACACATGATAAGCCTGCTGACGGCGGTGGCCTTCGAGGCGCCTCCAGTGCAGATCATTGCCGGTTGCCAAACAAAAGGCCCTTACACTGCGATGCCCCTAGACACGTGCCTATTTTGCCTTATCGTATATCCGGCCCTGGGCTATGATTCGGACCCCTGGGATCAGGGCCGGTCTGGAGCGATTGGGAGCCCTCGGCTGAGGCCCATCTTACTGGTGGACTCGGGGGCCCTCCCCCGGAAAATTTTAGGAAATTTTATGCCCGGAAATAGAATTTTGACGCTATTCTGGCTCTTAAAAGTTAGATAAAAGTTAATACAAAGTACTAATTTCGTAAGAAAAATTACTATGAAAAGTGAGAATTTTACAACTTATAAAATTTAATTATGTATTACGGATCTTCATTATATTTTGAGAATTTTGAATTTGATTCTCGAAACCGCACTAAAATCTAAAAAACCTCTAACATAACCCTCACGAATAATCCTCTTAAAAAAAGAGCATCAGGTTCTTTTTTATCACCTGACACCCTCATTGTATTCATTCTATTATAAAATCTTTTACACTGAGTATATTGTGAATGAAGCCACTAATGAAAGCGTGGAGTTTTTGGTTTGCAAAAAAGTTTGATTCAAGTAATCTGAGTTTTTTTATTCCACCGTTCATATACGCTCCAATAGACCCGTACGTTGTGAAGGCCCTTTTAGCTCGGCGATTGCCAACCAGTCGACCTGGCCAGACCGCCCCTGTCTGGTATTTTCCCCCAGTCATCTATCTCGGTGAGCCCAACAACAGTATCGACATCTTTCGCAATCTTCGCTGTCCGCAGTTGATGAAGTTGAGCGAAGAGGTTCGTTACCTGATGGAAGAAAATGAGGACGAGAAGAATGCTTATGATGCCGTCAGGCAAAGGAAGCACTAAAAACCAAACCACTGCTCATACACGTGTCTTGATAATGAGATTTCAATTCAATTATTTAAAAAAAAGTAAAATAATAGAGGATAAAAATTGTCATATTTGAAATTATTATAGTAATTGCGTTGTTTACAACAAATCTATAACTTTTCGTGGTATAAACAATTTGTTTTCTGAAAATTGTCAATTTTAGATCTGGCTTTCTTATATCAAAATTCCAAGCTATAGAAACGAAAACTACGGGAATGCCAAGCGCTGAAAGTCGGGCAACCTGATGTTATGCGCAAAAAACGGGTCCTTTTTTTTATAAAAAAATGAAGTACAGGGAATACGTTGGAGCGGAAATTTTTTGAAGTAAATGATAACACGCAGAAATAAATTCTCTTTCGTATGATTTTTGTTGAATTCAAATTGATTTCCTAGTTTAGACGATAGAGCTCCTCAATCTCGGGTGTGTTTTTTTTACAGACAGTAGTCATAACTGTAGAGTAGCAAAAATGGGGGAAAGACCAAAGAGACGGGAAGGCCAAGGGGGTGGAGAAGAGCAGGAAGGGTAATAGAAGGCTAAGGGAAAGGCAGCGTGTAATTAGAAATGGAGTAAGTAGCGAAGCAAGGAAGAGGTGGGGGAGAGAAGTCCCCGAAAGGGTAGCTCATACCCCGTTTACACTACGCACGTACGGATCCCGATCCGTACCTACCCTCGTAGCCTCAAAACGTTGTGTGAACGCAGAGTTACCATCGTAGGCCTTAGTACCTAATCCTCCCAACTTTCGATGGTTAGCGCTAGTGCGGCTAGACAAAAAGAGTAAGGAAATGTAGATTGGTGCATGTACAATTCTTTCGAGCCGTTTCAATCTTGATACAATAATTGATATTTCATAAGTAAAAATACAAGAAAGTAAATAGTATTTTATTTAGGATGTTTAGCAGAGATTGAAGAAATTATGAAGCAGGTAATGGAAGGACATAATAGGAATTTTTTTTCTGATGCTCCATTTAGAAAATGATAGCGGATGTACTACAAAAACTAGTACTATGTTTTTATTTATTTACGGGGTAATGTATTAACCATATTGTTATACTATTAAAATTAATAGATGATGGAAAACGACGAACAAACATATAAAATAAACCAATTTAAATCGTTTTATACAGGATCGCAATACCAACTTTGCCACAATTAACTTTTAAATTGAAATAAATACTTGGAGAAATAAAAACTTGCTCCTAGTTTAATAATAATAACAATATGAACTGTCAATGAACTATGAACAATATGTTAGTATGCGTAATATTTCTATGACCGTGCGGTGTGCATGTGGAGGTCCTCTTGTATGCTGCATGTTGGTGATTGGTCACCCCCTGCCAAACACCCTAGAGGTGGCTAGCAGGGTACTATGTAGATGTATATCTATATACATGAAAGAGGATGTCTTTTTGTCTGCCCGCTTAGCGTTTCCATACGGCTGTAAGGATTGTGAAGTTAGTTCATAGGTGCATCTCATACTCCCAAACCCCGTAGTTATAATTTCAGTTGCGTCCGATATATCCTTTGAATCGTTCCTACATTACAGTTTTTTTACATCACGACATTCAACCCCTGTGGTTGGACATATTGCCGGAAAAAATAAAGGTAAGCTTAAAGGGAAAAAATAACTCTAAGAATTCTACACTTAGCTATTAACCCTCTCGATGCAAAACTTTTTGCTGGGGCATGCATTCAAATGACGCTTTCGGTCTACGCACGTAGGGACACAAAGCTGTGCTGTGGAGTGGGGCATAAGCTTATCCCGTGCGCGGTGTACGAAAATCACTCTTTCCGCTGATTGCTGTTACATCTATACATACGAAATAACCTTCGAGCCACCTCTATGTTGTTTGGCAGGGGATGAACAATCACCAGCATACAGCTGGACTCCCACATGCACACCACATGGTCCAAAAAACGTCACGCATACTAACAAATTATACTACCATATGCTGTAAGAATAGTAAAAAGTTCAGAAACATGCATTAAGTTTTACATAAGTTACTAGGCTACACTTCAAAGTCATCTAATCTATTTGTGATATCTAGCACTGTCTTTATTATTGATCGTGGAAAAAAGACATTCTGAATCTGTCTGTTCAATAGTCTATCTCTCATATTTTATTTACATGTATATTTCAGCACATTCTGCCCTCCGAATTCCGAGGATATCATCTCGGGTAAGAAAAATCTAGTGGTGAAGGGGTGATAAACACATCAGTGCTTTTTTGCGTTGTTGAAGAGCTTAGATTTTTTAATACCTACAGAAAATATTTGAAGAATATTTACTCTATTCGGCCGTTTTCGACGTTGGAAACATGGACGAATAAGAAGCGTGGTGACCCGTTTATTGTGTATTTGGACCTGTATTACCCTTTAAGGTTAAAACGCCTTAATGTGTTAAATTTGGAATGAACAGCGAGGGGGGGATCGGGTTGGTGTGGTGGCTAGAGTAATGGCTTCCCACCCGGCGGGCTCGGGTTAAAATCCCGGCTGTGGCAGAGAATTTTCAGAGACAGCCCGATCCCTGCTTGAGTGTTGTGTGGATTACATTTCAAGCGCAACAGCGGACGCAAGTCCGTCCGTCGGATAGGACGTTAAGCCGTGGTCCCCTTGGTGCCTTTCGTTCAGAGCAGGCTAATGCCGACGCTGAGTTTATCTTCACCCTTCCATCCATA
Organism: Ischnura elegans; assembly: GCF_921293095.1. NCBI lineage: Eukaryota > Metazoa > Arthropoda > Insecta > Odonata > Coenagrionidae > Ischnura > Ischnura elegans. Next base: position 24,815,002 of record NC_060251.1, on the reverse strand, counting down.
CCTACCCTCATGGCGCAAATGACCTCAGCTGACCATCGCCTCTTCCATTTACCATACCAACAGCGAGGGACGAAAAAAAGAAAGAAATGGTCAGTAAAAAATCAACGGCGAAGATAGCATTTGAAAATGATATTTTCATTTTCCCCCTTAATATACAAGCAAAGATGCAAGAAAAAGAATCATATGAAAGAATGCATATATTTAAAAACATTATCGTATTTTTGCTCTCCTGAAAAGTTGCTTATTTTGAGATACGTGATGTTAGAACTTAGCCATCGATATGGAGCTCTTTTCTGCATGGGAACGAGTCTTGGAAAATGACAGCAGCAGAGAAGTCAAGAGTGGAAGCATCCCAAATGAGGCTCAACTGAAGAACGATGAAGATAAAATGGTTCGACCGAGTAAGTTATTAGGAAGTGATAAAGATAATCGCAGGGAAGAATTCTTCTTAAAACCGAAAGGACAACTTAGTTTTCCGCATCATGAGGCATGATAGCAAGGGCGGTCTGGCCGCAGCTCGGCTGGTCGGCGATCGCCGAGGGCCCCGAGATTAGGGGACCCCCACAACGCTCGCGTCTATCGCGAAGCGTATATTAAAGGCGTAATAAAAAATTACATGCTTGGGCCAAAGTATTTTTTATAAATATAAAATTCTACGTTTTCATTAGTTAATTTATTCACAATATTCTCAGAGTAATAAGATTATATAAAATTAATAATAAATTAAAGGTCCCGAATATTAAGGAGAACATGGAGCTTCTTTGAAAGGGTCATGCGAAAAGCTTATTTTAGAGGACTTTAATATTTCGTGGCAGTTTCAACGAAAAAATTTACGTAATAGATGATAGAGCCATAGTATTTTTTAATAGGGATGAGTCGATTCCAAATGTCGATTCTCGATTCCACCGATTCTCGTGCATGGAATCGGAATCGAGAATCGATCGCCTAAAGTCGATTCCGATTCCATCAATTCCAGGAAGATGTATGTTTTGAGCATAGACGATAAGTTTGGGGCATATAGACCTACATACGCGGCCGCGGTGTCAGCCTTGCCCGCGCAGAGAATACGCCTGGCACATGGGTGCTGCGACGAACATGCCTAAAGAGGCCTCGGAAACATGAATATGTCGGCAAGAGCGACAAACCGACGAACCCTGAAATGCCTCGTGTTCATAAGCAACTCTCAGAGAAAAAAAATTGGAAACCACGGGATCGTGAAGCAATGCATGCGTTTTCCGTTCTTTTATTAACCGCTGGTCACGGCAAATGAAATTATTACGATTATGAATCACATTCCAAGACCATTCCAGGTCCATTCATCTTGACCACCAATTTTAAAGTAAAATAGATCGAAATTAGAGATGGGTCGAGTAGCAGATTTCTTGAACTCGAATATCGAATTCGAATATTAAATCATTGCTCGAGTATTCGAATACAGTTGGATCCGGATTTAACGTCTTCGCATTTAACGTTTTTCCGCATTTAGCGTTTATTTTTTGCGGTCCCGATTCATTCTCTATTAGGAAATTGTAAAAATTATCCGTATTTAGTGTTTCCGCATTTTGCGTTTTTCCGCATTTATGGTCGTAAAGGACAAGGAGGCTCCCGGATCACTTCTCGAATACTCCATGGAAACCTACCTGAATCGGTAGAATCCAGGAATAGATGACATTCCAGCAGAGTATAAAAAAATGCAGGAGAAAAGGTCTTAACTCAACTGTATAAAACTATCTGCGATATGTACTCAACAGGAGATTTACATAGTGACTTCGAGAAGAACATCATCATTCCCATACCCAAAAAGAAGAGAGCTGAGAAGTGCGAAGAATTTAGGACCATAAGCCTGACGACACATGCGTCGAAGATTCTGACAAGAATCATTTACAGGAGAATTGATCGAAGAGCAGAAGAATTCCTGGATGAGGACCAATTCGGATTTAGGAAAATCAGGGTCACAAGGGAAGAAATTTTGGCTCTTAGGATGATCATAGAGAAGAGATTGGAGAAAAACAAACCAACCTTCATAGCATTTGTCGATTTAGAGAAGGCCTTTGATAACGTGCAATGGAATTCAATGCTTAGAATTTTGAAAGAAATCGGCGTACTCTACAATGATCGTAGAATTATTCATAGTTTGTATAAAAACCAAGTAGCTGTGATCAAATGTGGGCCAAATGGTGCAGAAGCGAGAATAAAAAAGGGGTGAGACAAGGATGTGCGCTTTCCCCCTTAATTTTTAATGTTTACATTGAGAAAGCCATCAACGAAATCAAGCAGAAAGCTTCGGGTGTCAATATCCACGGAGAAAAAATAAGTATGCTGCGATTTGCTGACGACATAGCAGTCATAGCCGAGACAGAGAAGGATTTGAAGAAGACGTTGACAAACATGGGAAGGACAATGGCCAGATATCAGCTGAAAATCAACAAAAAGAAGACTAAGATATTAGTTTGCAGCAAAAGAGAGGAGGCTAAAACAAACATCAACCTAGGACAGCATAACCTTGAAGAGGTGAACGAGTTCTCTTACCTGGGAAGCCGAATTACCAGCGATGGACGGAGCAAGAAAGAAATACACAGTAGAATAGCGCAGGCGAAGAGGGCTTTCTACAAAAAGAAGAATCTTCTTACAGCTGAAAATACCAGCATAGAAGTAAGGAAACAATTCATCAGATGCTACATATGGAGTATGTTTCTCTATGGAAGCGAGGCTTGGACGTTGACAGCAGCAGAGAAGTCAAGAGTGGAAGCATTCGAAATGTGGTACTACCGAAGAATGATGAAGATAAAATGGATTAACCGTGTGAGTAACCAGGAAGTGCTAAGGAGAGTAGGAGAAAAGAGAAGCCTCCTAAAAACATTAAGCAGAAGAAGGGACAACTTAGTTGGCCACATTTTGAGGCACGAAGGTCTGATGAAGACAATCGTTGAAGGACAAGTGGAAGGGAAGAAGGGCAAGGGACGGCCCCGAATGAGTAATATAGGACAGGTTATAAAGGATGTAAAAGAGAATAAATATGTAGCTATGAAGAGATTAGCGGATAGGAGAGAGAAATGGAGAGCTGCGTCAAACCAATCTTAGGATTGTTGACTAATGATGATGACTATAATAAATAAATGGTCGTAAAATTTTTTCCCGCACAACATCTTTTTGCCCGATTTAACGTTTTTGCATGATGGCTCATACAAATGATTATCCAAATCTTCGAATTTCTGCTCATCAGCAAGAAGGGTCTCATGTAAGTTTACCAAGAGTCAATAGAATCTACCGGGCAACGCTTCTTCAACTGCTTTCTTCCGCGAATGCAGCGCTGGGACCTTCTACTCGCAAGCTGGGTGATTTGTCTTCTCGTAATGTTTCGCTTCCCTTCTGATCCAAATACCGGAGACTTTTTGTATCAAATCCGGTCTAATGGAGCTAAGTCATCCCTTGATGATCTCTAACTACCTTATCCTTCACTTCGTGAACTTCAATGATACGTGATGACTGATGACACGAGTTATCCTCCGAGGGCCGCTACAATGATGGTTTCCTCGTAATGTTTTCAATTGACGGCTTATGCCCCTTTCAACTCTACTGTCTAGGGGTGGTCCATTGTTAGCCCAATATTTTTCCAGTCGGCTACTTTCTCTTTTCAAAAGAGTCTCAATATCATTTGCGCAGTTTACTAGAAGATTCTTTCTGTAATCCATTCCAAGGTCCGTTTCCACAGAGGAACAGCGAAAGCACCGAGGAAGTGTTTCCCCTGTCATGATTGTGAGTAAGAGCATTCTTTCCCTATGGAACAACATTATTTTACATCGTAATTCAGATATCCCGGGGCCCATATACCAACTTGCGGCTGGATGATATCGCTGTCGATATTTATCTGGTGCTATTTTATGTCAAAAGAGAATGACAATCGGAGTTTTGACAATAGGCCTCATGTGCGCACATTTTGGATTTCGAGGTCATCCAAAAAAGGAGAATCTTTTTTCTAGTATGCGTACAAGTCGATGGTGATTCAACTCGATGATAACACCTGATAAGTTGTCATATATCCGCGGCCTCATGCAGGTCGAATGGAGCCCGGAGAAGTTACTTACGCGGCACCCTGATCACCTTGACTCCGACTCACCATTTTTCTCGGCAGTCCTCGGCATGTCCATGACTCTAAATAAATCGCTCGTGCTGGAAAAAAATCTCCGCTTAAACACGGTAAAATAGATGAGCGCGGAAAAATACGAAAATCCAGCAGGAATCCCTCAGTGGTTGACTTCGACATCATAACTCGGACGAAATTGCCAAACTCCAGAGGCGCTGACAATTTTTCAGATGAAATCCAGTTCTATTGAAGATTAAACCTTTTCACTTAACAGAGCTTAGCTAATCGTTATTCAAAGTCCAACCAAATTTTATTAAAAGCTGTCGGACCCCCCCCCTCCCCAAAATATAAAAACACAATTATTGTCCCTCACGAAAGAAAACAAAATATTGAAAAATCAGGAATTTACAAAATTTTTCTTAAACAAAATAAGTTTTTTCGATTATTAAAAGTGTTAAAATTAGTTTAAAACCCATTATTTGGTGCCCGGTTTTTTCTAAAATTCCCTCCCCCCTATTTTGGATCCCCCCCCCCCCAATTGAAATTCCTGGCTACGCCACTGCTCCTTCCCCTCCACCTCTCCTTTACGCGCTTCTGTTGCCCACCCCTTCCTCATGCTGAGCGGTTGAGCACCTCGTCGCACGTGACGTTACTGCCGTTTTAAATTCTGTTAATTGTGTTGCTGATTGCGCAGTTGCAATTTAATTTAATGATACACCGATAAAAGTGTCTTTCAATGTGTATAAACATTTCCATTGAGATAAGGGCAACCAATGAATGCCGTGTGCATGCACTTTGGCGTAAATTATCGCGAGGATGTGCTAAATACAACTCACCATACTGAAGCATTTTCGGGTGAAACACAAGTCTGTACGCAATCAGAAAGTAAAATTTGGGGGAAACGTGCATGAGGAAAATTTGAATTCAGTCGATGGCAGAGGGGTAGCCAGGAATTTTGTTAAGGGGGAGTCCAAAACCAGGGGAGTAAATTTTTAAACTACAGGGTACAAAGGGAAGGGTTTCAGACTAATTTTAACACCCTTCATGATAGAAAAAACTTCATTTTTCAAAGATTCATATTATTTCATTTTGTACATTCATGATTTTTAAATATTTTGTTTCCTTTTATGAATGAAAGTAATTGTGTTTTTATTAGGGATGAGTCGATTCCAAATGTCGATTCTCGATTCCACCGATTCTCGGGAACGGAATCGGAATCGAGAATCGATCGCCTAAAGTCGATTCCGATTCCATCGATTCCAGGAAGATGAATGTTTTGAGCTTAGACTATAAGTTTGGGGCATAAAGGCTGCCGCACTCCTAAGCGGCCGCGGTGTCAGCCTTCCCCGCGCGGAGGATACGCCCGGCACGCGGGTGCTGCGACGAACATGCCTAAGAGGCCTCGGAAACATGAAAATGTCGGCAAGAGTGGCATTATGAATCACATTCGGAGAATTCATCTGGACCACCAATTTTAAAGTATAATAGATCGAAATATATTTTTTTAAATTTTGAATGGTATTGGAAGTCTGATGATAATAAAAACGAGCAGAGAGCGAGTTCTCCTGTGAAAAAAGTTTCTTATAAATACGCGCTGAGAGCGGGTTTTTTTTAATGTAACTTTTTTTAGACTAACACGCGTCTGCGTCAATCATAAAAAATTTAGACACATTCGCGTTTGTATAGCACAGTTTCATCAATGCAACCCTTGAGAAAGTTGATACTTGCTTGGCATAAGCCGCCGCGGCCTCCGCGCGGACCGACGGGTTGCCTTCGGCCGCCACCGCGCACCCGCCAGGCTGCTCTGGTATGTATGGACGCAATGAACGCTACATTATTGATTAGCCACCGCGGCTACTGTTATTTTTAGGGATGGTCGGATCGGATACCTAGGACCCAAATACATGCGGATATTGCCCTTCATCGGATACATTGGATCCAAAGTCGCGGAAGACATCGGATCTGGATCCGAAATTTTAAATAATAGCTTCAGTGAATGCAACAGGGTGGATAGAGTTCCGATTCCCTCTTCGAATGCGCAGTCGCATGCGATTCTTGTCCAACTCATGAACTGTTTTTTTGAAAGCTCTCGCAGAGGTTACGAGTAGAATTTCAGCCGTGGCCAGGATTTTCAGCCAGAAAATAAAAAAGGCAAAATACGACTGGCACATAGTGTGACTCTTCCCAAGAGATTGAACAATCATCGGGGGAATCTCAGCGCCGTATGATAATAACGTAATAACCACGTCAAAAGTAACTACGTCGCGGATTTCAGAAAACCACCTTTGGCCGTCCATCAGCCCGTGCCTCTATTGTTGTTTTTTCGTATCCGAAATCAAACGGATCATAAATCATTGTCTCCTAAGGAAAATATCAAATCACACGAAAACAATTGAAGCGTGTTTCATCCCTACCTCGTCGCACCAACTGACCTTTTTTGGCCTACCTGCTTCAATTTTTCGTTTCTAGACGAAAAATGCTAGAAGAGTGACTTCTGGGCCCGAAGATATCTTGATAGCTTCGACAATAAGATGACATGCACGAGATTTATAAAAGAATTAGACCAAACGAGACGCATTCCTGACGATATTTCTGTTTATTTTTCAGCTCTAATTGAATGCCGCTCAGTTTTCTATCTACAATTCTACAATTAGACTTTACTGATATGCAACATTGTACAAACAGCACAATTTTCAAAGAAACAAGCGCAACATTAACCCCTCAAACAATTAGAGACGAATTGGAAACGCCAACTACATACATCACGTAGTGCGCCCGGCTTCGCTTTGAAGGCAACGACGTCACTGAAGCAAAATCTGACTCCGAACCGAACCGTGTGTGTGCACTGTGGCGTAAATTATCGCGAAGATGTGCTAAATCCACCTCACCATACTGAAGCATTTTCGGGTGAAACACAAGTCCGTATGCAATGAGAAAGTAAAATTCGGGGGAAACGAGCGTGAGGAAAATTTGAATTCAGTCGATGGCAGGGGGGTACCCAGGAATTTATTTAAGGGGGGGTCCAAAACCAGGGGGGGGGGGGAAATTTTTAAACAACAGGGTACAAAGGAGAGGATTTCAAACTAATTTTAACACCCTTCATAAAAAAAATCATTTTGCAAAGATACATTTTTCTTTCATTTTTGTAAATTCCTGATTTTTAAATATTTTGTTTCCTTTTATGAAGGAAAGCAATTGTGTTTTTATATTTTGGGGGGTCCTCTTGCTACGCCACTGGTCAGTGGTTCATCCTAAGATTTTTCCTATTTTCATTTCCAAACCCAAGCGTAACAGTTTAGGTACTGAGCGTGTAAAGATGTTTTGAACAACTTGAAAGCCTATAAAAATGATTTTTGATTCATAAAATAATAATATGTGTAAGAAAATCTAAAAAGCATTCTATTAATTGAATGTACCCAGAATAAAGTTGAATAATGACTTTGTTTAATGGCAGGAATTTGAAAATGCATTTGGAATCGAAAATATCCGATTCCAAAGATCTGGCTCCAAAAATCCTGGATCCGTCCATCCCTAGTTATTTTATTCTTATATTTTAATGATAGCAATGCTACAGATAAATCAAAATCCCACCTGTTAGAAGGAATTAGAATCGATGGAATCGGAATCGAGAATCGGGAATCGATTTGAAGGAATCGGGATTGGAATAGGAATCGAAAAAAAGTGGAATCGACTCATCCCTATTTTTTAAATTTTATAAGCTTTAAAATTCTCACATTTCATAGTATTGTCCTTACGAAATTGTTATATTTTTAATTAACATTTATTTATTTGTTAAGGGTCACAATAGCAACAAAATCTAAATTCAGGTATGTGATATCATAAAATTTTTCAGGAATGAATTCCCTAATACACCGGAAAGGAGGGCCACATCCTGAGTTCCTACCCCCAATGGCCCCGGGCCGCCCCTGCATGATATACTGATGAAGACGATCGCGCAGAGGGACAGATATGCGTGAAAATGGACAAGGAACGGCCCTGAGTGATTTAGATAGAACGGGCTATTAAGAATTGAAAAAAGTAACATATGCTCCCAATGAAAATACCAGCAGATATGAAGTCGGAATTGACAGCTGCGTCGAACCAGTCTTCGAATTAATGGCATCTAATGAAGGTGAAGCACGAAAATGATGAAGGTAGCAAACACCAGGAATTCTCATTTCATTAAGCACCGTTCAAGCAAGACCGTAACCATGACAAAACGTCTCTCAGCAGATGACACGGTCGACTCATATACGTCAGACCGTTAAGGTATAACGCACGATTTACATTTTCCTAAATCAGTCGTGTGGATGTGGACACTACTGACAAAGTTCCTTGAGTGTCAAAAAGGTTTAGATTTTCGCTTGTATTTACCTAATTATATCACTCATGCTTATTTTGACGACCGATGAATTTTCCCCATGAGAGATAAAGCGGTCACCTCTTGTTGTATACCAGACGGATTCGTACCCATTACTGCGGCGGCGGTAGAAGGAGCGTTGAAGTACACGGACTGCTCTAGACCGCAAACTAAACTAAGTAAACATAGCAGCGATAACTCCGAACAATCGACAGAACAAGTTTTTTTTAATTTTTAAATTCATATTTTGAATCGCCATGTATGTCTATCTCCCTTATACATAGCCCAGTATCTCCATCATGTGCGCGGAAATCTATGCATATGAATGTAAAAATAGTAAATACATAATTTTTTAAAGACTCGGGCTATCTAAGATAGCCTCCGAGTTAATCTGCATTTCGGAAAATTTCACGTAAAAGTAAAACTTAGGAGCTGTAATGCCGGAAAATAGTAAAAATTCCAAAATGCGCAACACAGGGAAAGAAATTATATCAAATGTAAACAATACTTCCAATGAAATTCGACCATCAAATACACATAAACTAGGAAAAGAATCAACCGATAATCAGTCTACAAAATATAACATTAGCTTTGTCGTCGTCAATTGCCATAGCGTTAAAAACGAACGCGCTTAAATGGAGCATATATTTCGTGACGCGGACATGATCATTGGTACAGACAGGGGCGGTCTGGGGTTGATGAGGGCCCTCCCTTGGGAAAGTTACAGGAAAATGGCATGCCCGGAAATGGATTTTGACGCTATTATTAGCTCTTAATAACCGGATAAAGGTTAATTAAATAACAGATTCGTTACGAAGTAATTTTAAAATTGTAGACTTTCAGAGCTTACAAATTAAAAAAAAATTAAATCTAAAAAAATTGGCCAAATAAAATTTTCGAATAACCCTTTCAAAAAAGAATCAGGTTTTCATTATTCTTCCGACTCCTATAAATCTATTGCTATTTTCAATGCCCTTTCTACACTAAATATGTTGCATAGAAATCAAATTAACGAGGACTTAGGATATTATGATTGAAAAAAACTTTGATCCAAGTAATTTCACTCTTTTTTTTTTACTAATTGTAAGCCTTTGATATACCTACACTTTGCGGCAGGCGCGAGCGTGATGGGGGCCCCTAAGCTCGGGGCCCTCGGCGATTGCTGACCAAGGGACATGGCCCGACAACCCATGGGAACAAAGAAACGGCTTAAGGAGGATAGAATGGACTACGAAGGTATTCCTCCAGGATAAAAGAAATGAAAAAATTACATTGAGAGACTGTAATATTTCAATTCAAGTAATTATTCGCTGAGATTTTGTAGCCAAAACTAAAGATAAAAGCACTGATGCATCATGGAAATATTCTTCTCTTCTTAAAAAAACTAAGGATTTGTGGGACAAACGTCTGTTAAATTGATGAGGAATGACCCAAATTTATAAGACGGAGTGGATTTAAAATAATTCAAGGCATAATGATGGAACTGCCAGAGAATGAACCGCCGCAAAACCGGTATGCCCATTGTTGCCGCTGCCGTGGTTACATTGGCTCCGCAATAGCGAAGACATTCTTTGAATGGTTAGCTTGCGTACAAATATTTAGAGCAATTTGGGGACTATATCGACGAATCGCACTTATATACTAGAAGTAAGAAGTCCATCCATTGTGAAGAGAGCAATGGGCAACGTCCTGAGTAAGTTGATTGCTTTCGAGCTCGACATAATGAATACAACGATGACATATAATTTAATTAATGCTCGTGGTTAATTTTATGCATGAATTTAGGCATAAGGTATTCAGAATTAAATGTCTTAAATAATTTTTACAGCGAAATAAACAATGTTATATGACATAAAATGAACGCAGTCCATAAATAATCGTTAGAAATTATAAATGAAAGGAACATAAATATAATGAGGGGAAATTATTACCCTCAATGTTAACTACTCACCTAAAGTTATTTTAATCTTAATTAAGGTTGACGAGGTGTTTTTGAACTAATTCAGAAAAAGCATGTTATAGACTTAATAAAAATCTCTCGGATTCTTGGGCATACCCAGCGGGGGGAAGAGGGGGAGAGCTGCCCCCGTAGAAGCGAAAATATGTTTAGTTCGTACAAAAATTTTGAACATATTTTCTTTTGAAGAGAAATGATATTAGTGAAAGGCATGGACATAAAATAAAAACCATCACTTTTTCAAGGAAATAATTATAAAAATTATAATTCGCTGTCATTATTATCTGAAAATTGTGGTTTAATTAACCTTTTCTGAGCTAAAATGTTTCAAATTTAACGGTGGCTTGAACATGGCTTGCACCCCTCCCTAGTTTTTATTCTGGGTATGGGCGTACCTGTAGCGGGAGGTCGAGGGGGGGGGGGGGTGGGATCTGCCTCCACAGACACAAAATTTGCAACTGTCTTAAAGGAAAATGTTATTTTTTCAAGCAAATAATTTTAAAAACTAATAAAGAGCTGTAACAGTTTTCTTAACTGTTATTTCAATCAACTTTTTCATGCTTAAATCTTACCTGCAACTTGAACAACCATGGCTACCCCCCTCCCTCCCTAGTTCTGGTCCTGGGTATGCCCTTCCTGGGACTAAACTCAATTTCTCATGTGTGTTGAAAGGAAATCAGAGTATAGGTAGAGCAAACTTTAACCGCCCAATCCATACTATACATATGTATGTAATTTAATCTTGAAAAATAGAAAAACGCGGCCGGTATACCTACTACGGTTGTGGGCGAGGTCTGAATGCTTGTTGAAAAATAATGGAGACCCTGACGAATGTAATCGCTCGTGGGAGTGTTAAAGATCCAAATCACATGAGACGGATGATGAAGGTCTAGAAGTAGCAAAGATGCTGTGACCCGTTCGACAAGAGTAAATGATGTCATGAACTTATTAGCGAAACACCGTCGATATATCTCACCAAAGGTATCTCGAGAAATAGGCTACCAATCGGAAAAAAAGCAAAATAAAGGGGTCTCATTAACTTCCGAGCTTTATCACTACTGATTCCATTGCCCTCTCAAAACATTTCGCCAATTTTCAGGATTAAAAAGGAAGTACATTCAGTTTCAGCTTTCATCGAGGTCATAGAAGGTAATAATGAGTAGAAACAGCTGCTCTGAGCTCTTTTTTAATTATTATTTACTAACTAACTAACTTTTATGTTGTATAATATAAAAGTTAGTTAGTTTAAGACAAAATACTTACTTTCTAAAATAAAAAAAAATTCCAACTTTCTGCCGAACATACTTAGTGCCTTTTCAAAGACATACTTCTTAGCTGCGTGATGAAGTCAAAAATTTTTGAGAAAATATTTAACGAGAGCAATTATAAATATTTTTCTGAATTATATTTGGAAACCCTTGAAACATATTTATGGAGCTTTAAGCAGATTTATGATATTTTTCATCGAAATTGATGAATTAACAGTTTTGTAGTGGTCCCGAAAATGATCAGACACACATATAATTGGATACGTGGATTTTTAACAAACAAACTTTTACCTATGCACAAAATAGAATGTGTTTCAACCTGTCATTTGCAAGCAGTAGCCCTTTTGACAAGGTAATCAGAGCGGAGCAGCCTCACACTCATAGCCGATCTCCTTCAAATGTATAGGTACATCAATCTATCTGTGGATCAGTAAGAGGGTTTGGATTGAGAGAGAGAGAGTACTGAGGGGATGCTGAAAACTGTAACAAAGGGAAGAGTGCCTGATAGGCAGGAAGATGGAAATGAGAGAAAAGGATTTGCAGGTAGAATGAATGGGAGTAGGCTGTTTTAAGCCGTTAACAGTATTAGCCGGAAATAGGCTGGAACTAGATGAGATTAGCTTCAGGATAGAAGGAGGCAGTGGGTGGAGGAGTGAAAAAAAACCTCCAGGGGGGAGGGGTGCAAAACATATCTTTGAGTTACCTTTAATTTTATGGTCATCAAAAAATAATGAAGTCACATGCAAAGATTAGGAATGTCATATACACGAAATTACCTTCTTATGGTGTTAAAAAGTTGCAATTGTGGTTTAAAATTGTCGTAGCATGGTGGAAGGGTAAACGTCCTCTACGTCCCCCATGCCTATGGAAAGAGGAGAATAGCATTGGCAAAGAAGAAGTTCATGAACAAGAAAATGAAAGGATCCTTACGCAAGATTTCAAAGAAAAGGCTACTAAAGAGTCCATCGGTAGTGAAACCTTTTACAATGAGAGGAAAAGTGGGAGGTAAAGAGAAATAAAAGAATGGTTCAAAAGGTAATAGTGGAGGAAGCTGGTGTAGTGAACAGAGGAAGAGGAATGATGAGGTAATAGACATGGTGGGTGAGAAGACAAAGCTGCTAATTGAGATATGGAAGAGACGGAGGGTTTGAATGCAAATGTTCAATGCGAGCCTGCTAAAAACTAGTGTAACACCTTAATAACAATAACTGCCCTTGGGAAATATAGATATTTCTTTCTGTGATTCTTAGGCCAGATGACTAACACTAAACCCTAAATGGACTATTACGTATTAGCAATTCCAAAATTTACTTGGTTCCGATGCAGGTTGTAACCATGGAGATGAGGTGTGATTAGGATAGTCAGAATAGAGTGGCTATACTTGGTAATTAATAGCACTGATGTATGACTGCAACATTTTTATATGTTGAGTTGGTTTGAGATTGTTAAGAAGAAAGGAGGATAGTTGAGGGTATTTGTTTTCATTGACCAAAAAAAGGTTGGTAGTATATAAAATTTGGTTGCATCTGATCTGAACCCTCTTTCTAACAATTTCAATGCTGCATGATTTAAAATCCACACAATTTCCTGGCATCAACAAAATTTATTCTATTCTCTTCTACTTTGGACAGGATGCTGCTGTTGCAGACAAGAGGAGGAGGAGGAGGAAGAGGAGGGTTTGGGGGGGTTTTTACAACAACATAAAATCGCATGGATTAAGACCTGGGGGGCGCATATTCACACACCTGACCTCATCCTCGGCCTTCATATACTTCCCACCATTGCAGAGGAGGGTGAGGATGAGGGGAGAGGTGAAGAAGAAGACCCCAGCGGTGCCTGGTGGTTGAGGGCCGTAGGGAGGTCCTTCGAACCTGACCAGCCAGACATTCCTGGCTGGTTATTCTAGAGGTAATTGGTTATTTCCATTAATCTAGAGTCTTACTTAATCCTCATGCCAAATATGAATTGACCTTATCTGATGAGCATTCCCGTACACAAATACTTAAGGCCACCTATAGCAGTCATGAACTCATTAATGCAAAAAAAATGTCCTCCATCACCAACATGGGGGAATGAAACTGACCACTAAAGTAGCAATTGTTGTAGGTTTTTAATCCCTGCCTCAGACCAACTTAGTGAAACCTTCGTGCCACTCCTCGGAAATTTGGCCTGATCTTCCTAATCATTTATGATCCTCCTCACAGCAAGAATACGTAGTGAACTAGGCTGAACTCTCAATGTTTTTCTCAAAGAAAAATGGTTTGCATACGCCATTTTACTATACATAATTTGGAATGAATTCTATGTTGCTCAGTGCATTAGCATATTTTAAGTGTGATTCTAGTGTCATCATTGTAGTGTGAAAGACTGAGTACCTGGTGTGTTCACATCTGATGACAAGTATGTATTGAGAGAGGTACTGTCCTCTTAAATTTGTTACTATCAATGGTGAAAATCTATCCAAAACTCAGTAATGCTAAAAAATATCTGCTATTTTCAATAGAGGAAAAAAATGATGGTAAATCATAATAAAATATTCATTCTATTCATATTCTCAAATACCTTTGAGGCTATATTTTGATGGTTAACTCATACTAAAAAATGGTTGGTGGGTCGAGTCCAGTGGCTAAGGTAATGGTCGGGCATCCCGTTGTGTCGGGTCCCAAATCCAGGGGACGAGAAAACTTGCAAAAATAGAGTACATTGGAGGCAGGTGTAATATTCTCATGCTCATCATTCCAAAAATGTTTTCACAGAGACATTTTCATATCCCAGGTACCTGCTGGAAAGAGTAAAAATATTTAAGAGCTTATGCGAAATATCCTGAAATTATACAGTTTTATTAAGATAAAAAAGTGAATTTATAGTTTCAAAATATATACATAGATTTACTTTTACTTTGCATACAATTTGACTCCATTTATCCAGTATAAGCAACCTGCCTGCATATTAAGCAAGCATTCCCATAGCAAATTTATGGCCTTATGTCCAGTTGAACAATCTTGACCACTAGTTTAGGAGAGGGAGTAAACAGAGGTGCACCGTCAAACGGAAGAAGTGAATGATTAATATTGGGATAAAAACCATGCCAAACAACCGCACAGAATTTATGGAACATCTTTGCCTCCAGATGCGTGTCAATCAATCTTGCATGATGTGACTGACGTTGGTTCTTTGTGTGGTAGTCTGCATTAGAAGCACTCTCATCTGTGAACAATAATATTTTCAATTCAGAACCAGACCACCCGGTTCACCCTCCCTACGGTGGTACCAGGCACCGAGGGCAAGCCCCCCTCCACCACGACCCCTCCATAGACCAATGGCCAGAACATCCGGCACCTCTACTGCGACCTCCTCCTCCTCAATCAGCAGGTTAGTTGAAATCAAAGACAGAAATTCTATATTCTATGAGTTTCAAGCACTGAAAGAAAGTGTGAGGAATGTCAAATTTACCTATTAGCATTATAGGTAATATAATATCTGTTTTACTCTTTCTAATGGGATTCAACCTTGGAAAAATTTAGGAGTTCCCATTATTACTCAAGCTGCACTGGCACAAATAAATATATATAATTCTAATAATAATTATACTTTATTTTTGGAATATGCTGTCATTTGTCACTAATATATTGCAATCAATGGCCATCTAAAGAAGACTCAAAAATTTCAAAATTAAAAAAAATGATTATACAGAAATGGGGTTTTGTTAAGGTTACAAAAAAAATGGCTTAAGTGAACTAAAACATAAGACTCATTACTCCCTTCATTTTTAGCAGCAGATCCATGGGCCATTAAGTGTTTACCCATCTTCTGCATGTTACATAACCAAGAGGAATTTTTTAACTAAGGTAATATTCCCTATAGTACTAGCATAGGGTCAGGGGTGGATCCAGAATTTTTTTCTTGGAGTGCTACAAGGCAGAGTACGTTCACCTACTTGAGATTCAAAAAAGACACAACAATTATTGTACCAAATATTCTCCTTATTTTATCAGGAAAGTTAATACGAAATTAAATGATTGAGGCTCCGCAATACACAAAAACAAAATGAATGTAATGGTAACTGTATAAAAAATTTTGTCTGCTCTTTAACACTTTCCGTGCGGATGGCAAATATATATGCCATGAAAGCTATTCCACTTAGGCGGAAGACATAAATGTATGTCTGCAGGAGCTCGTTTCTCCGCTGGTCACTAGGGTGCTCTGAGAATGCCTAGCGTTACATTTTCACCCTCCCGTAGTTGGGGAGTGACCTTACACCATTGGTGAAGTGTTCGTTTCTTGTTCAACGCGTTCCTTCATTTTTAGTGTTTTTTTTATTTTCTTTAGTGCTACTTTTGGAACAATTTGGCACATGAAATTTTTCTTTTCATTTCCTTCACCTCTTTTTCATTATTTTTATCGTAAATATCATCATCATGTCTTACAAATGGATTATTTAAAAAAAATTTTTTTTTTACCTTCCTTTTTCATTCATTCATATTTAATGTGCTATCACAAAAATTATGATTAGATTACCTGTTTTAGTAAAGATATTTATCCCTGTTTCATACTCACTACACTACAAAACAAAATGATCTTAGTGCGGTACCTACTTAATTTACTTATGTTATATTTGAATTTCTTTTTCTAGGAACTTTTTTTATTATTGCAAATTACGTTTATCCTGGTTGATTTTTTTGGTTCTCTTTCCTACTTCTACGGCATATTTTCTCATTTGTTTCTCCAAGTCAATTACCAATCCTCTATTCATTTCGATTTTATTTCATTTTCTGAGTTATTAATACGTCTTAGGGTTAGTTGCAGATTTTCTTCCTTTTCATAAAAATAACATATTAATCGTGTATGCAACATTTCATTACATTATGTACAGTATTGGTATGTATTTTTTTAACTTTGCATTTGTTTCCTTAGCTATGTAAACGAAATTGCGGAAATGAATAGATAAACTCAGAGCCATTAATAGTATTAAGGCATTTAACCATTATTTATTCCCTTGAAATAGTATTTTTATTTTATTTTTTAATTTATTTATATATAATGTGCAACCACAAAAATTATGATCGGACAGTTTTTGTTAATTACGTGCATTCCCATCTCAAAGCTCACTATTTTATTCCAAAATGTGTCCATGCGGTCCATAAGGTCGTATTACATACTTTATTAATAATTTTTAAAATCATTATTGCCAATTACGTTTTTTTTCACATATTTTGGGTTTTCTTTCCTAATTTTACGGCAGGAAGCATTTTCCTCCGAAATCCTTCACCAAGGGCCTTCACTAAGGGCATAATGGATTGGAAGCCGTTGGGCAGGGAGAACACGAATGCCGCGAAACCGTGAAATTAAACCGTGAAGGCATCTGTAGGACAGTGATTTGCCCAGAATGTGAAGGTCAACCAGGTCTCTGTCTAGGGCCTTGCTTTCAAATATATCATAAAAATTTGTAAGAATTTTTATTGAAATGTTTCAATTTTGCAGAACTCTGAGGTATTATTGATTTGCTTGAAGGCAGAATGTGCTGAAATATCTTCCGTAGTATGTGTGCGTTTGTAAGATATTGTTAACTTCGTCAGAGAAGACACTGCTCTTGAATTTATTTAAAAGGTTTAGTCTATTTTTCAATCTACGGTCTGACAGAGATTCCCATCTGAGTTTATCTAAGAGGTTAGTCCCAATAACAAGGCTATCGTAAAGAATTTTCACGTACCTGAGAGCTCTTCTTTGCACGCATTCTAACTCTGTTTTTAAGCCTATTTCATGAGGGTCCCAAACACTGGCAGCGTATGATAATAAATGGGGTCTAACGAGGGAGAAGTAGCTAATTTCTCTCACTTTGTCGTCGCACTTTCCTAATATTCTTTTAACAAAACTAAATTTACGATAGGCTTGACATGTTGTTTCCGGAATTCAATGTTTCCGGAATCAGAATTGTGGTGGTATCCTCATTTGAATTGTAATAAATTACCTTCATTGGAAGCATAAAATGAATCAGTATTGAATTTCTGGAGGTACAAATGCTTGCGATATCAAGTTGCCTATCCTGGCACAATAGCGGAAACAGAAAAAATTCAAGGGGGGCGCAAAAGATATCTTGAGCTACCTTTACTTGTATCGTAACGAAAAATAATCAAATCACATTCAAAGTTTAGGAAAGTTTTATTTAAAATGATTATACTCATATATACAAGGCAATGCCATCTTATGATGTGAAGGAGTTACAATTGTAGTTCTACAATATTAGGCAATGCGGGCGGCCCCGTAAGAGGGGGGCGCGCACCCCTTTGGCCCCCATGTGTATCCGCCACTATCCTGGCATCACTTGTATTCTGTATCGCCGACGGTGGAATGCATTGATTACTTTGTTTCTCGTTAAACTTTTGGCAGGCAATGAAATCCAGATTGCTAGCCGGAAATCAGTGTAGGAAATAAGTAACTTTAGTGAACATTGGTAAAGAAATTATGTATCAAGCTATGTCACCCAAAACTTTGTACTTTGTATTCAAGCCCAAGTTTTCGAAGGATATACCTGACATAAGGAGGAATCGGCGCTTTAAAAATGTTTCAAACGTCTCTTTTGTAAATGATTTTTTTGTTACTTTTGTTGCGCACCCCTTGCTATGTAAGTCAAGAAAACAGCATAGGAGCTCCCATTTACCGTTGAGAAGAGAAGACGTACCTTAGTGATGGAGCAGAGGTGAAACATATCTGAAATAGCTCTACCATCAACGCTGTCAGCACTAAAATTTAAGTTTTCTGAACAATTGTAAAAAATGCTAGTATATTCGTAGGTACAAATCGAAGATATTTATAAAGTGTTTGGAATATCGCTACTCTCAGGTTATCACCGTCTACTTAGTTGATCGGTTTATCGGAGGTCATCTCCAGACTGCACCATCGAAATAGTTTCTCAGTCAATGCGAAGGAACAGGTTTGAAGACATTTTAAGGTTTCTGCATCTGGCAGATAATTATTATAATGGGAAGAATGATGGCAAGGATAGGCTATATAAAGTTCAACTTTTTTTTTGAGATTTTGAACAAGACTTTCAAAATTGTAAGCGCTGGAGGATACTGTTTGATGGATGAATCAATCAACCCCTACTATGGTAGATACGGCTGCAAGCAGTGTATTAGAGGGAAATCAGTAAGATTTGGGTTATAATTATGGTGTATTTCTGAATCAACTCAACCTTTATCATGCTGGTGCCAATCTTGAGAGAACAGATGTTGGTCAAGGAGGAGATGTAGTTTTAGGACTCATGGATGAGTGTAAATTACCACCAGGTACAAGCATATTTGTTGGCAACTTATTCATATCAGAAAAGCTGCTTAGAAAGCTGACTGGAAGGAGCTTGTGTGGCACTGGAACACTTCGTAACAATAGAATCAATTATGTTTATACTTTATAACCTTCCAGAAAAAGCTGCATTTCAAAAATAAAAGAGGGACTGCTGAAGTTAAATCGAAAAGTTTCTGACGATGAATAATACATAGTTACCATGATTACTGATAGCATGCATAATAAAATGAAAACTCCTGTTTGTTTTTCTGTTTCCGAAAAGAAAAAAAATAATATTCCAATGCCATTGGCGATCGCAGAATACAATTCTCACATGGGTGAAGTGGACCTTTGCGATCAATTCTTGGCAAGTTACCGGACAACAGTCAGGAATAAAAATGGTGGTTCACCTATTTTAGATGAGACTTGATGTATCAGTTGTACAGGGATGGCTACGGTATAGAAAACTGGGATACAGGGTTACACTGCTGTAAAATTTCAAAATGCAAATGTAAATTGTTCTCGTAATAATATTATATTAACACGTAACATTGTATTATTTGATGCATAAAAATTAAAATTCAAGTACAAAAACCACTGATGAAGGCATCAGTAATGAATTATATAGCAAAAACGTGCATCAACACAATTAAATGATAATTTACATTTTTTTGACCTCTTAACACATTCAGTGCGGATGACATATATATATGTCATGAGGGCTTTTCCACTCAGGCGGATGACATAAATGTATGTCTTCGGGAGTACGTTTTTCCGCTGGTCACTAGGGTGCTCCGAGCGCACCTAGCGTTACTTTTTCACCCTCCCGCAGTTCGGGATTGACCTTACACCATTGCGGAAGTGTCCGTTTCTAGTTCTACGTGTTCCTTCATTTTTAGTGTTTTTTTGTTTACTTTACTGCTGTTTTTGGAACAATTTGGCAGGTTGAGATTTTTCTTTTCATTTCCTTCGTCTCTTTTTCATCATTCTTATCGTAAATATCATAATCATGTCTTACATATGGATTATTCTTTTAAATTTGTTTTTTTACCTTTATTTTTAATTTATTCATATTTTATGTGCTATCACAAAAATTATGATTAGACTAACTTTTTTATTGAAGATATTTATCCCCGTTTCATACTCACTACATAATAAAAAAATGATCTTAGTGCGGTGCTTCAGTTAATGATGTTATATTTGAATTTCTTTTGCTAGGAACATTTTTTTATTAATGCAAATTACGTTTATCCTGGGTGATTTTTTTTGGGTCTTTTTCCTACTTTTACTGCATATTTTCTCATTCGTTTCCCTAGATCAATTACCAATCCTCTATTCATTTCTATTTTATTTCATTTTCTGAGTTATTCATACGTGTTGGGTTAGTTGCAGATTTTCTTCCTTTTCATAAAAAAATAACATATTAATGGCGTATGCAACACTGCATTACATTATCTACAGTATTGGTCTGTATTTTTTTACTTGTTTATTTGTTTCCTTAGCTTTGTAAACGAAATTGCGGAAAAAAATAGACTCAGAGGTATTTTAAGCATTACGGCATTTCACCATTATTTATTCCCTTGAAATAGTATTTTTATCTAATTTTTTAATTTATTCATATCTTATGTACAACCAAAAAAATTATTATCAGACTTAGTTTTTGTTAATAACGTGTATTCCCGTCTCAAAACTTACTATTTTATTCAAAAATGTTTCCATGCGGTCCAAAAGGTCGTATTTTATACTTTATTAATAATTTTAAAATAATTATTGCAAATTACGTTTTTTTACATAATTTGGGTTTTTTTTCCTAATTTTACGGCATATTTTCTCAGTCATTGCTCCGCATCAATTACTTGTCCTCTGATCATTATGGTGTTTTCATTTTGTAGGTCATTAATACATTCTAGTGTTAGGTACAGATACAGTCTTAATTTTCATAAAAAATAAGGTATTAATCACATATGCAACACTCCATTACACAAATTGTACTATTTTGCATGATAATTTTTAAGGCTCAAGGTTGGAGTCCCTCCCTACCAGCGGCACTCCCAGAGATTATTTCAACTTGCAAATGATATTTTCTTTGAAATAATCCTCTCATAGACTGAGAAAAATGTTGTAAGCATTTTCCTCCAAAATCCTTCACCAAGGGCCTTCACTAAGGGCATAATGGATTGGAAGCTGTTAGACAGGGAGAACTGGAAACTTGGCTGGGCCTTCTTCTCCACATGGGCGCAATTAGGGTTAACACGATTTTTAACGATTGGAGGTCAGAATTAGTGTGAGTACCGATATTCGGGAGAAAATGTGCCGTGATAGGTTTTTAGGAATGATGCAGGCTCTTCATTTCTCCGCTAACCGTGAAGGCATCCAAAGGACAGTGACTGCAATTTGCCCAGAATGTGAAGGTCAACCAGGGCTATAAGGCCTTGCTTTCAAATATATCATTAACATTTGTGAGAATTTTTATTGATATGTTTCAATTTTGCAATAACTCTGGGGTAACATAGATTTAAAAAAATGTTTATCCCATAAATTTATATTTTTCTTGCCGTTCATTGTGTGTTCTACTTCTGTGACTTGAAAAAATTAAATCTACGGCCGTTGAAACAAAAAAATACACGTAAAGACTAATTCCAAGGTATTTCCGCCATTAACCGAAGGAATCAATGGTAGAAGAAGTATTATAAACGGAAATTTGAAAAGTTCACTCCTTCATACAAGGAAAATTGCATGTGTGTAATGCGGGTTGCGTGAATTGTCAATTACTGGTGACGGGTGGCATACATGTATGTCATTAGGGTTTTTTACTAATTGCTTGGAATAGAAACGAAAAAAATTGCAAATTCTGTTGTATTACTTCCAAGACCACCGTTATGAAGCAAAATCACCCATCCGTCACTGGAGGTTTCGGTGAAAATATCATCCGCATTGAATGTGTTAAGTGCCCAGATGTATCTTAAGATACGTATAGGATTAAGTACTATGCAAATGCTAGAGATTTTTTAAAACATTTTTTCCCACATCAGGGGAGATGTCTAATCATAATTTAAGCAAAAAAAGTAAATTATTTTGAAAAAAATCCTCTGGGCATTAATGGGTTAAATAGGGTAAGCTGAAGGTGCGGAGGCCCTCCGCCGGAAAAAATTAGGATAAATGGTCCAAAATGGTGATTTTTACGGCCTTCTGAGGGATATTTTATTAATCCTCACACTATTCTATAAGCAATATTAATCCAATCAAGTAAAATAGATTTAACTTAAAAATTTCTATGAGCTCTGGGAGGTTTTATCTTGTAAGTAGTACGAGTACATATGTCCATTACCGTGACCAAGATCCCCATCCCAATATTTTCCTACTCATCTGGCATTCTTCCCGAATCTTCTTCACTCGTCCTATAGTACCTCCAGCCATGATGATCACGTGCTCGTGATAAATACTCCTACGAAATCTAATGCTTTCTCTCCCCATCGTAACGCATTCCAAATCCAAATTCTCGTATTTCGTTTCCAAGCCTCCCTTACCTGCCTGAAGCGTACCGGTCAGCCATCGCAACTAGATTTTTCTTACCATGAACTTCTTTAATTATTTCCTCGAGCTATTCACACAACTTATCCACTCCTTACTAATAATAGCTACCAATGGACATGTACACATGAACCATTGCAGGTTTGGTGGTTTGTGCATCAATATCTTCCTCTAAAATCCCATCGCTTAGTTGCTCTATACTTACCACTCTCTTACTCATCCTCCCGCTCGATACCAAAGCTATCCTTCATTGACTTTCCTCCCCACCACTAATTATAACCTTGTACACATCACTCCAGCAGTCCCCACTGTCCTTCAACCTCACATCTTGCATTACCAATGTATCTATTCCCCCTTTCTCCATCTCTTTAATGATATTTTCCAGCTTCCCCACCCTCATCATCATCCTAACACTCCATGTCCTTACGTTCATTGCCAGGGGCGGATCCAGGATTCCTTTCTGGTGGGGGGGGCGGGGCATATCAAGGCCGTGTCTATGATTTTGTTCTGGGGAGACACAAGGATACCCCGTAATACAAATCAGAAGCCATGATAACGGGACCGTATTAAAAATCTTGCATATTTTTTAAGGGTCTGGGGGGCACGTGCCCCTGTGCCCCCCCCTAGATCCGCCTACATGCAATCGCTCTCATATTCGTCTCCATCTTCTTGGTCTTATTTTCTTCTTTCTATAATGCTGATAAATCTCTGCAAGGGTTTTTCATGATGGCTACCTCGTACCCACCTTGCCGCCGACAACTACACCCGCCCTTGAAGAAGTGCACCCGTTGGATGAGTTTCCGTGGCTCATTTGATTGTACTTCTTTGTTATAATCTCTGCATTCATGAGGTTCCTTTAATATAAGTGGCATAAGAAGGACTGTTTTCACAAATTCTTTCTTCCAAGACCCCTCCTCGTAGAACCGGTGTCCTGGTTCGTAAAATCTTCTCCAACTACCCTTAATTCATCAGCGACTCACATTGGAATTGTCGACGCCCGCTTTCTCCACCATCTTTTCACGAATTTCGATTCAGCGATCGATTTCGGTTGGTCGATTTCGGCGATTAAGATGCCCGCCTCAAGATTTTTCCCCCTCAACTCGAATTTTCCTCCTCTAAGTTCAATATTTCCAGATCATTTCTACTGTCATGTTAAAATTTCAAAGAAAACGAATTACTAACAAAAAATGGAGCGAAATAAGCAATTTAATTATAATAAAACCTAACTTTGTTCAGCAAGCCTCTGACACCTGAGGGGTTTTACGACTAATGATTCTCAACTTACAGAATGTGAGTTTGATTAGAGCTTTCTAAATCACAACATACCTATATGCACCCTTTGTTTGCCACATATCCCCATATTTTTCGTGAATTAAAATTTTGGATCTTTTATTCATTATTTCTACATTGAACTCATTCCTGTCACTCATTCAGATCTCCAATAAACAATTGATTGTAAATATATGCACTAGTAGTTTGAAACATTAAAAGTGATACGAGAAATATTTATATCAATAAATAATGAAGGTTTCTAAAAAGTAAGCTTGACGTTTCCAGTTTTAATCAGTAAAATCGGGTAGCTAAAAAGGAGTTCAACCTCCTTGATAACCTCCTCGGACAATGAATATCGTCAAATATATTTCATTGCATAAATTTACGAATTTGTATAAGTGCAGCACTCTTTCTTACTTATTCTGGATTGTAGTTTAGCGAGGAAATAATTTAAAGCAATCGTGTGATACCAATCACTGTATACGCGGTGATTTAGATCAGGGGTGGATCCAGGATTTCTTTCTGAGGGGGCACAAGTAAGGCAGTATCCAGGATTTTGTTCTAGGGGGGGCACAAGGATACCTCGTAATACAAAACGAACGCAATGACAATGGGACCGAATTAAAAATCTTGCATATTTTTTAGGGTCTGGGGCAGGGGGCATGTGCCCCCGTGCCCACCCCCTAGATCCGCCTATGGTTTAGACATATGTATATTTCTAAACCTTGCGCCATATTATTCCGCCATATGTTTGATTCTATGCAACATCGCGTGTAAGAAGCAAAACACCTGATTGGCTCTCGTGTATTTTTACTCAGTTTCGCGTACATGCAAACTAAGGATTCCAAACCTACGACGCCCGATTTCTCTCCATCCTTAACCTTTTCCCTACTGTACACGTATATATACGTGTGGACGTTTCCTGACCTGGGAGACGACGGGCGTATATATACGTGTGAGATTTTACCGGCCAGGAGATCAAAAGCCGTATATATACGTTTTCTATCTCCCCCCCTTTTAGGACGGTCGTGGGTTTACGACGTCTTTGTCTCGGGACCCAACGCTTTGGAGTTTAGGATTAACCCTCGGAATCTGGGAGGAGGTACCCGGACCCTTCGTCTTTTATAACCCCTCTCAGCGGTATGGGACAGCGGTCATTCCATTGTTTATACAGTTAGGTTTCGAAATAAATATTTGTTCATTTCTCAAGAAATATACACTAAGAATTGAATTATTTGTCTTTTGAGCTGCGTTTACAATTTCTATACGAAATTCTACGACAAATTTTAACTTATATCTCGAGTTATGTATAAACATCAACATGGAAATTGTTGTTGCTTTAAATGCGTTAATAATGGCCTTAGAACTTCAATTAAAATTTGACAATGCTCAGAAAAAAATGAGGAATTCAATTCAAAGTCTGCAATTTACATTCAAGCAGAATCATCCATATGCTAAATACATATAAGTAATACATAAGTTGACCGCGAACCAATGCCGCAGGTATGGTTGTAAACCCGGAAAGGAGGGATCACAACTACTCTCGGAGTCTGAGATAATGCGGTGTCCCATCGGAGAGGGGTTGAAAAAGGTTCCGCGAGACCCTTCTTAATGAATGTCCTCCAAAAATGCTCCGTACCACAAGAAAGGAGAGTCTCTTGGGGCTCAGTACAGCAGTCATGCTAAGACGAAAACTCCACCGTCTCGAAAGGGTTAACTTTTGGTGTACTCTCGGTCGCTTCCTCTATGCGCCCATAACTTACTTATACACCATGATTTAACTCAATTTCAGGAAACTCATATCCCAGAACCTATGGACCTTCCTTGTCTGGAAAGATTGGTGGGCGAGTAACTTGGCCGCTGCAGGATGATGGAACATCCCAGAACATCGAACAGTCGACCGACTTTTGAGATGCGGAGCTGACGTGAATGCAAGCCGATTCGTCAAGGGAAAGAGACTAAGGGCGATCGATATTTCGGTCTCAAGGAAGTATCGGTTGATTGCCAAATTGCTACTAGAAAGGGACACAATGATGCCAGACATCGGTAGGTGGGAACTTGAAGATTTCCTGCTTTCCATGGCCAAAGAATTTGGTAGCATGGAGGAGTTGTTCAAGAAAAGGGACGACTTCCATGGGAAGGTGAAGAAAGGGTATCTAGCTGGGGTGACGGACACGCTCTCGGGCAAAGATGTCCCCAGTGGTCCCAGATATTGGATTGACAGGGATGGCATTTCTGCTCTCTACGTCGCATTGATTCAAGGCAAAGAAGAAGTTTTCGCCCTTCTCAAGTCACGTAATTTTGAGTTCTTGGATCAGGAAAAAAGGAGAGCGGAAATCATACTGAAGGGAAAAAGACTAAGGGCAATCGATATTTCGGTCTCAAAGAAGTATCAGTTGATTACCAAATTGCTACTAGAAAGGGGCACAATGATGCCAGACATCGATAGGTGGGAACTTGAAGATTTCCTGCTTTCCATGGCCGATGAATTGGGGAGTATCGAGGATTTGTTCAAGAAGAGGGACGACTTCCACGAGAAGGTGAAGAAAGGGGATCTAGCTGGGGTGACGGAAGCGCTCTCGGGCAAAGACTTTCCCAGTGGTCATAGATATTGGATCGATAGGAATGGCAATTCTGCTCTCTATGTCGTGTTATGTGAAGGCAAAAACGAAGTTTTTGCCCTTCTGAAGTCACGTAATTTTGATTTCTTGAATTCAGAGAAAAGGAAAGCGGAAATCATACTGAAGGGTAGACACAGAGATCTCAACTCAGTGCTGGGAAGGCAGTTTGAGGCATTAAAGAGTCGACACTTACTGCAAATGGAGTCGATAACGCTTATGCGAAAGGGAGAAGAGGACAGAGAAATGTCCATATCTCCCCAAGCTATCTATGAGGCTGCTGATGAGGTCCCGGAAGCGAGGCTTTTGATGAGGTGCTTGCAATATGACCCGGACCTCGAGGTAATTTTTGACCTGCACCGCAAGGACATTAACTGCTTCTGCTCACGGTCCACTGCCGGGGTACCGGGTATGTTTGATCCAGATCTAAACTGAATTTACGTGTCAGGAACGCTAGATACGTGGTCGGATACAGTGAGCAACCTCGTTCATGAGATGGCCCACGCCGCTTTGCTGGTCGTCTTCAAAAATGGTTGCTTGCCCTACAGAGAAGGTGATGAGGATAAGAAGTTGCAGTACAGCCAAATCGTTTCCGCCATATTACGCAAGGAATACATTGAGCAGTGCAACGAAATAATTCGAAGGATTGAAGGATATCCTGAGGAGCACCATCCTTACGAGCTAATCGTGAGGATTCCTGAAATCACCACAAAGCTCAGGATAGAAGGGAAGTTCGTGGAAAATGGGGAACCATGGAGGAGTAAAAATGAAAAAGCACTTCTCCACTTTTATTGCGAATGCGTTGAAAAGGATATAACATCTTGGATCAAAGCAAAACCAAGTGAGAATTGGTTCTCTTCACTATCTTCTCCCCTGAGAGAAGTCATCAAGATCAATACTTTGACAATCCCGGAGCCTGAATACAACAAGCACAATGGCATTCGACACCTTCAAGAGTCAAATTTGGCATTTGCAGTGAGCCACCTGCAAGCGTCAGTGAAGAACTTGGTCATCGTGGACTGGAAGAAGATGTTGGAGGTAAGGAGGACACTGGAGGATAATGTCTAGGGGTATATTGAAAGTTTAGCGGTCGTGTTGGATGATGGAACAGCTGCATCATTGTGCACGAACTCACGAAAATGTGGCGAAGACTGTCCAGCATTTGTTTTTTCACAGATCAAGGACTATGTCATCTTGATTGTTCCAAAGTCTTTTTCAGCTACCAAAGGAAACAAGACCATTGAATACAAACGGGAGCACTTGTGTGGTGGGAAAAATGAGTGCATATTGGACGGTAAAGTCATCTCCCAAGGCCGAGACGTGACTTTCAAAGAAATGATTGGTTTTGCGGAAGATAGAGTAGAAGTTGAATCTACGCTAAAATCCAAAAAAGATTCTGGTGTCTTCACCTGGATAATGGAGGGAAATATGATTACATGCGGAAGTGAATTGAAACCTTATAGGAAAATGAGGACAGACGACTTTTGTGGACATCATCCAAAAATTTAGGTGAGCGCAAGATGATGATGAGACCGATAAAACTGGATTGCCAAAATTGGTAATGATTATTTTAATGTGACGGGAATTATCCACATGGAAAAAATTAATTCATGTCAAAGACCATGATGAATTAGAATATAGGGAGTCAAAAAAATAAAATAAACCTGCAGGTACTACCTACTCATCACAGAGTAGATTACCATTTGACTTCATGGGATTTTTAACTTTAATGTTTTTTTTGAGAATGGGTATTTTCGATTGATCAACTTT
Organism: Ischnura elegans; assembly: GCF_921293095.1. NCBI lineage: Eukaryota > Metazoa > Arthropoda > Insecta > Odonata > Coenagrionidae > Ischnura > Ischnura elegans. The sequence continues at coordinate 24,786,861 of NC_060251.1, read as the reverse complement.
ATTTTTCTACACTGAAGTTCTTAACATTAGTAGTTTTAACCTAATATTTGTGAAAAAATGCAAAAGTATGTATATTTTGTGCTATCTTGCACTGTACGATTGAGGGAAGGAATATCAATGTTTCTCCTTTGGTGTTGGCAGCTGCTGTTTGCTGTTGGTTTGGTTTTCTTTCTATGCATGTAGATATGTTATAATATGTAATTCAATTGAATGAAATTAAAAGGCTTATTAAATGTTGTAATAAATCCAGTTTATATATTCAACCTGTACCCTCGAGATTTCTACGCCAGCAAAGGCAGATAGATTGACTCCACAGAACGGGGAATGTAATGAGATTTTCAAATGCCATGGCTTGGGTCAATTAGAATAAGTGTCTCGTTTTTCTTAAAATATATTAAGTAAAATGAAAAAGACGCTACATTTACTTATTTGATTGCTGTATCACTGCACTGGAATACGTATCAATGAAATTTGTAACAATTTCAAATATATGTTGAACGTGACACCGAAGACAAAACTGTATGCAACATCAACGATTTTATTGATTCTTGGTGTATACATCATCAACACGGTACATAAAATTGATCAAAGCGACAATGTTGCCACAGTGTTTATACGGATAAATTTGCTTAAGGTTAAAAACTATATCTGAGATCAATATAAAAATTTCAAGATAGAAAAAACAAAATTTGGCTCAATATTAGCTTTAAAAATTTTAAGTTTAAAATATTTAAATCAAGATAAGTTTTTTGTTTGACTGGCAAAAGTGCACGTCACCCAAAATTACATAAATAGCTAACTTCTTTTGTAATCTTGGTCTAAGTGGTTTCCATGCTTTCTGATCATCAATGCTGCCAGTGAGAATAATCTTTCCGCTGGAACAGATATAGCGGGACTGTTAAGGAAATCTCTTGCCATTTTTGTATCTCCTTGAAAAGTTGATTTAGTTATCTTCCACCAAGGCAACATGTTTTCATTTCTGGGAGACTTCGACTGCAGAAGATAGTCTTCAAATTATTTCCTTCAGTTTTCACACTGACAGGGTAAATTAACAAAACTATTGGCTGATAACTAAATAACACTTGAAATCTCTTATTTAAGTTTAAAAATAGCAGAAAGTAATTGAATAATTCCATTTATCTGCTGTGCCTTGTCAAATTACTTAAAATATATGAAGTGGTCAGTACTCAAGCGGTCAATAAAGAGGAAAACCTAGTCACCAGAACATGCCTCTCAATATTGTTCCTTGTCTGATTGTACAGGGAGTATGCATAGACCAAGTTATCCTCGAAACTTTCTACCAAAGCAGGCATCTGCAGATTCTTTTTACTCATTGACTAAATGGAATTTGAATGGAATATTTGTCGTGAGAGGCTTTCAAAACATGTTCAAATTTTTATTGGAGACTTTTCATTTTTACTGCATGGAGTCATGGAGAAAGTTTCACATTGATGACAAGGTTCTAATATTAATACTGCGTAATAAATCCTGGTCAAGCAGTAGTACGTACTTCAACCTCTTGCAATTACTTCAATTAAGAGCAGTGTGATAGGCAAGCGACAGTTTTCATAACCCCCATTTCTTCCTTGATTTTTTCCCAGTGTTTTCACCGTTATCTTTTTTAATTTTCCAACAAGTTAAATTGAACAGTAACTAGTGGTAGGATAGTGCAATTTTTCTCCTTCTAATTCATGGCATGACATATCCGTCTTGTGGCTAGTGACTAAAGTTAGAGTGCGAATTAATATGCAGAGACCGGTTTCACAGTAACGTGGCAACTGGTCCGTAGTGAAGCCTCCTATAGTAATATGTATGTATAAACTCTATGGTTCAGTGCCAACGGATAAAGTGTTTATTTATCAGCAGTATTCACCACTTACTAACGTCAATGTTGATGACTACATGCTAGTCAAAGAACAACCCAGCTTCACTTCAAATCTCCTCATACCTGATGGTTTTTTCAGTTTTTTTCTGATTTTGTGAGATTTACCTCCTCTCCTTTATATTGGTGGAAGGGTCATGCTTGGTGGGTGACCCAGCGCCCGGCCTTGCCTTCGCAAAAAAGGTGCCGAATAGGGCCTTATATCTATATATATAAAAGAAAGTCGAAAATCGTGTTAGTTAGAACACTTATAACTCGAGAACGGCTGCACCGATTTCAATGAGATTTGGTTCTTTGGATTCGTCTCAGGCGGGGTTAACATATAGGCTATTAAAAAAAGGATAATTTCACAAAAAAAATTCATCTCTTTCCTATGGACATGCTTTTAGGAGTTATAGTAACACAACAATTGATAAGTCGGTCAAAACTACAAATTAAATAATTTGTTTTGCTTTTACCACTTTAATAACTGAATTTAGTAACAATATAACATTTTAATTACTAAATATATTCAAAATATTAATTAAATTGAAATTACATTTTAAAAATTTAATTCGAGCTAATTATAAGCCCAGCCGTGGCCAAGCTCGAGTTGACACTTCACTACCGTGTTTGTAAACAAATCTCCAAGCAATTGTTGACAAACGGTAATGTCCGTGTTCCTGTCGAGGAATCGAGTAGTTTTAACTCATTTCCTTGGAATGATTGCAAATTAGTTTCAGTGAGCTCATCAACAAAGAGTTCCAGAATATGATTGATCACCAAAAGAATCAAAGATGGTTGATTTAGCGAGCAAGAACGAAGATGCGGATGACTAAAACGAGGTAAATTCAAATAGTTCGTACTCTGCATGAATTCGAATCTTTTAAATGTGTAACAAACGAAGACGAAATTACCAACTACCTATCTGAATATTTTAAGTCCTTGGACATACCTAGCTTACCAAGGCACGATTTACAGAAAAATGTAGTTTCTGTGTTCATGATCTTTCGAAGCCTAAACCAACCATAACTATCCAACGGAACGTGTTTGGTGATTAAAATAATTGGTAATGAATGTGATTCACGCAACTTCACTCAAAGGAAAATTCAAAGGTGAGGAAGTCCTTATTCCGTAGATTCCATTATCTCAACTCATATGCCCTTTTGAGATTAAACATATTCAATTTCCAATTCGTGTTGCATTCGTGATAACGATTAAAAAATCGCATGGTCAGTGTTTCAGTTTTTGTGTTGTTTGTGCTCATGTGCTAATGAAAACCCATGATTTTCTCATGGTCAATTTAACGTGCTATGTTCACGAGTCGATAAACCATCCTCTGTATTTCTTCCTTCGCTTCAAGTGCGTAGCTAGGATAGGGGGTTTTGGGCGCAGCTAATACCACGGGTCTGTAGGGTATAGAAAACTCGCTAAGGTAAGCGGGAAGTGTGGGGGCACTTCCCCCAGATATTTTTTAAGATAAATGGTTCAAAATAGTGGGTTTTGCGTCTGTGTGAATAGTTAAATATGTTTTGTTTGTTAGTCATCCGTCCCCCTAATATTAATAACAAAATCTTTCATAAAAAAATTCTCTAAGCTCTTGGGGGGGGGTTTATCCCCCAAAACCTCCCCTCGCTGCGTCACTGCTTTGCTTCGCTATATTTACTTAGCTTCATCCGCTTCATCTTGCGCCTGATAACAAAACGAAAACTGTTGTTTATCAGAAGGTGCTTGACGCAAGAAATTAAACCCGAATGTGTAGAGCTCACCGTGGTGCGTTTACGCATGCAGTACGTTTACGCAGTGCATTTTTTTCAAACAGAGATACTAAAACTGGCGCGCCTTAAGTCATTCAATGCGAATGCTGCCTCATAGGGGCTCTTCTTGCACGATTTTGAGCATCAGTCAAGCGTCGGTCTGGGGTTGTGTCAACCTCCCCCCTGAATGGGCCAAGTGTATGCAAAAGACTTGGACCTAAAAACATTTTTTACAGCTAATTACGCATAAAGCCAACAACTGAATGCGTATAATTTTTATTTCATGAACTGCTTTATTAAACCACAATGCCCAAAATTTCTTAAGCTAAAACGTAAGAAAATTTGCTGAATAATATCCGCGTAGACGTGCTCCGATCCACCCTATATAGATTCAATAAAGAAAATCTTCTGACAAGCAATTTTGGTACTGATTTACGTAGTTTTATTAAATTTGTATCCTTATTTCATTATAATAAATTAAACATGATTAAAAACGATACAGCCGCTCTTGATATATAAATGGTGTAAGTAAACTTTAAGGTCATTGATTGTTAGGCGATACGAAGTTTGCCGGGTCAGCTAGTTACATATAAATTATAAATATTTATAATGCCTTACATAGGAACATATAATGGAAAAAGGATGAGGACAATGGTGTTGTGGTAGATGGAAAAAGCCAGAAAACCAGATGGTAAAAATGCGGCCTGACTGGGACTCAAACCCAGAACCTCCCATTTGCCGGCCAGGTACTCAACCAGTTGTGATACCAATGATTAGATTTCCCATGATTTCGTCGAGGGTTTAAACACAGCCTTGGGTCAAGGCTTTGTGCATTCAAGGATACATTACTGCCACTCAATTGGTCATTTTTTCTCCATTTTCAGAGGCATTACTTGTACAAAAATTACACAACACACCATTTACACCAGGCAATGAGCCATCATTGACAAGATACGATTTAACACAAGTGAAACTAGATTTGATGTCCCCAGAGAAAGGAAAGAGCACCCTAAAGAAGATGTGGTCTTGAGATTTTTCTCTAAATATTGGAGTTTGACAGAAAAGTTGGCAAAAATGGGAGTGGTGTCACTTATACTCAGTCTGATTCCCATATGTGACACATTTTTATAAGGGTTAAAGGCCTGATGGTGTGCACATTTCTATGCCATACTGTAGACACGACTCAGAAGGGCCATGCAATAAAAATTGTGTATATTACATTTCTCAGCTGCAATAGCGCCAGATAAGTAGCTCAACCCTGTTCCTCCAATCCCCTCTTCCTGCTTCCATTGACAGGAGGCTGCCCATGCAGCACCCCATCAAAGTATATTGCAAGACGAAGAACCTAGGCGTGGCCCACCTGTGGGGCCCATTGCAATCCGAACCACTTGGTTCTCATACCAAAATTTCATTGTGTAGATGTGTGGTTTGGAATTTGGTTGGAGTTTTGGGATTTGCTGGAGTGGAAATTATTGATGATAAGGGAAGGCTATTATAGAAAGCAAAGAAATGCGTACAAGGTAATTTGCGTACTAACCCTATATTCCGGGCAACATCTTCCCAGTAAACACAATGTGTGCAGAAACGTTGCAAAAGGGTTGCGCGAGGTTGCTGGAGTTGCAGGATGAAGCTAGGCGTTTGACAACATTTCTGCAACGTCCTAATTACGTCGCTGATACACTCATTTGGTTTGAAAAATTTTATAACATAATATTTTAGCCAGAAGATCCTATGTATAGATCCGATATCCGAATATTTAAATCCGATTCATCCTATTCATAAGACACTCATTGTATGTGAGAGTGGAATATTCACTATGTTACATAAAGGTTGCGACATGTTGATGGTTGCTTTGCAGTGTTATTTGGACAAAGTTTTCCCCAAACATATATTCAAATATGGGGTATTTAAAGCTTATTTTAATCTTCTGAAGCAATTTTTTTGGCCCTTTCGAATGCTTTTCTCATACTTAGGGAAAAAGACCGGCATGAGAAAAGGGCAGTTTGGCACCACGCTAACCTGTGCCTGCATTTTTTCCTGAGTTAACCTTTTCCCTACTACACACGTATATATACGTGTGGACGTTTCCTGACCCGAGAGATGACGGCCGTATATTTACGTGTGAGATTTTCCTGGCCAGGGGAACGAAAGCCATATATGTAAGTTTTCTAGCTCTCCCCCTTTTAGGATGGTCGCGGGTTTATGTCGTCTTTGTCTCCGGACCCAACCCTGCGGGGTTTAGGATTTACCCTCGGAATCTGGGAGCAGGTAACCAAACCCCTTGTCTTTTATAACCCTTCTTAGCGGTAAGGGACGGCGGTCATACAATTGTTTATCCAGTCATTTTGCGAGATAAATAATTGTTCATTTCTCAAGAAAAATAAACTAAGAATTGAATTCTTTGTCTTTTGAACAGCATTTACAATTTTAAAACGAAATTCTATGATAAATATTAACTTATATCTCGAGTTATGTATAAACATCAACTTGGAAATTGATGCTGCATTAATTATTATTATTATTATATTATTAATTAAACCTTAGAACTTCGCTTAAAATTTGACAATGCTCAGAAAAAAATGAGGAATTCAATTCAAAGTCTGCAATTTACATTCAAGCAACAATCATCCATATGCTAAATACATATAAGTAATACATAAGTTGACCGCGAACCAATGCCGCAGGTATGGTCGTAAACCCGGAAAGGAGGGATCACAACTACTCTCGGAGTCCGAGATAATGCGGAGTCCCATCGGAGAGGGGTTGAAAAAGGTTCCGCGAGACCCTTCTTCATTAATGTCCTCCAAAAATGCTCCGTACCACGAGAAAGAAGAGTCTCTTGAGACTCAGTACAGCAGTATTGCTAAGACGAAAACTCTGCCGTCTCGAAAGGGTTAAATGTCATTGAATGGGTACATATTTGGGGAATAATAATTATCACCATCCTGTAACTGAAATCATTTCAGATGCTTTTTATTTAAAACCAACGTTGGCATCTTACAGCCACAAAGATGTTAAGGAGAAGGTAATAGCTGGTGCTGGACTACACCAATAATGGTGCTTTAATCTTTAAAGTTGCACGACAGAGCCATGCAAAGAGTTAATGATGATTTTTTTTGCATGTGTGCCTATTAGGCACATTGTGCCTGAACTCAGCAGTTCAAATAATGCACTTGATGGAAAGTTAAGGTATCTGCATAAGGGTAGAGGCCATCAATTTTTCTCAGAAAATAGCTCAGGAAGTAGGTGACAGACAAAGAAACTGAAAAATATGGGTCTCTTTAATTATTATACTCTACCAACAGTGGTGCAGCAAGTGGGGGATAAACTAAAAAGAAACTTTGGGGGATAAACCCCCTCCCCCAGAGCCCAGAGAAATTTTTAAGTGTAATCCATTTTACTTAATTGGATCAATATTACACCCATGTCTCGTATAGCGCAAGGGATGCGTTCCTTGGGGTCTTTGCGCTATACGAATTTGCGTTGTACGAGAGCGTTTTAACATAGGGAAGATAGGGATGCGTTCCTGGTAGCATAGGTCTTGGGTATTGAATTTCCTCTAAAACATCTATATTCCCATAAAAAGCCTTAGAAAACATTATTTCTATAAATATTTATAGTTTAAAACATCTTTAAAGATAGTATTCACGCATTCAAAGACTTTTATTCACGTTAAAAAAAATTCTTACGTGCTTTCGAAATTCCATCCTGTCGTGCGGGTGGGCTAACATCTGCTATCTCAGGGGTTCGTAATGCGTTGCCGGCAGTTGATGATTTTTCAAACTAGTCTAAAAACAACTATGTGTCACCCAGGCCCTTTTGTCGCTCATCGCTTGGAGTTCATCAGAAAATGTTGTGGTGGCTGCGCTATCAACACTTGCAGATTCACCTGATATCGCCGCACTAAAAATACCTGCTTGCCGTTTAAATTCTGTCACTTAATGTCTCGGAGCGATTACCACTCTCGTCTTTTTGTACTGATTCACCATGAACTTTCCGTATGTGTAGACCGCTTGGTTGAAGTTGGTGCGGCTGAGGTCACTGATATTTTAGCTTCGTCTTTATTCAGAATAAGGCATCGTGAGTTTAAACTTCCGCGTAATATCGCTTTGACGCTCTCCATTTTCAAAGCAATTAACCTCTCTCAAGTCCTCTTCTAGGTTAATGGTTTTTCTTGATAAATTCTTGACTTTTCTACACGCATCCCTATTTTTTGCCATATTCTCTTGGTTTTTACTCTGTATGGCTCTATCTAAATCACCTTCTTCTGCTGAACTGTATTCCTGAGACGCAGAAGGGCTATGACTGCGGGGAAAGAACGAAGCCATTGTGTTTAAGACTCTATAGCGGACCCTTTTATGTGTTGATGCTATTCATGCGCAACTCGGTCACCGCTTCATTTCTCCCCCGTGAATACCGATGACCTTGAAGGGTTCAGCGTAGACTCTCTACCTGGAAGTCAATCGCCCGGTAACCTACGACGGCAATACGTCTCAAACCGTATTGCTGAAAAAAAAACTCATTTCCACTAGCCCCACGCTTAATTAACGATCTAAATTATTTATTATCATTTTGTTAAGGAGACGAGATAAATCTTCGGTAGGCCGGCTATCTAGACCCAATGACGAGTAATACTTTTGGCAATTGCGCAGCAATGAATTTCGATTAATTTATAAACAAAAAAGAAGATTTGAGGCAAGAAATAATATTAATATGCGTATATTGATAGAAATTTCGTGTGTACTTAGCGCAAGTTCACGTTTTATCACGAGAGCGTTTAAGATTTTTGATTAGGCTACACTGCGTTGCAATGTTTCCCCGAGGAACGAATTTGCGCTATATCGAAATTGCGCTAATCGAAATTGCGCTATACGAGACATGGGTGTACTAATAAAATAGTGTAAGGATTAATAAAATATCCCTCAGTGAGCCGCAAAACTCACCATTTTGAACCATTTATCTCACAAATTTCTGGGGGAGAACCCCCGCATGTACTGCTTCCCCAGTTGGGTATTCCATATCCTCCAGACCCCCATAGTTGCGCTTAAAAGGATTGCCCCCCCTTGCCATAATTCCTGACTGTGCCCCTGTCTACCACTACAGCAAAAAAAATTAGTGAGTCCATTGTGTTGCACTAGTGGTAGACATCTAACTAGTTGCATCAACCTTAGGGTGGAGATTTTTAAGGAGTAAAATATTAATGAGGAGAATAAATACCTTTCCGTTTCTAGCCACTTTATTTGATACATCATGTGATGGAGGTTGTTCTCCGAATGATATTGAAGTGGGCCAGAATGGCAAACAGAACAGCAAACCCATCAACAGAACCACTCACTCGCTCTCCCCCTCCACAGTCAGTTATTGTCACAGGTGCATGCTTCAGGACTGGTATGAATGTGTGCTAAGTCATCGGTCACCGTTCTTTTTACGACACTTCACAGCAGTAAGAACACTCATCTTGATGCCCATGAGTCCATTTCGGCCTCTCTCACAGTTACCTTGATTTGGACACATGCTTACATATTGCACAGAGAGTAAGAGCTGGGGCGATGATGGAGGAGGAAATTGAGGCTATGTAAGAAATCAAGCCATGTTGCAGTGAAAATGAAAAGATGAGAATTTTTGTACATAATGACAGACACAACACACACACAGTTTGCACTAGGGATTCCATGCTATTTTTTTTGCACAAAAGTAGGCACCAAGTATGGCAATGGAATGCAAAAATTACATCTCCATTCAATGCATTCCTTTATTATTGGAAACTAAGAGGTGTGGGAGTAACAGAGTGAGTGGTAGACTCCAAAAAAGATGAAATAAGCTTCTTATTTTTTTGTACAATGACTTGAAAAGTAATAACAGAGTATGGAGAAATATTACCCCCATTAAAAACACACAGAAATTATAACCACTTAAAAAACAAGTATGCTCCATTTTTTAACTTGGCCGAGGGAAAGAAATCTTTGCAGTTTCTCTTGAAACGATATGGTCCTCCTGTTCCTAAAACAGTCAAAACAGTAAATCACTCAACTGCCATGAATCAGTAGTCAGCAGCACATTGAGTCACACTAGTGCCAGCCCTTCATTTGAATCCTTTTTGGCACATGCATATGTATCCCATCAGAAAAAAAGGGATTGCATCACCCAAAACACGACAATTGTTTTTATTTTTCATTTTTATGCAACTATTAGCTCATTGGACTAGTGAAGCTGCCGCTAATACTTCCTCCATTCAGCATTTTTATTTTACTATGAGCATTTATCCAGCTTCACATTAAAAGATTCACCAAATCACACTTCCCATGCACAAAACGATTCACTTCTTCATCCACACACTTGACACACACTGAAGCTGCAACACCATTTCTCATCAGATTTACTTGACATTCTTCAGGGTGATTATCTACAGAACTACTATTTACCACACACAGCCAACAATTAGCAGCCTCATTCTGCACTCAGTTTTGTCTTGAGAGATATGACAAAGAAACAGTGGCACACAGCTTGAAATATAAAGGTATGATGACGCCCACACATGAAATGGCAGAGTTGAACAAGTTCTCTCATTTCCCATACAGCATTTCTTCGAGCCACTTGAACAACTAGTTCATGGCTCAACGCCTTAATTAGTGTTTGCATTTAGAGAACAGTCCTGACTAGCTCATAGCTCATACAAAGAAATTGGACGAATTGAAAAACTTATATGCTGATTGATTTGCAATAAAAACCAGTATGTACAACAAAAATAACAATCTTAAGTGTTTCTAATCAACCAAAAAAATCACTGAAATATGACAGGTGTTCATTTCTATTTCCCATTAACAAAAAAGCAACAATTTCCTACTATTTCAATGTTATTTTTTCAAGAATGCAGAAACTTTAAAGGGATTTACAACCATGTGGAGCAGACAGACATCAAAGACAATGTGATCTAGTGTCCAAATAGTAATGGAATGTCTCTTGATGAAGAACCCTCTGATGCATTGACTTTTGCAATAAATTTCCCATTTACCAGCAAAATATGCATAACCGCTGAAAAACAATGACATAAGGGAATAATTGAGATTCAAGCTGCCACAACTGTGTCGCTAAGGTCGTCTTTCAGCCACTGAGGGACGTGCCGCCCTCCGAGGCGCTTCAGGAGCTTCACAAGGGCAGTATTGTGAGTGAGGTAGTAGCGCTGGAAGAGAAGAACAAAATAGAACATTATTTGAGAGACCCACTACATTTGGACCCAAAATTGATCCAGCATTGTACCCTTTCATAATTTCTAATGCCAGCTGGCTTAATAGGGGAGTATCAAGTAACCAGGAGTCAGAATTCATTTAACTTGTTCTGATTGAGTAAAATAACTCCCCATGGTGTAATCTTTAGTGGGAAAGGAAAGGAAATAGTCATAGAAACGGCTTGGTTAGGGAAAGGCATAGAAGTAATTGAAATACAAAGAAGAAAAGGTTATGAAAAAAGGGAATAAAAAGAACATCGATGACTCAAACACGCACTCACTCACCGTCCTTGCAGGATTCTGAAGAAGGCTAGCAAAAATTTCTCTTACACCAATGACCACACCCATACAACGAAATACAATGGGCAATAAATTTTAAAATTCACACACATGCACAAACACACACCTTGTGGATTTTCTCAAAAGAAAAAGTTTCCATAAAAGTCCCAGGTACACACACACACTCAGCTTTGCAAAGATTAATCTTTTCAGCCAGTTTCCACACTAGTAAAGCGCACAGTAACTAAACTAGAAAATTCACACACCTCTCACGGTTTTGCTCGGAAGAACAACTTTCTGCAGGGGCCTTTCTTTTTCTTTTTTTCGTCTTATTTTGCTGTGTGTGTTCTAACATCCTACGCCACATACCTATTGATAACTACTTGTGTGGTAGCATGCAGATATATGTATACATATGTAGAAAGGATAGAGGACACTAAGCCACAGGCATCTGGATTCCACCCATTCAGGGTAAGGGCCAGTTTTTTTCCCTGGGCCAACTCTCTCTTGAAGGATTTTTGGGAGTCCAAAGTTTCAACTAGGATTAAAACCCAGAACCCATCAATCAACAGCCCAATGCTCTAGCCACACTGCTACCATGCTCCCAACAAAATTAGCATTAGGTTGATTGATTGCCCCGTAACGGGTGCTGAGATGTTAACAAACATAAAAATCTATGACAATTGGCAAGCCAGTGATATTAAGTCTCTATGTGGCAGCTCCTATTGACTTATCTAACGTTCTATGTACCCTATGACAGCAGGGGCATCAGGCTCATGGCCAGAAAATTACTTTTAGGGGAGCTTGGGTGGTATGCTATTTCCCTGTACTGAAAACTTTTGCTTTCAAGCCCCATGCTTTGGAAAACCATAAAGTTCATTACATAAGCTATAACTTAAATTTGAAAAAATACTGAAACTTATTCATAGTTGAATTTTACCAAAACGGCGATGACTTGGTTCATGAAAGAGTTTGTTTCCTAAATCTGCTAGGTTTTTTGAAAAATATTAAACTTTAGAGCTTTGGCACCAGTAGTTAATATAATCTGATTTTGAACAAATTTTGGATCTGAGAACCTAATCTCCATCCACAACTACTAATAGTAGAGAGAAAGCCAGAGAATAACAGCCCCTTGGCTAGTTGTCTCCTAAAGGGATGTATAGCGGGCAGCAGTGGTGCAGCGAGGGGGTGTTTCGGGGGATAAAACCCCCCCCAAAGCTCAGAGAAATTTTTAAGTTTAATCCATTTTACTTAATTGGATTGATATTACTAATAGAATAGTGTAAGGATTATTATATCTCTCATAAAATCATAAAAATCACCACTTTGAACCATTTATCTTAAAATTCCACAATTTATTAATCTCGCACCTGCCACTTATCCTGGTGGGTATTCCATACCCACACGCACACCGGTATTAGTTGCACCTAAACACCCCCCCCCCAGCCTTGATGCCTAGCTGCGCCCCTGGCGGGCAGGGCCATCTGATTCCGGGCAGTCGCAACAAGGGAAAGAATATTGGGGGGGGGGAGGAATCCAAAAGCAGCATTGACTTAGAAACATGCCTTCATTGGATTAATTGCTGAGCGATAAATTCCCTCACACCCTGAATAGAAACATGGACCTTTGGCTTACCATGCAAGTTAAAAATCATACATTTAATAATAATTTACCAACCTGAAGCAATTTGTAGGCTCGTTCATCCATGGGGGGATACTGTCGGCCCTTGCTTCTTCCCAAGCATTTCGTGTGATCACCATTCGTCACTTGGCAGAAGAAACCTTTCTTTGGATCATACCTGCAGCAGAATAAATATAAAATGTAGTTTCAATAACTTGATACAGAGGTGGATCTATTGGGAGGCTAAGGGGTCAGGTGGTAGCCCACCCATTGATTTTTGCATATATGTTTGCATGTTTTGTATATGAAATCGCCATTTTTGGAGGATACCATTTAGTACAAATATTTAATAAATTACACATATTTTTTCCCAAATTTACAAACTTCAATGATACAAAATACAAATTATTTTAAAACTTACATTATTAGTAACAGTATTGAAGTTAAAATCAGAAGCAATACTACAAATGCATATTTATATTTTCATATCCTGTCTCTTTATTCCAAGAATTAACCTAAAAATGCTATTTTAGAAAATTCAAAATTTCCAATCCCAAGGTCCGCTGGTGGGCATTGGTGGGTGGGGGACCTAGACCCCCAGTTTTGTCTGCCCAAAACTGGTCCAAATTCATATCCACCACTGAGTGTTTTGGTACTAGGTAAATGCTAATAATGAGAGCAAGAGTGGATACAAAGGTTTTTAACGTATTTTGTAGAGCCTTTCATTATTTTTCATTTTTGTTAGATAACACTAGTCAACAGCCATTTTGCATCTGGGATGTGATACATCAATTTGAATGTAATTTAGTGTGTAGAATCCGAATATGCCTTTCAAAATGTTCTAGCACGTACCATTTTTGAGTTTTTAAAGTTTTTTTTATTTTTCGTATTTAGTATTTCGCTTTTTTCTGGTCTTCTGTTTAATTGTTTGTTGTTAATTGTTTTTATTTGCCGAGGAAAGCTGGAAGATCTACAAATCGTCAGTAAATGGTTGGTTTGGTAATCCAGTGGAGTGAAAGAGATCCTCAGTGAGTGTTTCGTGTGAACGATAGTGGAAATTTTTGTGTATAAAGCTTACACTAAGAGAAATGGCAACTGGTAAATCCCGTTGCTATGTAAACCACCGCGACAACTTTTGTTTTGTGTGTGGGAAATTCACTTTCGAGAGCCCATAAGGTCAACAAGGAATGCAAAAATAAAAAAAGTAGAAATTAATTATCACATAGCATTGTAAAATTAAAAGAAAAATTAGCATGGACTCTATTTTGAATTAATATGAAATTTAGGAAATGTGGATTTTTTTTGTTTCATGAAATTTTATTCCAAGCTGCATTAATTCAAAACCGTGAAAAATGGGATAAGACATCTTAAGATGAAAAATAACATGGACACAATCATAGAAACGAGAAGTAAGCCCAGGAAAAGGCTTCATGGCAGCTAAGGAACAACGAAACTCATTTGAAATCGTTTGTACAGCAGTATGCAGTTAGTTTGCAGTAGCAGCATGATATATGAGGGAATTAACTAAATGCTTGGCAATTTTTTCTATAACACGCTCTAAAGGAAAGATAATCAGGTCTACTGCATAATTCATAGGGCACAGACATACATTAGGTATGATTAAATCATATGATTACCTGAGATGAGCAGAGTAGTCAAAAGGTGGAACGATTTTCAAGAAGCGCTGAAGGTCATTCATGACTTCCACGGGATTGGAACGCAGTGTGTCTCCGTCAATGATGTGGAGCTGTTGAGGTGGGAAGTATGATAACCACCTTTCGAGGTGCTGAGAATATTTCCCTGGATTCAAGCATCTGTAAAACACAAAAAGATGAAAATGTTTCAAGTTATTAATATGAAATTAAATGATTGAGGCTCCGTAATACACAAAGCAAACGAATGTAATGATAACCACATAAAAATCTTGTCTTTTTTTAAAGTTCCTGGGGGGATATAAACGTAAAACCAAGGCTATAGCCAAATGTGCTATGCACTGTTTCTCATATATTTTGGGAAGAGAATTAACACATAAAACGTGAAGCCGATTCCGCGGAAATTTGTCAGCAGAGATTTGATAATTAGAAACAGGAGATGAAGAAAAGACAGACTCCAGGAAGTCCCAAGAACAGCTATCTGAAAGTAATGCACTTCAGAGAGTTGCTAGAACCCAATTGAAGGCCAAATGTATAGTCAAAGGTATGTCAAAAGGGAAATAGCCCCATACTAGTGTTAAAAAAAGAATACCTGGTGGAGAAAAAGGGTATGTAGATGGGCGTAGACCATCGATCGGCTTGGATGCGACTACAGTAGACTCACGTATTTTTTAAGGGTCTGGGGGGTCATGTGCCTCTGTGCCCCCCTCTGGACCTGCCTATGATGAAATCCCATTGAAAAGTACTAGGCAAAAATGTTTTGCCACCCTTGTCAAACGTTCACAGATTGGTTTGACAGGGCTCTCAACTCAATTCTCCCATCACCTAACATTTACATACTTACATGCCATTTCTTCAACAATCATTATAACTAGTCCTACATTGGTCATTCAACTCCTTTCTCCCTGTAGTATGCTAAGTAAGTATGTATACTGCCTGAGTTTGCTATTCTTCCCAGCCAATTGAGAGTAAATAATTTAAAATCATTGGGGAAGCTTACAGAGTTTTTTTTACAAATGGATTTTTCACACAGTCCCTTCCTGTCATGATAGAATGATTCACCACATTACACCTAAGAAAACTAAGACGGATAGCTTCACGTACCTGTTCCTCAATTCTCGTAAATTCTTTGGAGCAGTGTCGGTGGCTGTCACCACCTCATAAAAGGTGTAATTTTTTGCCACAGCATCTCCATGTGCCCTCATATGCTGGTACCAACTATACGCTCGACGAGAGGGTGATATCAATATTGTAACCTGAAAATATACACATTACTCATAGATTTGCAGGTACATACATACAACCAGGATTTTTTTCTGGGGAAACGGTCTTCTCAACAAACAAAAAACAACACATAATAATTACAGCACGAAATATTCTCTTCATCTTAATATGAAAGTCAATAATATGAAATTAAATGATTGAGGCTCCATAATACACAAAACAAAACGAATGTAATGATAACCATACAAAAACCTTGTTTATTTTTTAAAAAGCCTGGGGGGGATTAAGGGAAGGGCCACGTGCCCCTATCCCTCCCCCTAAATCCACCTATGTGTACTAACAATATCATTTTTTAGTCTTTTTATGAAAATATGTAATATCACCCTGGATGTTAAATTGGATCACTACAAGTGATGGAAAAGAGATTACACTGTGCATCAAAAATTGAAATTACTGCTAATGACAATAAAGTGATACTGATAAATTATCATATGGTAAAGTAATAGTGACTGGCCAAACTTTGGTCAAGTAACATTTTTCAAAGCAGCTTTAAAAATCATGGTTTTCAGAAATTGTTGACAAAATGAATTCTTCTTTTAGGCATCAAAGTGCCTAAAAAAAAAAGTATCAAATTTCAATATCAATTTTATATAAAAGTGATATAAATGGTAAATAATACTTTGGTAGTAAAAAATTTCATCATTTTTGATGCATAAAACATAGCATCAATGATACCTTTTGGTTTGTAACTGATGAAAAACAGGTATTAAATGATACCAAAATGATGTAACCATGCCGCTTAGAATACAATTTCATGAACTATGATAATGATTTTAACATTTAATTATGCATACTTTATTTTTGAAATGTGTTCATTTGCCAAGAAAACTGTTATAAAGGTAAAAAATATGGGGTCTGCAGTGAAAACAGCACCATGAAAATAGTACAAGCAAATACATGAGAGATTAACAGATATTCCTGCTACAGGGCTAAGGAGAAACATAATGATGTAAATCGTCCAGGACTTACAAGTTTTGCATGAGGTAAAAGGGCATGTACTCTCTTTGGAACCAAATCGCCATCGAAATAGGTAGCACTCTTTTCAAACAAATAACGAGCTGTGGAATTCTTTGGCACTGGAAAGAAGCTCATGTACCTGGAAAGGTAAAAAAAAGTACATACGTAATTAGTCACATCCCCATGACAATAGGGATTGTTTAAAGAAAGGCCATAATTCAGCAAAAAATATTTTACAGATATTTTTCTATCTCCCAACATGGTAATTACTTTCAATTTTCCACAGTGTATCAGTGTACACTCTTATAGATATTGCATTAGCACATTCTGGTAACTGGTTAATGTAAGTGTAACAATCCCAAAGACTCAGCTGCCCTTAGAATTTCTCTTAAGAATGGTATTCCACCACAAGTTTGATTTGAAATATTTTCATCAAGGTTTTCATATCACTATGTTGACTAACAACGGGAGTATTAGGTAATTAGGTATAGGAATTTGTTCACACTTTGCAGACTTGAAGTTTAGTATTTGTGGATTATGATTCACCCCACATGTCATGAGCCTTAGATCTAATAGTTTGAACAGAGGAGGCCAAAAATAATTAGAACTCATAAGATGGTATGAAAAAGTAGCCCTGGGAATAATGGCTTAACTTGTTAATGACATGTATCGGTTTGAAATCCATAAGAAGAATTTTTAAAATCTCCTTTCCAAGGCTCATCTTTAAAATTAGCCTTTAGGGGATTCCTATTTATTCATTTGTTATTTTTCTAAAATTTTATGCATTGATAATTTTTTAAATTTGTAATTACGGCATCATGCTTTTTTTATGAAAGCTGCCATATTGTGTAGGATTTCACTTTAGACAACCACAAAAATTTAATAAATAAACTCTCTACTCCAAATTCTTTGCTTCAGCCTTGAACTCAGGCCTACTACCCACAAAACAGCACTTAATTCACTGTCTCATCACCTCACACCACCAATCTGCTGTTGGAAGTGATTATTAGTTTTTTGTACATCTTTGAAGCCTTTCATATCAAAGCATGTATTGATTCTATAACCCTGTAAGTGGGGTGATTTGTGATTCATATATGTGTGGTAAAATTTTCTTCTGCGATGCTTGAATGAATTTCGAGACCCACGTACCATACAATCCCCTTTTAATAGTAAAAAATTTGGCTAATTAAAGACCATAGGGAAACAAAAAGAAAACTACAAGTTTTCTTAGGAACTCACAAAAATGCCATTGAATTTCACTATGGCTTCCAAAAACTCAATAGTCACATATTCAAGGCCTCATCGAAATGTCTCCAAATTGTTTTATTTACCCAATAGGGCATGACTTCACCAACTAAGTAACAATTATATTCCACACGGAGTTATGTACATGAAAGCCTGCATCCTGTAGTTATTGAAAATTATGTAAGGTGGTATTTTGTCTTTGACTCATGGGTTCTACATACTTTCAGGAAACATTTTGAAGGGGATTACCACTAACTATGCAACTGAATTCCATTCATAGTCCAGAAAGATGCTATATAATTAAGACAAGTATTACCACTCTTACAGACTCTTAAAAGCAGAATGGAGCAACCTATATGTTTCAGTGGATTATAATTTTGATAGGAGGTAAATTATTCTCTCAAACAGAGGGAACACAGTATGAAATGAGATGCATACATATAACATCTCATTTGAAACTAATACATATGTATCTTCTTTCTATTAATGTGCACCACAATATCTTGAAAATACACATTTGAAAGATACCCTTTTATCTATGATCAGTAAAACAATTATGTGCAACATTTACTACATTGATAACAATTTTCCACTCACCAATCAAGTCCCCTATAATAATTCTTCCCATTGAAGAACTGTATCTCTTCAAAAGTATCGGGGGAAGGGAAGTTCGATGATATATCAGGATGCATAGACAAAAATGTGTACAATGCTGTGGTTCCCGTCTTCTGAGGCCCTATGACCAGGAAACGAGGAAGCTGCTCGCAAGTTTTATTTCTCGACCATATTCTTTGATGGCGGACATCCTCACATGGGTTCTGAAAAGACAATTAAATATTTTAAAAGTCATCGAGGAAGTAAAGGTATATACATAGGGGAGAGTGGGGCAAAACCGACTGGGCGGTTCAAACCGACCCCTTTAATATCACCCGGTAGTTGTTGCTTTCAAGTAGCAACATTATAAATTAGTTGAAGTGGCCGCCATTACCAGCAGATCGAGATTGTTTTCATTAACGTAGTGGCCGCCGTTTAGTCTCTGTGAATTTTTCAAATTTAATACAGTTTTCTTAATGATTTTTATTACGTTTGCTTTGGATCTGGCAGCTATAATGCCGATCTGATTTACCTACGGTAACTTAATATGATAATTTTGTGTTTTTAGCTGTGTTTTAAGCCCTTGTAGCCGAGTAGTTGATTATGGATACGCCTGTATTGACTTATTTCTGATGTTGTGTGTCGAGGGGTAAAACCGTCACCGGAGAGTGGGGCAGGACCAACAGAGGTTGGATTCTCTTAAAGATAGGGATGATTGTGACGAAGGAGACGAGGAGGCTTGCAAATTTTGCAATGAGTTGTATTCCGGTTCCAAGAATAAAGAGGGTTGAATACAATGTTTGAACTGCAGAGGGTGGGCTCACGAGGAGTGTTCAAATTGCGAAGAAGAAGATGACAATGTCATTTGTGATTTATGTACGTAAATTCATATCGAACCTCACATATTTTTAATTTACTATTTCATGTTCAGAAATATCACACACATGTCAAAAGAGTGTTTGTAAAATAAATCTTTCAAAATTGTACAGTAAAGGCTTTGTAAATGCAAATTCAATGGGTGTCTGTTTTGCCCCACCTATGGGGCAAAATCGTTATTTTGTCAATGTTTGAAAAAAAATCATAAATATATGTAATCACCATAATAAAAATGCATTTACATTAATATTCTACACCCTATATGTATAAATGTTACTAATAACCACATTTAAAAGAATATTAGCAACAGAATGATCAAGTTTTAAATGAAAAAAGGTTAACCGGTCGGTTTTGCCCCACTTTCCCCTACATCCCAACTTATAAAAAAATGTAAAAAGTTGCCAATAATTTTACAAGCCATTGACTTCAATAAATAAGAATACCTCTTTTTATATTGATGCATCCTTTTAGAGTTTTTGTGACAAAGACTTACAGCTCAAATTTGAAGTCAAATTCTCAGATCAAAAAAAATGCATGACTAATTACCTATATGAAATAGTTTCAAAATAAATATACTTAGGAAGTGATAAGTTAAGTATTTACAAGGTTGTCACATGACTAGGTGGCTCTTTACTAATGCTTAAATACATTAGTTGAGTGAACAAATACTCATTGACTCCTTGAAATAACATTATAAGATATGAATATGGATAATAACATTTTATGATTGAACTGTTTCTTTCATGCATAAAGCATGAAATGCATTATAACCCTTTTAGTGTGGCTGGCCGATACATCGGCTTTTGCTTTAAAACTTATTACATTGATATATTTTATTTCAGTAAACATAAAAATACATATTTTGCCCATATTAATGGGTTTAACCTTGATAATAAAAAAACCGCTAATGGATATGTAATAAAATAGCTTTGTATTGTTTTTTTTCCTATTTGCATCATTTTATTAAAATACCCTCCACATTTCTCCCCAGTACCCCAGGAAAAAGGATCGCACTTAGAGGGTTAACAATTAATTACAGCGTACTCCCGATTATCCGGGCTAATTATGGGGAGAAGCAGCATGAATAATTGATTGAAAAATCTAAAATTGATCAAGAGTTTTTTTCCTGCCACTGATCGTCGTGTGCATGTTAGGGCAGACGTCCAAGTAAACTGGAAGCATTCCTTGTCAAAAAGTAAATAAAATAATTCCTTTTTATGAAGAGGATTCTAATAGAATTAATAAGCCCCGTGTAGCCTTGCATTAAAATGCAAATATCCTGGGGCTTTTGTGTCCAATTCATTTTTTAAATAAAGATTGTGGAAAGGCCGCCATACAATTCAGCATGATCATTCACCGCGTATGATGGAACAATTCCTTCCGTCATGAGCCTTCATGCGCACGATCATTCAATGAAAATTAGAACATGTTCTATTTTGCTCGCATGATCCTATGAATGATCACGTGATCATTCAGCATGATCATTTGCATGATCATTCACCATGTATAGCGGCCTGAAGACTTCGAAGAAGCGTAAAACTCGTGCACCGACAAGCCGCAACACGGATAAACCGCAGCCGGATAATGGGAGTCTGCTGCATTAATAAATTTTTTATGACTATAACTTGTACCACAAATATGAATAACTTTTCCACATCGTTTTTACTCATGACCTTGACGTGTGTAGGTAAAAAAATGTAAGCGAGTTTGTCCTATCCAAGTTTAAATGCTAATGAGGCTTACCCCCCACACAGGATCAGCTTCCTCTGGATACATTTGGAAATATCGTTCTCCAAGCTGCAGAGGTGGTGCACTTGTGAGCTTCAAATTAGTCCAGCACCTCAGAAACTTCACGACGGATTCAAACGTGTACAGGGCGAGCCGGTCATTGCCGTAGTTGGACATATGAGTCATGAACACATTGATGGGATTGAATGCCAACGTTTGAAACAACTCTCCACCTTGTATGGCTTCATCAAGTTTCGCTCTGCCCCCGGGATACCTTTCGATTAGAATGGTGTGAGTGAAGAGACCACAGGTTTGCCTGGGTAGCACCTGAAAGGAAATCAGTAATTTTTATAACAATCCTCCATAATCCAATCACAGCAAAATGAGACACAAAACTGCAGATAGTCCACTGACAATAGGTTATGAATAATTCTATTGTTTAATGGTAACCATCAGCTATTAAAAAATAGTTCTATTCCAAAAGGCATTTGGGGTAGCCCACAGGGCTTATCAGAGTATTTTCCTCTTTTTATCAAAAGAAGAAAATATAAAAAAAATAAAAAGTTAGGTATCTCCAGAAAATATGTCGGTCTAGACAGAACTCCCCACTCAAAAAATTTTTGGCTTTGAATTCTACATACTACCATAGAAAATTCAACTATGCACCGACCAATGGTCAACCAAATACATGCATAGCAGATATATGGGCAAGGACACCAGCAGAAAAGCATTGAGATTCATTGTAGGTAACCTTCTTGCATAATGTAAAATAAAATATTACAATTGGCACAGTTAATGGCTACACAAACAACCTAATCAAGGTCAGGAAATGCCAAAATAGCTGAATAGACCTGGACAACTGGGCAATTGATTTCCCTCACCTCAATGAGAAAAATATCATCCCTCATGGATCAAAATAAATGATTACTTTAAACATTCCAAACATTCTCTCATATATCCTCAAAATTCTGTGGATGAAGTGGTCTACAATAATAGAAATATTTCGATAAAATTTCTTCCCCTTACATACTTCTCCCAAAATGGCATTTTTATCCCTATCGGGGCTCTTATTGTACTGTAGATTACACTTTGAGGTCCTTAGAGTACCAAAGGACTTTGAAAACATGTTAGTATTGGTCCTTATAGAGGATATGATGCCACTGACTGCATAAAAAATGGATGTTCTATGAATGATCATCATGTTTGACTCACCATGATGTTTCGATGAATAAAGCCACGCCTTAATCTTGCTGGTCTAAGGTGTGGATATTCCTCTGTTGAAGTAGCTCTTACACCCCAAACACGTTTCCAGGCCTCATACAATGGTTCGTGAACTGGGTAAACACCTGAATGATGAGGAGCTATCGAGTAGCCAGAATCAACGGGAATGCCATGCTCCTAGAAAGAAAAATTGTGGTTAAATACGCTTGTTATTAAGTAAACAGCAAACAATTTTGGCTTACTCAAATTAGTTTATTATTCATTAATAAGTGACACTTTCCTACCAAGGCAACAATAATTAAATATTATATCACCAGTTCAAACTTTGACCTTTTCCTTAAAGTTCACTCAATAAACTATCCTTAAAATGTACAGAATTTATAGATTAGTACATACATAAATATACAGGCGGTCCTCGACTTTCGTACACTCGACTTTCGTACAATTCGCACTTTCGTACGTTCAAAATTGACACCTTTTACTTGACTTTCGTACGCTAAATTCGGACGTTGGTCTGTAATTTTTTTAAAATTCCCACGATGTTTATTGCGCATCCCAACATTCAATTGTTTCAAATGGCAGTATATGCGAACAATACGAGCGTATACAATGAAGGGAATTGTTGGTAGTTGACTCTAATCTAGGTGATTTCTTTAGGAGAGAGACTGCCTGCTATAGGCTTCTTTATCAAGAGAAGAAGAAGGCCTTCATTGAAGATATTTTTCAAAAGAAGTTGACTAGACATCATAAAATAGCTGTCAATAAAACTAGTAAGATCTTCTTTCTAATTGTGTTTTTTCGTTTGAGTGCTGTTCAATTCATGTAAACCTTCAGCAACGATATTGCACGAAATATCACCCGAATTCCATTTGTCTTTTGTCTTTCTTGAATAACATGCGAAATATACGCGATCACGAATGTTACCTGCCAAATGTCGAATTTTGGTGTAAAAATTAAAAGGTATCCAGAGTGCGGGTTCAACAACTCCATTTTGTTATGCTTCTTGATATGTCTTTTTATTTATAGTGGACGTAATAAGTGGAATGTCAAATTAAATGCCAAGAGGAAGTTTCACTCGATAGCCAACGGAGTTCTTGTTTTTTAAACTTTTATTTGCATTTTCTGCGTATTTTCGACAAAAATTAGATGATTTGAGGAGTTTTATTAACATATTATTGAAATTAGGTCAATTGAAATAAATTCCGTGAAAAAAAAAGGTTTTAGTACGTATATTCCGCCCTTTTGGAACGTAACCCCTAATTAGTATGGAAGTCAATGGTTCGACTTTCGTACAAGTTTTCGGGAACGCATTGTGTACGAAAGTCGGGGACCGCCTGTATATGGATTCTGGTAAAATTGGAAGTTTAAATGTAAATCTTCAATTGAAATTTTTTCATGCAATGTTTCAACAACATCTCTAATGATTACAATTCAATTATGCTTTGAGTATAATCTGTATATTTTAAAAACCTGGCCTGGCCTGCTAACATGGTTGCCAGAGTGAAGACATGCATTTCCCTCTTTTGTGTTATTCCATCTTTTTTGGATAATTTCATCTCTCTTTGTGCTTTTCTATGCCCATACCAATGAGAATTTACTTTGTAATAACCTCTCGAATAAGAATCTCATTCATACATTTTCAGGGAAGGAAAACCTGGGTCAGATTTCAAGGCATTTAAAGACTGTTTCACATAGCTGCTAATGCCTTGGAGGACTTCAAATTAAAATGATTTATCATTCATAAACTCTGCCAGCTATGGAATGGTATTCAAAGTAGCATTTGCCTATCATTTTGATGAGCGGCAAAAGGGCCTGGGTGACACAATAATTGTTTTTAGACTGGTTTGAAAAATCGTCAACTGCCTGTGATGCATTACAAACCCCTGAGATAGCAGATGTTAGCACACCCGCACCACAGGAGGGAATTTCAAAAGCAAGAATGAATTTTTTTAAATGTGGATAAAAGTCTTTGATTGCATGCCTACTATTTTTAAAGATATTTTAGACTATAAACGTTTACATAAATAAGGTTTTTTAAGGCAATTAATAGGAATATATATGGTTTATAGGAAATTCGATACTCAACACTTATGTTACCGGGAACGCATCCCTATCTTCCCAATGTTAAAACGCTCTCATATAACGCAAATTCATATAGCGCAAAGACACCAAGGAACGCATCCCTTGCACTAAGCGAGGCATGGATGTACATTTATACCTTAATTTCCTCAGCTGAAGTAGAAATTTTCATGAGATCCATGGTACTTCAATGCAAAATATAAATGAGTATTTACCAATGGATAAAATTAAAATAAATTTACCTTTGCAAAGTTACGATTAAGAGTCATATCAATCTCGAGCTGCGTAATGTTATCATACAAGTGAGGTTGCTGGTGGTTCCACATGTGACCAAACCACAAGAACTGATCTGCATTTTCTGAAAATAGAGAAAAAATGCATTGAATTAGGTCAAGTATAAGACAAGAAAAAAGTAGTTGAGATAATTATATCCCTTTCACCCAAAGTTTGACCAGGGGATTTGTCCCTCAAAACACCCATTTAGACAAAATCCAGTGCACTGACTTAATTTGATAACAAAACAAAAACAGAATAATTCTGTAATTCATCCAATGGTTTTCAGGGTATTGCAATGATGTAAAACTGAAATTTTACAAAAGCACCTTCGTATTAGACGTCATATCTCCAGAAATAAGGAATGTAGAAAAGTATGCTATGGCTCATTTTTAAGGCATTGAAATTAAAAAGATACTTAATGGATTATTTTATGAAAAAAGTTAATGAATTTCATAACAGATTCAAATTTTCTAAGTAATTTTTGAAGATGCAACAACCTCTTCGATTTTTCACATTGTTTACATGTCGAGCATAAAATCCACCTCTACAAGTAATAAAACTTTATCAGGGGTAATAAATATTTCCCTCAAGAAAGAAAAATATTTTCGACTGAAGGCATAACAATGGCCCCTGGCTGTGGCGGCACCTGCCTCTTGTGCTTAACACTCAGTAGCCGACTCTCCAGATCTCTTCCGAGCACTTCCATTTCATTCTTTTCACCTGTTTTGTCTGCATACTGATCCTACAATTATGTTTGCCCATGTCCTTTGCCATATGATCACCAGTGAAGGGACCACCACCTAAGAGTCCTGGACTGACGACATCATGCTGAACAGCAAAGGTGACCATACGCCCACCAGCGGCGGGAGCAACAGATAAACTTTGCCCCCTCTCTCCATGCCACATTACTCTTCTTCCCCTATCCCATTATTCTCAAATTCCCTTTGTTACCTTCTGAGAAATATCTTTGCGTACACTGTGCCCAATGGCCTTTAATGCTGAAAGTTCAGTGTGCATATAAAGCCTTTTAACCTTTTTAGTGGGATGTACGAAGACTACCAAGGCTATTTTCCGAAATTAGCAACATTTCAGATTTTAAAAATTTTCAGCTACTTAATTTTATTTAATACAACTAGATTTTTTTTCCCAATTCTTAAGATATACTTACATCTTATAACCATAGATAGATTATGGGGGTTTACTTAAATTACAGCCGTTGAAAAGGTCACAATCACGAAAAAAGTGAAATAATTCGGGCCGATAAATTGGCCCCTGGCAGTTTTCACTCAACCAGCGAGGGCCGGTATATTGGCCTGGTGGCAGTAAAAGGGTTAAGAAAGAAATCCTAATTGGAAAATTGGTTTCAATAAATCTACAATTCTACCAAGAACAATTAAATTTCCAGAAGACAATGCCATAGGATACCTAAGTAGTGGAAAACATGGAGCTAGATGTTAGAAAAATGTTAGAGGAGACAGAGGGTCTGGAAGGAGTATGTTCGGAGGGGAGAAAGGATGACAAAAACTGTGATAGAGGGAAGGATGTTGGATATGTGAGGTAAACAATATGTATCAAGTAAACCTACCATAAAAGAGGAGTAAACTTCAATAATAATGAAGGTCATTTAGTAAAGTTTGGCTTATAATACAATTACGAAATGCCACCGCCAGACTTCAGAGTGTTTACCTTTGCCAAAAAGGAAGTGTAGGGTGGAAGTCAGGAATGCTTGCAGCCATTGCAATTTCACCAAAAATAGGGATTTTGGGTCTGACTGTTTTTCTTAGTTGACAGTCATTCAGACCCTCCAACCATCAGCCATAATGGTGCCAGTTCCAACAGTTAGGTGGTTTGTTGGGATGTGTACAGTTTTTACCCTGTACTTACTAGGTGTAAGTACTTACCTAGCAGCATATCATCTCCAAGATTTTCCTCCGCTGTACCGTGATGAAAATATTTCCCAGAAAATCCAAGGTTAAATCGAAAACCTGGCACCATTTGCTGCATTCGCTTCTGTGTGGCCAACAGTGCCTGTAAAGGAATACATGATAAGAATGACATTAAATTGTGCTTTAGTCATTTCCAACCACTACTCATCAATTACAGGTTACTGAGCAATATTCAATGAAATGACTGTAATTTCCAAACTAAATGAAGGTTCCCACTATTTTTAAATTCTCACGCCATCTCTCTCTTAAGCAGCTTTTGTATACATATTAGTACTACCGGTGCCATTGGTTACTCCAGCACTGACACTGGCTGACTGCTTTCTTATATACTGGCATACTGATACAAGGAAGATTATATCTATCGTATTAAATTCTCAAGTTACAGTTTTTGTAACATAACTCCTCCGAAACTGTTTGACCGATTCCTATGAAATTTTTTGCGCATGTTCAGTAGGTCAGAGAATAGGATGTAAACTATTACGTCCTATTATTCTGAATCGTCTATTAATCTAAATCGTCCTAAACGTTATTTTTCATTATTCCGGAATAATATAAAAATGAAAAAATATATGAAAAAAAAAAAACGAAAAAAATAAAATAAAAAATAAAAACGCAGAATAATGAAAAAAAAAACTTTTTTCTTTTGCATACATATTTAAATTAGTAATAATGGTCACATATAATTGAAAGAAATACCACTAGAAAGAAAAATAAATACACATTCATGTGCATGCATTTGAATTTTGATTTCCATGCCTTTTAAGGTGAATTTTGAAGAAAAATTCTTAATTCTTACTTACTGTCCCCTAAGCAACCATCAGTATTGTTTATGTTGTTTGACATCACTTTCAAAGTTTGGTCACAAATTTCTTTGTAACAGTAATACAAAAGTTCAATAAGCTTTCTCTCACTCACTAATGTCCAAGGCCTACCTAATTCATTTTCAGCCAGTATTAAAGCAATAATACTCAGTGTGTGCAAAATTTTTGAGAATCATTTTCAATTAAAAGAGAAATATATACGTATATTATAATTGTTCAATACGTATTTTATAATTCAAAGGTTATTTTGCTTTGTAATTTGAACCCACCATGGTTGTGCAATGGCATAGTCATTGAAAAATTGATTAAAAACATTGTCATTTTGAATGGCAGGTTCCAACGAGAAGGTGTATACTACCACGAATCCCTTATATTTCGATAGATGTGCCAATTGAATTCAATTGGGTTCAATTTCCAAATGGCATTCCCAATGACAATCAATGTCTCAAGGTCAAACAATATCTTTTTGTGGCTTAAATTTGAACACACCTTGTTTTTTACACGGACAATTATATGAGGCATGTCTCGCGTGGGTTAACCATCCAGTTTGTTTGTATTGGCTAAAGACAGGCTCACTAAAAATATTGTATAATCCATTACACTAACAGACTGACGATTTTTCTTTTTTAAATTGTAACAATTTGTGATAGAGATGTAATTTGAAATTTATTTATTAAGATATTAAAGTACAATGAATTCAAAAAATGAATGTTTGGTGTTTTGTTAATTTTATAGATCGTCCTCATTCACATTCCTCTCTTTCAGTCATATACAAAATCCCAAAACACTTACTTTAAGATAGTTATTTTTCATTTGAATACCAAAATATTCATTAGAAATAATTTATATTGCTAAACAACGTTTGCCGGGTAAGTTAGTCTCAATATGAAACATCTTCCTCAGCACTAGCAAACCTGGCTTAAACAGCATAAGCCAACAATTTCTCATTTTCATGAGCTGGTGGTTATGGATTTACCAAACAATTAAGTAGAATTTGCCTTTTCACATCTTGGAATACATATTAACCAAGGACTCACAGATGAGTACTGCATTGGGAAAATTGATTATTCATTATCCATGCTAAAGAAAAAAATATTAAAAAAGTTTCTGATGGAAAATATAAAGCAATGACAAAAGAAACAAAAAAATATGTAGCTCAAATAGAGGCAAAGAACAACATTAGATCCATCTTATAGCATACTGGAGCATAGTAAATGGGTAGGTATTGCAAACCTGCATCTAAAAATAAAAATATTATCTATTTAAAATGTTGCATTATTACAATTCCAACAAAATGCTTTGAGCAAGTGATGACGGATGGATCTAAAAAAGTATGTTACAAACTTACCCAAACAAAAATTTTGGCCATTAAAAACTGAAAATCAAGTCAAAATCAACAAGTGATGTAGGAATGAAATGATTGAAAAATAAGAAGTTACCTGGACATCATCCCTGGTTAGTCTTGTACCCCTTTCTCCGACAAAAATGTCATCGACGTCTATTAACAGGTAGCGTGTGAGGGAGACACTCAGCTGGTCATGACTGAGATATGAAAGAGCATCCAGGAAGAGAAGTTTGTGGAGCCAGAATCGCAGACCAGACCCAAACAGGACTCGCTCAATGCCATCCAATCTCCCATGATCCTATGAACAAAACAACAACACATGTGTGAAACAATAACACATTTTAGTATGTTTATTATAGCCCAGGATAACCAAAGTCACACCACACCCAAAATAAAAATGATGCTAAAACATAAACCTATAATTCAGCCAAGTAGAGAAATAACTGTCCTCAATAGATTTTTTAAAATTTTAAATTACATTTTGATTGTGTCAGAAATGTAGAGCAGAGAACTATAAAACACATGAAAATCCAATTGAATGCCATATTCAGCTTTTCATTAGAAAGACCAGCATAACGACAACCAATATCTTTGAAAACCGTGTTTGAAAGTTGAAGTTTGGATGTGACTAAAATCATTGGTGTCACGGTGCCGGAACATGCCAAAATGCCGTTCCGGCACTGATTAACAACAGACATGATAGTCAAATAACGCTTGTATCACTTTTGTTGCCTCAAAATTTACATTTTATGCATTCCTAACCAAAACAAAATATTTAGTAATAAAATGTCAAAGAAATATTTCACTTCTAAATAAAGTTAAGGAAAGTGCGTTCCGGCACTGCTATTTTGCCATGACATCACAGACTAAAATTATTATTTGTTCATAAGAATGAAGGCATTCTAATTACACAAAAATATGCCATCAGTACTTTCTGATATGAGAAGGTGAAATATATATTTAAAATGAAAAGCAACCATAATGATTGCCATCTTTTCCATTTTTGCAGAAATTACAGGCTCCCCCTAAAATTTGCCCCAAACAAATGGAAAATAGTGAGGGGAATATAAGGAGGAAGCAAATAGACAGCAGATGAGCAAACCTGGATGACTGTGATGAGTGGCTGTTTTGGATCGGACTCTTCGGCACCGCTGACTCCATGGTGAGGTCCCTCAGGGCCCCAATCCCTCACGGCCCATGCCACGGCCTCGTATGTTGAGTGGTTGGGTGAAAAAACACTCCAGTCCTCTCCCACGAGTGGTCCCCTAACAGTTTCTCCAGCACGCGTGAGCCTTAGCACCGGAGAGGCTGCATTTAAAGCGGCATCCTGAAATCAATCAATCAATGAATTTTGAAATGCATCGCTAAATTTAGACGTAATCTTCACATTTTTCGCCTCTATAAATCCATCTTTGTATCTTGGTTATTCAGCCTAAGATTCATTGCCAATAACAATGCATTAGATAAAATAAGGTAAGCCTATCATGGGTTTTAAGTAAAATTACTTAAGAATGGAACATGCGGTACATGCATAAATAGGAAATAAATTCTACAAAGCCATATACATATTTGATTGACTTAAGGAGCCATCAATTGGCAGGAAAACACTTTATCCTAAGGTTTTTGGGCAAAAGTCTTCCCTTTACAGACAGTTGATGCATAAAAAAATGCTGATGTGGTTTTAATTTCAATTTTAATTAACCTTTTTTCCAATTATTTTTATCTTTTTTATCATTTCATAAAATAAAAAGGGAGTAGTTATTGGTGCTTAGGAATATATTCTAGTCTATGAGATTAAAAATACCATAACTATTTAGAATTTTTCAAGTTAAGTATACAACATCCTACAAAAAAGGCCTTTTGTTAAAAATACAAAACATCATGAAATGAATATTTATCCTGAATCAGCTATACTTAGCAAAATCTATCGGTTAGATTTATTTATTTCCATTACCCCATTAACAGCACAACGGCCTTTACAATAGGGAATTAACAAAATGATGAAGAATTAATGAAGAATATTAACAGAATAGATGAAGAATTGCATTGAGTATAACTTGAGAAAATAAACACTTATAATCAATAACACAAAAATAAGTTTCCACAGCAAATTTTACATATTTTATAAATGAAAAAGTGAAACTTTTAGCTGACTTCATATTTTTTTCCAAACATTACCCTAATTAAGGCACGGGTTCACATCATCATCTAGGGCTGAAACTTTTTCAATCTTATTCATAGACCAATTGGAAACTTTAACGGGGATTCCTCTATAGGTGCTATAAAAACAATTCCAATATACATTTGGACCACCCTAATAACTCGGGTACTTTTCCTTAGTTACTCTTCCACCCTGGATCTATCAGACAAAGGTGTGGTTTTCATTGATTGAAATTGGACACAGTTGGTACTTACACGAAGCCTGAGATTGGTATGAAGGAAGAGTGGGAATCCCCTCAACTGAGCACCGACTAACGTTTCCTCCGATGGTGGATTGAAGCCAATCAAACCGACTGAGTACTCTCTGCAATACTTGTCCAACAACTCCCGGTTCCATTTGTCCATTTTAAGGTACTTTCCAACGTTCTCAAACACAACAACACCATATCTGCCCTTATCCAAGTTGGTCAGAACTGGCAATGACTTTCCTGAAACTTCTACTTTATATCTGTAATAGATAGAAGGAAAATATGTTAACACACCATAGATCAAAAGAATCAATCAACCATGCAGTAAATACCTAGAAGCACAACTATTGCTGTAGATAGTCACAGGAAAAATTGTAACTTCCATCAATGGAATACTTGATTACAACAAGGATTTTAAATCAATTCTTTCTACCGATAAAATGAAAGATTTGCGTGCAGTAAGTCCCAAAAAGATCGTGTATGTAGCAAAAGGTGTACCAATATGAAGAGGTATCTGATTAGTGGGGTAGCCAGGTAATTTGTTCCGTGGGGTCCAAAACTAGGGAGTAGAAATTTTTTTAAAAACAGGGTACTAAGTAGAGGGTTTTAAACTAATTTTAACAGTTTTCATAATCGAAAAAAACATCATTTGCCAAAGAAATCTATCATAAAATCATGATTTTTCAATATTTTGTGTTCTTTAATGAAGGAAAGTTTGTGTTTTTACATTTCGGGGAGGGGGGTCTGGACCCCCGTACCAGCCTCTTCGCTACACCACTGTCTCTGATTAAAAGAATGAATTGGATGAATAATCCTGATTCAAATTAGATAAATAATAACTTGTAGGTAAGTAAAAGTATAAGGAAAGATTGGCAAACAGCTTCATAAGAAGTGTCATATAGGGCTGCCATACCGTTCTTCTCACAAAATGCGGACATCAATTAATAAAATAAGGACTTATTAGAACCTAGTTTTCGGAAATTTCATGTTAACACCAAATTTCTATGAGTGTAGTAATATTCTCCCTTCATAAAGAGACATTTTTGCAAAAGCTCCAATTGAAATATCACAGATGATAGAGGTGTCAATGATTTCTTCTTTGTTTCAGCATATCTAGAGATTCGGCCAGTCAATTTAGGACTAAAACTGAAGATGTATCAGCAGGTATCAGGACTTATAGCAAATACAGTATCAAATTATTACTATTTCTGCTTCTTTGACTATTCTGTTGGCCAATATGCTCTTACAATTTAAGAAAGAGTAGCCGGTGTTTAAGTTTTTCAAGGACAAGACCAACTCAACTTTGCGTACACCCACAACCCAAGTTCTAAAAAACCCAGTCAGGGAGGAAAATACAATCTGTGACCCCAGTGACCTAAGTGAACTCTATGACACCAAGGGGCTAGCATGGATTGCATGTCACAGTAAGTAGAAACATGGATTCTTTAGTTGGAGAATGAAAGCTGTTACTGCCCAGATTTGAATTGAGGTCCATTAAGAGGGAAGTTAGCCCTCACGCTAACCCCGACCAATAAATTTTTTGACTCTACAGCTAATTTTACAACATAGTAGCATTGTCTGGTACAACAATATAAAACTGAATAAAATATTTTCCATTCGATTCTTGTCATAATAACATATTCTCATGGTATATAAATTTGTTTCACAGATTCGAAGTTAAAAAAAAAAATTACAAACAAAAGTGATAAAAAATGAAATTTTAAAATACTTGCATAATATTTCATCCTAAACGGGTTTCGATATTTTCTCACTAATTAAGAAAATTCAAGGCCAACGCTTCAGATTGTTATTTTCCCATTCAGATGGCTGTATGAAAATATGATAAATATTTATTGATAAAACTATTGGATATAAATTGAATTATCAATAATAATCGCACTTCTGATTTTGACTAAAAGTTTAACAAGTAAAAAAAAATATTTAAGGAAATGATTTATAGCTGTATATATAAAAATAGTTGAAAAAAGAGATGTGATACGGACAATTTTAGAATTATTACTATGATTTAATAAATGAAAATTGCTATGTTTATATAGCTTCTTAATTGCTAGTAAATATTCCTACCCATAGTTGAAATATAATGTACAAACTCAGCCTTCAGAATAAGCCCAATATATCATAAAGTCTTTATCAAAATACTGTAAAAACAAATCGGTTCAATGAACTCGGAGATTTAGATATTCCCGAAAATTCTGTGCCTAAATGGTTAGGTTCACTCAACAGGAAGTTAACGTTTAATTTTTGTGTCATTCATATTTAAAACGTTACTAGTATCATTGCACGTATTAAAATATAACGAAGGGCACAAAAGGGTAAAATATTCACTCGATTCTGAGTACTAGCAATTATAATAGTAGAGCTTACCTTACCATAATTTGTGCCCATAATTGAAATAATATGCACAAACTAAGCCTTCAAAGTAAGCATAGTATTTCCGTCAAGCTTTCATCGCAATAATGTCATTACAAATAATTTCAATAAACTCTGAGATTACGCTATTATCGACTTTTCCATCCTCCTATTTTTAGGTTAACTCTAGAAGAAAGTTAACGTTTAATTTTTGTCTCACTCAAGTTTAAGACGTTATTACTATCACTGCAGGTGATTAAAAAATAGAATCGCACTTTTTGGCATTTTCAGATTTTTTTCTACCGATGAATATCATAGACCAACAAAAAATGTTTGGTTGAAAACTTTTTTTATTTTAATAGCTGATCATTAAAGATTTTTATGTGCCGAATCCAAACCTGGCCTTAGTTTTTTTGTATCACCCATAGTTTCCAAGCAATATGTATTTAATATTTAGTCTAATACCCCTCTACGGTATATAGGGAAATCAATGAAACACTGTGTTACATCATAAAATTGTTTGTATTTACTGTTCACAACATCGTGATAAAATTGTTTGTATTTACTACAGCGTGATAATACAGGGTTCACTTGTCAACTGGAATTGGACTACATTTTCTTTCCCTTTTTTCCTTGAAGCTTCTTGTGTAGCTTTTTCTGCGATGAATCGCTTGATGAACTTCTCGGTGAAGTACCAACAGTAATCCCCCATTATCTTCGTTCATTACACCTACTTTTTCAATTTTATTATAACCATAAAAAAGCTGTTCGATTCTAAAAATATTGCTTGATTTCATAAATTAAACTGTAAAATGTGAATAAATGGTGGGTGATACAACTTTAAAACCATCATATTGGAATTCAGCAACTTTAAAAACGTAAGAATAAGGTATTTTCAGTAAAAAAAGTTATTTCAATGTTGGCCTGTGTATTTTTTTAGTTTTACCCACGAAAATTTCAGCTCAATCGCCCCGGTAGTTTGGGCTACGAATTTGTATCAATCACCCAATCAGTGAATCAGTTTCTAGCTTTTAATATACAACAAAAGGTTAAAAATACTCACTTGATTCTATTGTACACGAGGAGTTCGGTGATCTCCCGGCCGAGCCTGGAGTACGTGGTCTCGACGAAGACGAGCACCTTGGGGTCTATCCGGAGCCAGGCGGCGGAGCGGCGATCTGCCCCCGCGGCCCCCATCACCACCGGGGACATCGACGACCCCCGCCCCACGCCACGCAGGATCTGCTGGATGAGCTGCGGGCTGCCGGAGGCGGCGTGCCGACCCGCGTGGTCCCCGCCCCCGCTGCCCCCAGCCGCGCATCGAATAGACGGCTCGGGACGGGAGTCCCTCCGGATGAGACTGAAAGAAACACAGAGAGGAGGAAGAGGATTAAAATCAGCACCCGAATACCAAGGTTACGAGGTATTTTTTTAACCCATTATATCCCAGTGGCAGGATTTCCTGCCACTTACTTTAACCAGCGCTAGATGGCAGGAGATGAGTAATACAGTAATAATTTCAGCATTATATAGTTTTACAGCCCTCTGGTAGACGTAGTTCATGATTTCATCACCATGGGACAGAAATAATGAAACACTGACTTGCAATTTTCCACAAAAATAAAATTTAATTCGACTCGAGTTTCGATGTTACTACATCATTTTCAACTCGAGTCGAATTAAATTTTATTTTTGTGGAAAATTGCAAGTCAGTGTTTCATTGTGAATCAATTCCACTCCATCTCGATTGATTCTTCGAATTTTATACCATGGGACAGGTTCTTATTGAGATACAGTCTAGAAAACATGTGCTTGTATTGTACTTCACCAAGATGGCTGAGCGAACGAACTTCAAAGGGTGAGTTCTCCTATAGTTTATGAGAATATTAATAATTGAGTTGGTTTACTATACTTATTAATGATTATATTAGTTGCCTATAAAAGAATATTCCCCATTAATGATGATTTGGCAGGAATATTACACGAGCTGGGAACATGAGACTAATCATATGGGCAAAAATTTGAGCAGGTAGAGTAATTAAACTATTTTGGCAGAAAATTAAAAATACCCATTTATACCCCAATTACATACCCGTTTATTTTGACAGTGGGACTCAGTAAATGAACGTAAGCATAAATCCAGCGATGAAAATGACGATGGGAATAGGTAAATCAAAAGCATTTTTAATTTACATTATAGAATACCAAGGTTATGCAGTATTGTAAAGCACCGCGAGCTAGGAATTTGAGGAGCTTATGAGAGGATCGTTAGTTATGAGTTTAAATAAAAGGTTTATAGGGAGTCTAATCTGTAGTTAAGCGCTTTACAGTGCGAAAACATGGACACTAAGAAAGGAGGGCGAAAGGAAAACTGGAGGCGTTCGAGAGGTGGGTGTGGCGAAGGATGGAGAAGGTGAAATTGACTGAGAGGAGGAGGAACGACGAAGTGATGGATGGAGCGAGTAGTGAGCAAGGGAGGGGATGTTGAAAACGGTGTTAGGGGGTAGAATTTTAGGTAAACGAGGGAGAGGAAGGAAGGAAAAAAAAATTTTTGTGTAGAATGAAAAGGAATGGGCCTTATCGTGAAAAAAGAGGGAAGTCCATGAATGGAGGGGAGACTGCCATAATATTTCTTAAATTCTCCATGGAAATCTACCGTAACCGATAGAATACTTTATTAATAATAATTTATTCGAATGCGAATATCCATACATTAACACATGAAAAAATAGAAATAAATTTACCAAAACTCAGACACTTTTATTTTTTACTTTCCCCCAAAATTTTTTAGGTATTTGAGGGAGGCAAATAACATTTTATGTCGGTTGGCTTTGGGGAGGGGTAAGAAAACCCAGCATCAGCATTAACATCTTCTTCTCGAAAAATTCCTAGATAATCACACCTAAACAGCGTGAAGGTTTGTTAACCCGTTCGAATATCGATAACTAATTCGAATACTAAAATACCCACACGTTAATAAAATTAAACGTAGCCACAAAGAGATCAGGGTTTGGATGGAGCGAGCTCATGGAGGGAAAAGATTACTAATACAGGCAAACACGCATTACATATGCGTGTTGAAATAAGCATAACACCAAGGATGAAAAACTGTTGGAACTACAAGGTTGCCTGTGCGACGGGATGAACATCATTTCACGTCTGAAATAGTATGCATAACGACAAAAGTCGCTGTGAAGTAAAATTTACCGCGAACTAGCTTGAAGAACCGAAGGAAGCAGGTTCGAGTCCCGCCTGGGTTGGTTTTTGCTATTCAGGGCATGGGTGTTAGTGACTATTAACGTTGTCGATTCTTATATTCCCCTGATGTAAAGACCTTAAATGTGCTGTTTTCGGAGATGTTTTGATAAATAAAATAACACCTTATTCAACTAATTCCTTGATAGAACTCTTCAAAAAGCCCGTCCTTAACAAACACACGACCGAAAACTTACGGTTAATAACAGCATGGTTCAACACAGCGATACAACCCGAATATTAAATCACAGAGTGAACTTCGCTTCTTATATCTTCTTATATTCTGCCTTCGCTCACTCGGCTTCTTGAAACGGGAAATTTAACATTGCGCTTTTATCACCAAACACTACCACCCTACCAATTTTGGTCAAAATCTGTGGTGTACACACATCGGGAAAGCCCCTTGTGAGATCGTTTTCTTAACCCGTAAACGCCTAGCGGTACCAAATGGTACCAGCTGGTAGTGCAGTGCTAAACGTAACTTTTTTGTCATTTATCCTCATTAATTATGGTTTTTGAAAGTTTCAAATTTATAAGAATATTTTCAATAACATTTTTCCGAAAAGTTTGCTATTATAAAGCTGTAATTAACGTATTTAGAGCCGTTTGAAAATTGAGAATTATCAACAAGCCCAAAAAACGGAATTTTTAGAGCAAGCATTTCGATTTTCTTTACTTACGCCTTATGTACTGCTAATGTAAAAGTTTTAATATGTAATTATGATTGTTAAAACATTTTTATATCATATAAAGTATGGTTATTTGATGTGAGCCTATTTTCCTAATATTTGGGATGTTATGGTGCAAAACATTTTGATGGTACCATAAGGTACCATAGGCGTAACTACTAGAGCTCTTGATAACGAAGAAAAACGACCACAAGAGACATCCGGCGGTCATGACCGATCAAAAAAAAATGAGCATCGAATTTCCATTAACGAGGCGATGAGCGCAGGATGTCTCCTCCGTAGGAAATTGCTCGTAATTTGTCAAATGAGATCGTTGTCCTACGTCATTGATTTAACTCAAAGTACTTAAGTTAACTTGATAATAGGGGCACACTCAGTGTCCGAGGGCTTCGCTCGGTATTTAAACCCCGAACCATCCGGCCAACGGCCAAGTCTTCTGCCCACAAGCCCATCACCATGGAAATCATTTATAAAAAAATGCTCATCAAGAATGACGGGGCGCACTGTGAAAGAAAAATGCTCACGTTACGTTTTAATATCTTTTAAATAAAGTGTTTGATATTGCTTGTGCTGTGATTTTTTATTGAACGGTATTCTATTATTATGTTTTAAATTTGTCAAGTTCATACAATTGGAGGACGCTACAGTGAGCATTCTGAATGTGCTGCGTTCATATACCAGTCGCTTTGTCTAAAATGTTCCCGAAAAAGCAAACCTTCACTTACGTCGCTGAAAATCCTGGTTAAAGCACAGAAATATAACAAATAAATAGAAGATGCCTCTTTCGAAACGGTTGTTAAAAATAACGGGTGAACGAAAGAAAATATTCAGGCAAAAACTGACAATATTCCGAAACTTTTTCTCCAAAGAATTTTCTCTCCAAATAGGGAATCGTGAAGACCTCTCGATCAACTGTGGACACAATCTCTGAAGGATCACTCACCATAATACACCCAATAAATTATAATATGCCATGCACAAAAGCAATAATCGATTTTTTTTCATCGTACCCACTGAGAAATACAGATAACAAATTACCCCAATGAAAAGAAAATGTATCCAATGATAAAAGACTTAAGATACTTACGATAAGAGTCCACAGCCTTTCATTAGGATAGGCCTGCGGATAGAATTATTCATATGTAGTATTCAAATTATTCTACCAAAAGAGAGTGACATTGCAAATATTAGTGAGTACAATTACGCAAATATTCCGCAAAGGTACACGTTACAACAGCCGACCTAATATGCAAATCTGAGAGAACATAAATTACTTCATAAAACTCATATGGTATTAAGTCGTGCATGTGGGGCGTGCCATGGGGTTTATTATGTATTTTAAAAATTACACCGAAACTCGTTGGCGAATTGAAATCCAAGACTGAATGAGATAATATAAATGGTACAAATCTAGCTAATAAACCGTTGCCTACTCGCCTTTCCTACCCCTGGTGCTTTCACGGAGGTGTTGAAACCCGATGCTTTTATCATTTAACTAAAAACTGAAAGTAAGGGTACGGGTAAGAGCAAGGGTAAGTCTCGTGAAAGCGTCAGTGAAACTATTACAAGTTCTTTGATTTTTTCCCATCAAGCAAGGATAATTATTAAGGGGGGACTAAATAATCAGTTTGAACATTCCGGAAAAGAGCTCTGAGTTGAATGCAAGGAGCAATTCAAGCGAGAAAAATGTTGCTTCATACGATGATGAAGATGCTGAATACTTTGAACAAACTGAATTGCTGAACGAATAATCTTCATGATTTTCTGCATTCCATAGCCCTGTACTGCACGCTCAACGCGAACATATGGCAAACGACACCGCGCCGTGCCGGGATGGTATGGATGCATTCCACTGCGACTGTCCACGGCACGTTTTCATGCGACTAAAGGCACCCATACGAACCCATGGTTATTTTAGGTAACAGCGCCGTGCCATCTCTGGCGGTAGACGAAAATTGGATATAATATGAAAACAGTCAAAAACACCTTTCACAGTACACGAGATGTATTGAACAAGGAACGAGGGACAAGTCGTCTTACACGCAAAAATGAGATGCAAGACCATTTGAGACGGTCTTTCAACAGTGATTGTTCAACATATCTTGAATGGAGTTGAACTTTAATGTAAAAAAGCTTGAAGTGACTTGAATAGCGATAGTCCAAATGCTCTACAAAGGAATAAAGTAAAGCGTGACCGAGACAATTATAATCATAATTTTACTCATAAGCAACGTATTTGTAGCAATTTCTTTCAGTTTGAACCTCTCTCCTAGTTCATGTGGTAGTATTATGAGCACACTTAACATAAGCAACTTTGCACGCCTTAAAATATAATGAGAGCTTCAACAGCGTTTCTCTCTCTAGCGGCCATGATGTCAACCGCCATCCCATCTACAAGGTAGCGCTGGTAAGGCAAGAAAACCTTCACTGATTGGTCGAAAAGCATCAACAACATTGCAGATTCAATTCAAAATGCTCAATACAAGACGAATTAAATGGAAACGAAGGGACTCAAGACTAAAGTGAAACCGTAAGATAAGATTTGTGCAGTCATGACGTTTGAAATGACGTAATATCCATTCAAGAAAGCTTGTTCAACGAGTCTTGAACGGAATTTGTCGTGAATTTGACAGTGTGAAACCTCCTTATGAGTAAAAAAGTTTAATGAAATGACGTCATATCCATTCGAGAAAGCTTGTTCCACGAGTCTTGAACGGAATTTCTCGTGAATTTGACAGCGTGAAACCTCCTTAAGTGTAAAAAAGTTTAAAGAGAGGGGACATGGCCTAACTAGCGTTGTCATGGCGACTGCTTGCGATCATTCAATATCTGAGGCCAAACCGCAAACTCTTGGCTAGGAACCACGATCCATTTTCTCTCCGGCACACACTTCCAACTACAGTTAACGTGAGGAGCGGAGTCGTTCCTCAAAGGAGAGGGAAGGGTTCTCTGTCACCGCAAGGATATTAGCCTGGCAGGGACTGGCAACGACGCCCTTCCATCATTAAACTTGACTAGAGTCGTCCCTTCGGCTTCGCCTCCCGCGCAACTTCGGCGGACTGCGGCAAGCAAGTTATCTTTCTAGCGGGAGAGAATTCAAAATAGACGACGCGTACAACCGCACTCTGCATGACAAAGGGGACGAAAGGGTCCGCGCGGAGTTGAGCTATGTGACACGGGATTACAATCCAATGGTTCGGCTCACTTCACGCACTCCGGAGGATATGAATTACCACATGAAATAGCAGATGGAGGTTGAAGATAATAGGTATAAATAATAAAAAAGTCATAGCACTTCAGGAACCTATTATTATAGTATTCTACCGATTAAGGTAGGTTTCAATGGAGTATTCAAGAAGCGATCTGGGAGCCTCCCTTTCCTTCCAGCACTGCCTTCTTTAATTCACTCTAAGGCCTACACCCTTTCAATCTATCTAATAATCCTATTCTTTTCCTCCCTCGTTTCCCTAACATTCTACCCTCTAACACCATTTTCAACATCCCCTCCCCGCTTAGTACTCGCTCCATCCATACATTCTGTCTCCTCCGTATCTCATCTAAAAGCTGCCTCTCCTCGCCAACCATACCCAGCACTCCGTCGTTCCTTTTCCTCTCCGTCCATTTCACCCTCTCCATAAGTCTCCATACCCACACCTCGAATGCCTCCAATCTTCTCTCGTCTTCCTTCCTTAGTGTCCACATTTCCGCCCCGTAGAGAGCTACACTCCAAATCAAGCTCTTCACTAACATTTTATTTAAACTCTTACATAACGTTCCTATCAGAAGCTCCTTCCTATTCATTAACGCCTCCTTTGCTAGTGCAATTCGCTTCCTGATGTCCTTGCTACCGTGTCCGTGCTACTGTGTACTGCAGGAACAAGTGAAAAGAAAAAAGCCATGCTCCCATGGGCTCATTCACCAATATTTTATTCACCAAGGGGCAGAAAGGAAGAGGAACAACGAAGTGCTGGTCGTGGTGGGCAAATAGAGGCAGCTTCCAGACGAGATACGGAGGAGACAGAAGGTATGGATGGAGGGAGTGCTGAGCGGGGAGGGGATGTTGAAAACAGTGCTGTAGGGTAGCATGTTGGGTAGACGAGGGAGAGGAAGGAAGCGAATAAGATATTTAAATAGACATAAAGGGAGTAGATCTAATTATGAATTGAAGATTGAAGTTCATAAAGAGAGGGGAGACAGCCAAAGTACTTCTTAAATACTCCATGGATGCTAAAATTATCAAAATTGAGATATTGTGACATTGGAGAGGCAAATATCGATGACGGTTTACTTTTTATGCTCTGAATAGTTCAATATCATGAGATATAGATGAGACAAAAGGTATGGATAGAGCGAGTTCCGATCTGGGAGGGGATGTTGAAAACAGCGTTGGAGGGAAGGATGTTGTGTAAACGAGGAAGAGGAAGGAAGAGAATAAGATTTTTAGATAGAATGAAACGGAATAGGCCTAGTTGTGAATTTAACCCTTTCAAACCCAGAGCTGCTTAAGTTAAGTTTCAAGACTTTTCATTTCAAAAAGGTGAAAATTTTCTTTTCAATCATTAATATTTTGGCAGCTACATATTTCGCCATTAAACTTTACAGTACAAAAGAACACGTAGTTTGGAGTTTTCCTCAATTGAACTGAAAATGTATACGTGTTTGATGTTACTTAGAAGCAACATCGGGTAATAATGGGTTAAGAGGGAAGTCAACTACAACTCTCACAGGGTGAAATCCTAGACTAGAATGACTTCATTTCCTGTAGACGAGGAATGACAA
The DNA here is from genome assembly GCF_921293095.1 of Ischnura elegans. Taxonomy (NCBI): domain Eukaryota; kingdom Metazoa; phylum Arthropoda; class Insecta; order Odonata; family Coenagrionidae; genus Ischnura; species Ischnura elegans. The sequence continues at coordinate 24,744,594 of NC_060251.1, read as the reverse complement.
CGAGGAGAGGTATATAAGAACACCAAGTCGGAAAACTTCAGCTGTCTACAACTCTCTCCCCTTATTGACGCACCTTCCCAGCCACCCAAAACAGTCGAGTCACGCAACCCAAAGAGTAAGCGCACGGAAAGTTTAAACGATTAACTAGGAAACGGTAGTGAGTGCGAGGCTTACGGAAATGGGACATAACGTTACAGGCGCGCAGCTAGGAATTAAGGCTAGGCGCAACTAATACTGGGGGGTTGTGGAATTCTGGAGATACGGGTGCCCTCCCCTAGAAATTTTTTTATGATAAATGGTTCAAAATGGTGAGTTTTACGGTTTTTGTGAGGGATATTTTTATTAATCCTTACACTATTCTATAAGTCATATTTATCCAACTAAGTGAAATGGATTAAATTTTAAAATTTATTTGAATTCTGGGGGGGGATGTATCCCCCGAGACCCCCCTTCCATGCTGTGCCACTTTACCGTTGAGTTTGAGAATATACAGACAGGGTGGAAAAAATTTTTAGTCAAGAAATTTTAAACCTGGATGCCTGATGCCAGTTGAAAACGCACCGGGGGTTAGGTGGAAGAGGATCTTAGTCTCAACCTCGCCCAATTAAAGGCATCTTATTATTATTATCATTATACTATAGAAACTTTGAGACAAGCACTCCGATTGGTTGCGAGTTGACGTGATGCCAGATACCTTGGATACAAGAGGATCGGGTATGCGTGGTGAATAGAGTGTTGGCTTTTCACCCCGTGGGATCAGGTTAAAATCCCCGCGGTGGCAGAGGATTTTCAGCAACTGCCCGATCCCTGCTTGAATGCTGTGTGGAGGACATTTCAAGCGCAAAACACTGTCCGTCGGATGGGACGTTAAGCCGTGGTCCCCTTGGCGCCTTTCGTTAAGAGCAGGCTAACGCCGACGCCAGGTTTCTCTCCACCCATCCTTCCATACCCTTCCCTCATGGCTCAAATGACCTCAGCTGTCGGTTGCCTCATCCAAATAGCATATCTTAGATACCTACATTGCGATCTCCGACAAGCAAAGCATTCCATGTCATGAGTTTTCAAGCGCATCCTGCAACACGGAAAACTTGAGACCAATGAGAGCGCTTGTCTCAAAGTTTCTGTAGTTTAAAAATAGTGCGTATTTGACCTAAAAATCATGAAAAAGTTTGTTTCCAACTGGCATCAGCTCTCCAGGTTTTGAATTTCTTAACATTTTTTTCCTCAAACCTCAATAGGGCATAGTGTAACGACTGCGCTAATTATATAAATCTATAAGGCGCAATGGGGGACGTATAATTTCCATGGTCAATCATCAGTTTATTTCATGGCCACGATGCGTGGTTACTGAAATAAATTAGACCCCTTTAGATTCCACATAATTGACCAGCTGAGGTGGGGAGTTAATGACAATGGTTAACAGTATCGGCGCTACAGGTTAACTTTTAATTTTAGGGCAATTTTCACTGGTATTCGTTGCATATTTAAAACCAACAGTACGTGAACCGAAGAATAAAGACAAAGAGCGAGGAAAAAGTGAGGAAGTTCCGTGACGAAAAAAAGGAGAAAGAATAGGAAGACTTGAGTACATTATGGTCCATAGTCAGCCGATTTCAGTAAACATGTAATCATTTTTTGTACGACACGTTTGTAGGAGGCCAAAACTTCGATCCGTATAAAAAAGAGTATTTAATCCTACGTAGTGTATTTGTATTTGTATATGCCGTGAAAAACTCGTACATTTAAGAGATGAACTAGACAAAAGCATGCTCTATCTATGGACGGAAATAATTCTCTCTCAAAACTGCAAACATATGGCCTACCTTTGGAGAGAATAGCCTGAGGAAAGGTCTAAGAGATAGTGCGGCGAGTCTACGAAGAACAGCCGTGCAGTGTACGGGACACAAGGTCGTGCTGCTAAGAGATAAGTGCGGACAACTCGCCGAGGTGACAAAATGCGCCACAGGGAAAACGACGGCGCGGCGGTCGTCAGCAAAAAAGGGCCCGTCGCCAGGCAACAAAAAATAAAATAGACGACGGTGCGGCGAGTTACTCTATCAGGTACGAATTTGGACTCAGGCGTCAAGGTATATTACCATTATGGAAAATGAAAGAATAAACATTGCAAGGTTCACTAATATAATTAAAAAAGCACGACCCGGATTTCATGATATAGTTACCTACATTTTCAGGTCAATGTTGGTCAGATAATGGCATGAGAGCCGGTTAGAGCTTTTTTAAAAATATATCAGTGAACCTTAAAAACTTTATTCCTTCATTTCCCATCATTGACATGTCTCACACAGATAAGCCTGAGGGTATCAGTTATACATGACTATTATTTAATTACTCTACAGAATAAGGCCGGATTCCATGAAGTACTTAAGAGTTATTCTGGCAGTCTCCCCTGTTAACATGAACTTCCCTCTTCGTTTCATAATAAAACAATAAAAAATAAATTCTAAATAGCTCCTTGTAAGTATTCTACTAATTAAAGAAGGTTTAGATGAAATATTTTGTAAAAAAAACATGCCTGTCTCCCCACCCAAACAGGACAACCAAATCACTACATCAATTCACGAAATGGCCCTTTTTTACCCTTATTTCTTCACATTCCATTATCTACCGTCCACTTCCTCGCATTCTTCCCTCTAATACGGTTCTTAACGTGCCCTCTCCAATTAGTACTCCACATGCAAACCCTCAAATCTCCTCCGCATTTCCTCTAGAAGATTCCTCACCCATTAATACTTAAAGGTCCAAGGGACATATATGTCCTAAAATTTTGAAATTCTCCCAAAATTAAATGAAAAGGTGTATTGTGGGCGATTGTAAGAATAGGTTCTATTGAAAAATAGGCCATTGTCTTCTGATTTTAAATTATTTTCGTGATATCCTTTAGATATCTTTGTTTCCACGTTGTTAAGAACTTTCACTAGAAATGCTGTTTACGAAGTGGAAATTTGATAGTTTACAACAAATCAATGATAAAGTCAATAATAGCAAGACTTAGGGTTTATCCTTCATGTGTACCTACTCTGTGGAGTTAGTACGAAGAACTCTGCATTTGTGCTTTAATTAAAAAAAAATGTGTTTTTATGTAAAGTGACGCCTATGTCCCAATGAATTATCTTGGTTATTCGTCATAAGGGAGCGAGAATTGGTATTATTTCACGTCCCCGGCTGCACTTCAGAAACCATTATAGATATCACTTTCATATAAATGTTTTTGAAATCTACGCATTATTACTAGCCTAAAAAAATCTTTTGTTACGCAATCTAACGGCTGCAATCTTTATGGACCTTAACTGGTAAAAGGTTTGATATATAATACCTCTAAAAATATTTTCCACTTATTAAAACATTATTCAGTAAAAATAGAAATTTAAACATCATATACTGATTCACACATTACATAACATTTCGTGAGAAGTACTTGGTATAATGTGGACCCCTCAGTATGACAGCTGTAGGTTCATTACAATATTTATTATATTTAGTATAGTATATGTAGTGTATATCTCTCGCATGAAGCACTCAAGCAGGGGTCGAGTATTCTGGTAAACCTCTGGAATCGCCGTGATTTGAACCCGGACCGACTGGGTGTGAATCCAACACTCAAGCCACGACACCAATCCGTTTATTACATAAAGCCGGTCTTGAGCATATTGAAATACTTTTGGTTGGCAACGCAAAAACCAAACGAGGACGTAGGACACAGAAAACTACCAGAAAATAAAAACCAACCGCATTGAAAAGAGACTGAATGCTCAAGAAGAGGTCAGGACTTCCGGAATCTGCGAAAACGAGTTTCTTCCCAGAGAGTCCCACGAAAAGATATCAGGAAAAATCCCATGGTCCCCACAAAAGGGATGAAAAGGAAATATCCAACGTCAGGAGCGCCGAGTGGAAATTTGGAGCCGCCGGGGGTAAATTGCGGAAAATTGAGGGCGAAGGGGGAAAAGGAGAGATGGATTATAAGCGAAAGCGAAATTGAAAACGAAATGCCGACCAGCAAAGAGGGAGAGAGAGATAGAAAAAGGACGCGTTTAGAGCAATAAGCATTGCTTTCGTTTCGCAAGAGGCGCAAGTTTTTCTTTTCCTTTTCTTTCTCGATAAAAATATTTTCTTGGTAATTCGTCATATTTCGTCGGAGCTTTTAAATGGTGCCGAGAATACTGAACGCAACTAAAACCAAGATTCTTCACGAAATGATCCTCTTGGCGGTATCGTGCGGAAATAAAACACTTTCCACAAGGGGAGTGATGGAGATATTTCGTTAATTTACAGGGTGTTGCAGGAGGAATCTGTAATACCTCAGGTAAGGGAGACAATTGTTCGTTTGTCCGTAAAAATGGGGTCGCAACTTCTAAGTTACTGAGCTATGACAACGCAAACATTTTTATAGCTGCTCTTTGCAGTTGCCATGATAACAGTTTTTCTTGGATGTCTAGCCTTCTCGACAGTTTATTTAATGATCTGATTTTTAAGGACAATAAATAATTAAGGTTGGACGAAAATGTGCGATTATAATTTTCCGAAACAATTAATTCCAAAATGGATGAAATTGCGCAATCGAATTGTTGATAATCGTTCAAAGCTCTCGTTTAATTATGCTCAAAGCGTGGTTCGTATTATTGAAAACGCATGACTATCGCTCGTCCGTTCTTTTTCGAGTTGCATTACTATAATTTAAAACTTGTAGTACTATCTCAAAAATTTCAGAGTATGTAAAGTAGATTCTCGTCACTATTAGCCGGTGAATGCGATTTGAAAATTAAATCTCGGTATATTCTCAGATGAATGTTTTTAGCAATTTAAATACAGAAGAATGTCAAGAAATGGATTATTCCATACACCTTGAAAATACCAAATCGATCACTTTAGTTGTAAGCGACTAATTATAGAAAACACAAGTTTTAAGTATATAATACGTCGACAAGAAAGGCAAATTACAAGGGAATGAGATGGATCGGTGGGCTTGTATTGAGTACGACAGACAAACACAAGTAATACCGTTGTTAGAGATACCAAAACAGAGCTCTATAATGCTTTAATCCATTCCCCTGCTTTTCCCGTATCAATTAAATCTATGGATCCTCGAACATTTGAGCGTAAAGCCGAGAATCCCAAGAACAGTTTCCCAAACTTTCGAGAAGGATAAGTTAGAGGCCAAATTTCCCCATTGGTTTCCAAGATGCAAGCCATGGAGATTCCTTGGGGCAAATATAAGAACAACGGTCGCAGGAAGTACGCTGTAACCAAAAGCTGAGTCACTGAAATCACTCGACATTGAAACAGCACCATTGCTGAAAAATGACTGTTCCTTTCACGAAAGAATTTTTCTACGATGATTACTTAACTTAAAAAGGAGTGTATTAACAGCACAAATTAAAATCAGTATAACGAAATTAGTATAAGTAAAATTACTTTTGTAATAACTTAAAGAGAAATTTTAAACAATTTTTTGTTAGAATGATAAACATGCCCGAAATTGGCAAATATTTCGACCCTGAAAGACGGTCTTTAGCACTCAAAAGTTCTCTTAACCGTGTCAAAGTTTGATATGATTGCAATAACTCAATCATCAGGAAGAAGATATCTTTTAGCCCTAAAAACCAGTAAAAATTAATTATTACTATTTTTTTTCAAAATCAGCCCATTTTTAAATAGAAGAAATTCTCCCCTCATTGACTCATTCTTAATAAAAGCAATTGAGGCTGGCAATATGTAGTGAAATGAAATCCTGACTTACCGAAAAAAGAGAAATGGCAAGTTTCCAAAAACTTATTTAATAATGTACGACGCGTTTCGACAGTCAGCTCATTCTCAAGTACAATGTAATTACGTAAGAACAATGAACAATGTAAAAAGTTACTAAGGAAGGCGAGATATAGTGGAATGACATCCTGATTTAATGAAAAAAGAGAAATGGCAATTTTCCACAAATTTATTTAACAATTTACTATTTAATATTTAATTCTAATAGGTCATTCTCAAGTACAATGTCGAAACGCGTCGTACTACATTATTAAATAAACTTGTGGAAGATTTCCATAATTCTTTTTCATTAAATCAAGTCATTCCTATTCACAAACGCATCCTTTTCCAGGACTTCTCATCCTTACCGCTATGTAAACTTCTTTTAATGTGCCACCTTAAGAGTTCGGTAATTGCTCGTACTAATACAGCACAAGTTACGCTAAGGAAAACGTTACTTGATCGCGTAGCATTGCGATACCTCATTACTAAGCATAGCCAAATTCTTATGATCCTATTCTGCTCTTCCCCTTTCCCTGCTTACCCAGCACCCAAAACTGTATCACGATTTCTATAATCTCCTTTCCTCTTAATACACCCACATCCACATTCTAACAAAGTCCCCACGTATTCATCTCCTCTAACGGTTTCTTTTCCTCACCCACCGAGCCTAAAGCCTCCAAGTCCTATGAAAAAAGAGAGAAAAAAATAACTTTATTTTCGCTCACGGTGTTCAAACTTTCCAAGTGACAATCTGAGGGGAACTAGTTATATTCGGAAGTGAGGCCGCGTGTCCATAAAGCACGCAAACAGCGTGTAAAAACACACGCAGTCACGTCTTCAAGTGAGGAGACAGCCCTCATGGTTCACTCAGCGGAAGATGGAATGATTGGAGGGAGGACGAACATCAAACACTGGATATTCGTCAGATTGAGGGCGCTTTATGTGAGCTGCAGATTCCCTGACTTCCACCTCCAACACATATCTCCAAGATACTCCTGCCCTTCAAGCGTTTACAGCCATTCACAAAAATGGTTATCTTTAGTACGAAGACATGAAAAACAAATAATCAGTAAGGAGAAAATATAAATTACCGATCGACTGAAAATGATGATAAACAGAAGATTAAGCTATAATTAGGGGCTATGGAAATTTTCAGAAGTTCTGAATTTGGTAGGAGTATTAGACAAAAAAGATTCAGGCAAAATCCACAAGTAAAGAAGGAGGAGCTAAACTTAAAAAAACGCGAAAGGCACTATTTTCTACTCCGATATTCCAATCTCTGGAAAAAATAATTTCACGCACGTTAGGCGGTCTCAGGATGGCTTAGATCTCACCAAAATGAGAATGGCGGAAGTGAGGATAGAAATATGGCGGAGGAGATAAAGAAGTGAGAGAGAGAGAGAGAGAGAGAGTGTGTGAATGAAGAGAAAACTCGGGGCAAGGATAATGAAATCCAAGATACAGGGTAGGATGATGGGTAAGCGAGAGGTTGATACACCGATATACTAGGATGAAGCGAAGAGTTAAAGGCTCTTGGTTCCAAGGGCGTAACCAGAATCAAAACTAGGGGGGGGGGGGCAAGCCATGGTTGTTCAAGCTATGGGTAAGATTTAAGCATGGAAAAGGTGAATGAAACCAACATTTTAAGGAAACTGTAACAGCACTTTATGATCATGGTGAAACAAAACTAACTGGTCAGTCTAGATAATGACGGTATAGACGTCGAAACTAGTGACAGCTAATAATAAAAAGTTTGTGGAACAGTACTGGGTTTTGTTTCATCATGAACATTTCATCGTTCCACCAATATAACGCCCAAATCAGTTGATTTTAGCTCTTTATAAGTTTTTAAAATTATTTGCTTGAAAAAATATTATTATCCTTAAAGACATTTGCAATTATTTCTTCTAGGGGGGGGGGGGGTGCTATAGCTGCCCCCTCCTGCCCCTAGCTGGGTACGTTCATGGGTCGGTTCAATTAAGATAGAGCTTCAATGAGTGAAGAGGAACATGTACGGTGGGAATAGTAAAATCATTTACGTAAACCAACCTTAACTGGTGAATTACCTAATGAATTAAGGCGTATACAAAAATTAAATATAATTGGCGCAAATGTTCACCATTTCGGGAAAAGCTTATAAACCTGAGAATATCCAATGGCGTTACGGCTTGCCACAAGAGTGCCAATTTCTTCGGTACCAGAGAGAGGCGAGAGATGTCACGAAATCATCCCTTGTGACGACTTTGACAAATGTTAAAACCAGGAGCGTGGTTGGTGAAGACGGGGGATGCAAAGAAGGTGGGGGAGGGGTACTAGGAACAGTGGGGAGAGGCAGGACGTGCCGCGGGTGCACAAAAGGCAAAAACAAAAGAAGGAACGAGAGCGGAGCGGGAGAATGTTTAAGAAGCTCGCTCGCTCGAATGAATTCCCGCAAACGAAGTGGGCGTCGCCGAGGAAACGGGCGGGAAAAAAATGGCGGGAAACAAACGCGCAACGAAAACGAGTTTCCCTATGCACGAGGGCATTCTGGGATCGTAATTACGGGCGTTGGAGAAGGATTGGATGAATGGGAAGAGGATCATAACTCAATCAGCAAACGCGGATTTCCATTCTTAAAAGGGCGATTCTTTAACATTCCGTTAATGACTCGGAAATTCGGCCCGCAAGGCGCTGCTGTTCCCATAATTACCGCCTCGAGTGAGAGAGAGCAAGATGGAGAAAATGAAAAAGACAATTTATAACTAAAACAATGCCTGTTTTCCAACGAGACCCTGTGCATGGAGGTTTTTTTCATCCATAAATCAGGGCTGGGCCTGATGGCCATTAGTTCGATTCGTGCCTTGAATTTCGTCAGCGATCACTGGGTTCATAAATAGGCACTACTTTCACCCTCTGGCTACTCTAAAGGGTTGCTTTCAGGGTGCTATTATCCCGTAAGATAATAATGTCTACAAGATAGAACGTAAGATTGAACGAAAAAATGCACCCAACCTGTGCGAATATGTGCACAGAAAATGGAACCTGTTGTAATTTGGTTCATGCATTCGTGCATGTTCCGTTCCGGTCCACAAAAATCGTACGTGAATTTAGAAATTTTCTCGCACAGGTTAATACATCGTGTGACACTTTTAGACATTGGCTCAAGGAAAGGAAACTCGAGAACATATGCGGAGAACCATTATCCCAATAGTTAGAGCCATTAAAAGAGCAAAAAAAGAGTGACGTATAGCTCATTTACCACATTATTATCAGAAGGAATATGACCTACGGACCTCAACTTCTTAAAAATACTCTTTGATATTAGTATTGCTGAAGTAAGTTGTACCTCATACCTTCAATTGTATGCCAAAGGCTCTATGTAACCTAACATTTTTGATCGATATTAAAAGAAAAATGAAAGAATGGTTAATGAGTGAAACTGTAAACTTGTAACTTCCTTAATTTAATCTGAAATGTACAAATTATATTAAAATCTCATATTTTTGTTTCAAAACTCCTAAACATTTTTGTGCCATGCTATTGTTTTTTTGTTTATGATGTTGTAACTTGTAATGTTACATAAATGCTATGCTTCCAATGTTGCAGCTATGTAGGATAAATGGAACCTTCTGACAAGCCATATGGCTTAGAAGGACCAAGTTTGTACATGCTAATAAAGGCAATCTACATATTAAACAAAAACTTGAATTGAATTATTGATAGCGTTGAAAGCAGTTGAAAAATTCCATGCATACTTTAGAAGGCAATGTCAAGTCCAATAAGTGCAACGATCTAATGACCTACATTCCATTTTGAGTTTTTATGAATAGAAACGTGGGCTTAAATACATTTAATTTGCGTGCCTTCTCATAAAAATAACAATCAATCATATCTCCCACATTTGCCTGAAAATTATTCAAATGAAGGTTAAATATAACAACTATACTTCAACTACCGTGTTTCTGATCACGCATCATTAGAAAACTAAGTCGCATTATACCTCAAACGGTCGATAGGATGATAAGCTACCAGAGAAGAGGTTGATGCAACGAGTGGTGAAAAAAATATTTATTAAAAGTAAAATCATGTGCCCCAAAAATAAAAACTATGTAGAAGACATGCTTATCTACATCAATTCCTGACGAAGGATACTAAATGTTCGAAAAATTTCCACGGCAATGTGAGGATTTGAGGACATCGAGGATGTGATGAGGTGAGGCACATTTTGGTGCACGGAAGGAGTTGGGGAAGTGTTCATGGAGAAACGCGGAGTGCGAAAATGATCAAGCAGTTCACTGAGTAATACTCCTGCTGTAATTATTAAGAGGGATGATCTATTGCAGATTATATTTTAATCTGAACTCATACGTTACTTTAAATAATTTTATTTCCAATATCCTAATTTTCAATTAAATTTTTTATATTTTTTTCTCGCTGTCAAATAAGATTATCTTCTTCTTCTCCCTTCAAAGTGCTAGTCTTTACACCAACGATGGTTGTACTAGATTAATGATTGCCGTAAAGAATAATATAAAATTCCAATAAGTTAGGTAGGAGATGATTACCGAAGATTTTCCACATAAACTTACATTAATCTGTGACGTAATAATACCGGGTGTTTATAAATGAATATCGGGGTTTTAACGCTTTATAATACTTATTTAATTGTATTTCAGTCATAAATTATATGCCAAATGAAAGAGCAACTCAAACAGTTCTGTTTTTTAGCAAAAATACGTATGTGTGTGAAATGTTTCCGCCGCTGTTAAACACAAAACGCTTTCTGTTCACAAGTCGCCATCTTTGCTGCTACCGCTTTCTAGCGGATTGCGGTGGAAACATTTCACGCACATGTGTATTGCTGCTAAAAAACAAAACTGTTTGAGTTTCTCTTTCGTTTGACATATAATTTATAACTTTAAGTACAATGTAATAAACATTATAAAGCGTTAAAACCCCGATATTCATTTATAAACACCCTGAATTATAACTTTTACCAGACCTGCTGTATCATCATCACGGTAAACATAACTTGTACCGTACCAAAATGAGGATAGAGAGGAATGACCAGCAAGCGATGGAAACTCCTTCCATCGTGAATTATTCTCTCCTCCTACCCTTCCCCTCCTCCTTCATATCCCTTCTCCTTCCCTTTACCCCTCCTCTGCCCCCCTATGGCCCTCTGCGAACCCTCTCCGGGGCAATCTCAGTTCTCCGCCACTAATTTCGGCGAGGGCCTCCCGCGTAATAACGAGCCGCTCTCGAGTCTACACGAACGGAGAGATAACTACGCCAATGTCCCGCGAGCGGACCAGGGCAGAGAAAAAGGAACAAGGACGATGGTGAAGGGAGAACAAAGAAAGAACGCATAGTGATAACAAAAAAATAACGTCGGCGCGCCACCAATAGGAAAGAGCTGATGAGAGGATCGTTGCGTGAGAGTTTAAAGATGGTTTTCTTCCGGTGAGTAGAATATTCCGTAGCGGGTTGATTTCTTTCGACTAGATGCTATATTGAGATATCGTTGAACGTTTCTTGATTTATGGTCACGCTAAGTTGGGTAATACGCTTTACGTTGCTGTGATTTGAAAGACGCTCTTTTCTAGTTTTCAACTCCATCGTCAAATGAAGTAACGGCAAAGTATTGTGAAAGAAGCTTAAGGCATACAATTCAATCCGTATTTCTTAGCCTACATAGCTATCAAATTGATAAGTAGTACCTATAGCACTTTAGGGTCCGGAAACGTGGAAACTTAGGAAGGAGGGCGAAAGAAGACTGGAGGCATTCGAGATATGGGTGCGGAGAAGAATGGAGAAGGTGAAGTGGACGGAGAGGAGGAAGAACGACGAAGTGCTGGAAATGTTGGGCAAGGAGATAAAGCTTCCAGATGAGATATGGAGGAGACAGAAGGTATGGATGGAGCGAGTACTGAGCGAGATGGGATGCTGAATACAAAGTTAGAGGGTAGAATGTTGGGTAAACGAGGGAGAAGAAGGAGGAAAATAGGATTTTTAGATATTATAAAAGCATTTGCAATTGATGGAAGAGTCTGATTTGGAGTACAGCGCTTCACAGTGCGGAAACATGGATGTTTAGGAAGGAGGCCGATAAGAGACAAGCGGCGTTCAAAACGTGGAGGAGAATGGAGAAGGTGAAGTGGGTGGCAAGGAGGAGAAGTATTGAATTGGTAGAGGGAGAGGGGAAAAAGATTTAAGATGTGATACGGAGGAAAAATAGGGTTTAAATGGAATGAAAGCTGAGCGGGAAGTGGACGCTGAAAACCTATGCTAGAGGAAATAAAGCTTGATAGATGTAGGAAGGAATAGGATTCATGAATACAATGAAAGGAAATAGACTTCATTGTGAACTGAAGAGGGAGGTCCACGATAGAAGGTGGACGGCCAGAACGACTCATAAATGCTCCATGTAAACCTTCCTTAAACAGTAGATTACCTTAATAATAAAATGCGCCAGCATTACGTAAGGCGCTACTGTCACCATCAAATCCTGTCGATCGGAACTAAAAAATGACGCTATTCATAACACTTGCAGGCCAAATTCATGTTTTTACAGATAACTCCAACATTACAACTTGCTTACACGGCCGTAAATTAGCATGCTGGTGTGTTTTCATCCTTTAACCTTCCTCTCTCATCAACACCTTATCAATTCTCTATTGCTGATGCACGCGAAGAAATATTTTTCCAATCTTGACCAAAAACTGGGTCCGTTTCTAACCTACATAAAAAAATGCAAAGGTGGGAGACTCCGACAACAAGTTTTTGTAAAGCATCTACTTATTAATATATATTTACTCATCTGTAACACCTATGCCGCCATTGAGGAGAAAAATTAAATAAACCGACGCTAAAATTGAAAATACAGGGATTGAGGATACGTTAATAATCATTGAAGAAAAAATATGATCAAAATTAATTGGATCGATCGCGAGACATTAGATGGAGCCTTGGGAAGGGCATGAGAAAGAACAGGTCTTTATGAATTGCCAAGAGAAAAAATTCCCGTGGACCACGGACCTTTGGCTTTCTGGGCGGAGACCACTACGCTATCCTGGCTCCTAAATTCCCATGGTAATTGTACCTAGGCTCTTAGTACTAAATGGTAGGTAAAGTAGAACAAGTCTACTGAAAATTAAAAAAAATTATTTAATCACATCTGTCACATCATGAGATATGATGATAAGTGATGGGCAAAAGTTATTAAAATGGACTCGATGCAATAGTGACCAATAAGGTAAATACATACAGGTGAACAGCGACGGAAAGTAGTAACATGCTTTAAATTTTTATGCAACTTACCACCCAACCAAAGTCGATAATGTAATTTATGCAAGGTCCATTACAAAAATGTAATCAAGTACGAATATCGGGAGTTTGAGACTACGAGCTTTGCACTTTAGGACCAATGTTTCTACGTAAGTTTATTTTTTACCATCGCAACGTGAGGTAGAGAGGCGAGGAGAGACAAAAGACAAACGCTAGGCGGAAACTGTGAAAGAGAGGGCGTAAAAGGGAGAGATGCAGACGGAGATAAATAGGGGGAAGGTAATGAGGGATGGAGGGACAAGGAATCCCTTTTAAGAGGGGGAGTCCAAATGAATGAGATAATAAGGGCTGGGGAGGAGCTCGGACGGAGAGGAAATGAAAAAAGGGGGAAGGTTAGATGAAGGGGCAGATTAAGTGGGGGAGGGGGTGAGATCTAAGGGGTGCGATATCGGGGGTGGGGATGTTTTTTTTCTTTGGGGATAGGCTGGGGTCAGGGGATGGAGGGAGGGGATGAAAAGGAAAGGAAATGATGGAGCCCATCCCAGACTCTACTATCCTCCCAATTATGCGGACAGAGTAGCAAGAGAGAGGCATGGGAGGTAAACTCACCACTTCAATCAGTTCCGCCCTCTTACTTCTTTCCAGCACACGAAACGTAATGTACAAAAGTAGGTTGAGTTGGTGAGACGTTAGGTACGACATGAACTCCAATAATAATTAACTTCGCTTAATTACAATTATCATTACTATTACAGTATTCTACCGATTAAGGTAGGTTTACATGGAGTACTTGAGAAGCATTCTGGCAGCATCGCATTGTATGGTATTTGGAGGAGGCGACCGACAGCTGAGGTCATTTGCGCCATGAGGGAAGGGTATGAAAGGATGGGTGGAGAGAAACCCGGCGTCGGCATTAGCCAGCTCTTAACGAAAGGCGCCATGGGGACCACGGCTTAACGTCCCATCCGACGGACGGAGTGCTGCGCTTGTAATGTCCTCCACATAACTCTCAAGCAGGAATCGGGCAGTCTCTGAAAATTCTCTGCCACTGCCGGGATTTGAACCCGAGTCCGCCGGGTGGGAAGCCAACACTCTACCCACCACACCAACCCGATCCCCTTGGCAGCATCGCCTTTCTTCACGTACGATTCTTAGGTATCTCAAAATACAACTCTTCAATTTACAGTATGGTCTACCCCCTTTCATTCTATCTAAACATTATATTATCTTCCTTCCTCTCCCTCGTTTACTTCATTCTACCCATTCTTCCCTCTAACACAGTTTTCAACATCCCCTCCCCGCTCAGTACTATCTCCGTTCTCACCTTCTCTCTCCTCCGTATCTCATCTGGAAGCCTTATCTCCTTGCCCACCATGTACAGCACTTCGTCCTTCTTCCTCATCTCCGTCCACTCAACCTTCTCCATTCTTTTTCACACCCACATCTCATAACTCCAGTCTTCTCTCACCCTCCTTTCTAAGCGTCCACGTTTACGCACCGTAAAGCGCTACTCATCAGATGAGAGACTTCACTAATATCATTACTTTAAAAAAATTGTAATCCAACAAGAGTATCAGTTATTACTAAAGTACTTATTTATTATAAGTTACCGGTAGAATTCTTAATTATTACTTAAGTATTCGACCGGTACAGGTAGGTTTGCACGATGTAACATGCGAATTACCCCTCCTTGTGACCCCTCAAAAATTGGACTTCCCTTTCATTCAAAATAACCCTTATTTCCATCATCCTATCTATAACTTTCACTCTATACCTCCCCTTCCCTAGCTTCCGGGTATTGTTTCCTCCACCACGGCTATTAAGACCCCTTCCCCGCTCAAAACTCGCTCCATCCAAGTCCAATGTCTCCTCCGTCGGTAAGTAATTAGGAGGTTTCTTCTCCTCGCCCGCCAGGTGTGTATAAGAGCACGTATATGCGTAAAAGAACATCCATTAGATAACAAAAATAAACTGAGAGTCACCATAAACCAGAAGGAACAAACCAAACACATCTTCATTCAGTTTTGCCCAAGAAAATGAAGATACCAAGTAATGACTATGAAAATTGATCCTATATTGTCAAATGTAAAAAGAAAGAATACCTTAAAAGCGTAAATGGCTAAAATACCTTTCCTACAAGATTTTATTACTTTCTTCATAGCTAAATTGAGAAGGAATCTTTGAAATAAGCATTTTTTGAATACTCAATGCCTTGCCGGGGGCGAGCATTTCTTCCCAACCTTCTTTATTTGCCACACTATCCTTTTCATCTCTTCCTAAACTGAAGACTAATAAAACCTCCTCCTTTTACTCTTTAGTCACTTCACAATGGCTATTTTTAAGAGAAATTTTAATGGTACCATTCAGCATTTATATGAATAATTAACTGTCATTACATATGACTTTTTGCGAGGAATTGTGACGCTTTCAAATAATTTAAGCCTTCAAAAAAAAAAAGGTAAAAAAGCGAAGAAATTTAAAATACTTAATTAAAAATGGAATGTCTTTCAATAATGGGTGAATTATTTGCTCATACTAATTTATAATATGATTTAATTTTCAAAAGGGACTCTATATTGGATTAGGAGGTACACACGATTTTTTTTTATCGGACCAAGGAATACAAGAGGAATTATGGATCATTGGAAAGCAATATAAGTTTCTAAAAGCTGCGTAATTAATTTAATTGTTTCAAGAGATGACAGTCATACACAAGCAGTGCCCAACGATTTCGGTAGGGATTTTCACAAAAACAAATTATCAGATTAATATTGGAACTTAAAATAAATTTATGACATAAAATAACAACAGTTCTCCATAAAATATCCTATGTCATCAAGGCTTTGATGGAGCCAGGACGCATTAATGAAATGAGATAAAATTAGCCATGAAATAAATGTGTATATCGTATAATTCTGTCACTAAAATTGATATGCCATGTAGAAACAAAATTATCGAAGCCGGATATGATTATCTATTATTAAAATCCACTTAGTTTATAATGGCTTTTCCAAAAAGCTCCAATGACAGCTTCGAACATAAATTTGATTTAATAGCCATGCTATAAAATATATTTGGGATGAAATTGAATTACGACTTAATTTTAACAAATGTCTAGTATGAGAACTGCATGCAGACGTTTAAAAATGAAGAGAATGATTAAAATAGAGACCTTCTTACACAATGATAGATGCTAGACATTTAATACGCAGAAAATTTTTTCTTAATTTCGTGATCTAAATAATAAGAATCAATAATGCCACCATTTCCACCATCATGCCGATGGGTAAATTAATTATTAAGCTACTAATTACCACTAGTGCGGGATAACCCAACAAAAGATGAGGGGTGAATAGAATAACGGCGTTAAAAAAATTAGACTAATTTTAAAGGATAGGAAATATCCGCCCACTCTTATTAAAGACGAAATATTTTACAGACTTTGACAGTCAACGGGACAGCAAACGGAGGTGTCCATCCAAGCAGAGGAGCATGATTACCTGCAAGAGAGAAGAAAAGATATTAGTGAGGATAGAGAGTAACTATTGGACCCCTTCCACTCCGATTATTTTTCTGAATATTGTGCTCCTATTCTCTATTTATTATTTCTGTGGTTCTCTTATAAATGATGGGTAGTGAAATGATATTTTGTAATCAACCGTCAAATAAACTGTTATTATTAAACATGGAGTACATAGCTACCGCTAATCGAATAAAATCATTTTAATCCTTCCAATGCATCATGTTTCATGAAATATGATTTATTCATGTACACTATGAATGTTTTAACATTGTTAAGCTTTCAAAATATTTATATTTTTCCTCTAAATATTGCTAAAATTATGAAAATCCGATGACGAGATAAGCTCGTCATTGAGCGGTTTCGCGTCGAAAGTTCATGACGAGCTAGACTCGTCATTACAGCGCAAGGGGTTAAGAATCCTAAACATAATGATAGCCATATACTCTCAAAATTTTCTATCCCTCAGTTGAATCAGTGAACGAATTTCATGATTGGAGAATCGATACACTGAGTTAGATACAATTAAAATATTGAAAAACAAGGTAAATTAACGTATAAAATCGTATCCGGCTCGATTTTGTGGAATTTATTAATATCTATGATAAAAAGAAGAACACAATGGTAATTTCCACACTTTTAATATTACAACCCAGCACCGACCATGGTTTCAACACATAACTGACCTTCCTTGATAATAACACTTATGTGTTGAAACCATGGTTGGTGCTGAGTTGTAATATTAAAAGTGTGGAAATTACCATTGTGTTCTTCTTTTTATCAAGGTAAATTAAAATATAAATTAAGCGAGGTAAATTTAAATATAACTATTTTGAATATTATATATAAATAACCAAATTAAAATGCGATGGATATGCTTCATTGCTGTGCTCCCATTGCTGTTGCTCACTTGCTCTCCACCAGAGTCGGTGGAATCGGTGCACTTCTAGTTGTCAGAGGGAAAATTACACGGGATGACGTGACTTCTTAGACAGTTGAGTTTAGAAAATTGCATTACGACGGAAGAGGAACGAGATATCGCCTCTTCTGGAAAATCAAAACCTCCAGCTATATCCTTCGTCTCTTCTTCAACATAAAAAATGAGCACGGACGAGACGGAGAAAGAGCATGGATAGAAGGGTATATTCCTTCTCCACATTTCTGAACTCTTCTCATTTGAAATTTAAAAAAAAATCGGACAGAAAAGTTATAATAGGGCGTGGTTGGCGAGAAAAAAAAGAGAAAACACGATTTTTTTTTCGTGGGAAAATTGCGGAGAATGGGGAGACGTAGAGATTAAGAGGAAAGAGAAGAAGGATTTCCGAAGATTCCCGAAAATCGGATCGTCAAAGTGAGCAAGATGTATGGAGGAGAAATCATGGCCGCGAGGGTGGGACGGAGGAATCGAGAACGTGGAGATAGATTAAAAAAGTGCGTTGAGAGCTTCGGCGGAAGAGGGACGGCGGATTGGATCTTGGGGTCAAGAGGAAGAAGGGGAGACGGTGGATCAAATAAGGAGATAAGCACCTCAGCAGGCAGTGACGCCCTGAGAGTTTTTTTTTTGGCCACCCCCTGCCAAGATTTTGACTCGATATGATCAAAAGTACGCATACCTTATTTTTTATTCCCTTGCAACTGCAATTTACGCGAGACAAAAAAGTGAAATATTAGATCCAAAAGAAACAAAAATTGCACATTTGAAAAGAAATATATTTTTATTGACGATAAAAGAGTAAAAGTGTAAAAACTTGTAAATATACATCTAAATATCTCATCAACTGCAATGATATATTTTTAGAAGAAACATTTTTCTATTCTCATTGCTCGCAGGTGTAACAAACAACACTATGACTTGGATGAAAGCTTCTCGGGTTTCCAACCGGGTCAGGGTCTGCATTGTGTAGGCCGACGTTTCGTTGGGAGACTTGGGGAGAGGTCTCCCAACGAAACGTCGGCCTAGACAATTCAGTCCCTGACCCGGTTGGAAACCCGAGAAGCTTTAATCCATGCTATTCACCGGGAAAAGCTCAGATTCTTCAACACTATGACTAATTGCTGTTGGCACATCTATTTGAGTCCGAACCTTCAGGCGACTGCCTTGCTTCAGGACTTCGAGAACCTTATAACGTTTAGGTGGACTTTTTCGATGACAAGCGATAGGTACCACCACATCTTTTTCCATCTTTTAGGGTATCCCAATACAGTACCCTGAAAACGTTATTCAGCCAGTTATAACCCAATCATTAAAATATTGACCCTTAGTTCAATTTTTGGGCAATAGGGTAGTTTCCTCCATCAAAGAAACGAAAGGCATTGATTGCGATTCGTTACCCACCATTCGTGTATTCGTAATTTACAAATTATTTGGTTTTCGATATCCCAGTTTATACGAATGGCAATGGTCAATTTTAACCGCATTTGAAAAAGGCCAGATTGGCGCCCATGCGATGCCACTCCACGCGACGTCACAGGGACCTAGTTTCTATAGGACCAGATAGGAGTTTTACATCGTCTGAGATTACCAATGCATGCATGAGGCACAGAGCTCAGGGACACATCTCTTAATAATCACCAATTAAAACTGCCCATGGACGGAAAGTTTCCTGCGTTTGATGAGGTATTAATAATCCTTTTTAAAGCCAAGCGCTACCTGACAGCAGGGTACTCTGCTACCTGCTAGCAGCCTGCATCTCAGCGGCGCACATATTCTCGCCCCAGGGTCACCTCACTTTGCGGTAGCGGGAACCAGAATGACGTCACACGGGCTTTTCCCATCATTCATACTTAGCCGTCGCGTATTCACGCGCTTGAAATTTTCACTTTTCATTTAATCGTGAAAAATAGATATCGTCATTTAAAAATCTAAATGTGTGAAATGCGTACTCCAGGAGTAATAATATTTCGATTAAGGCAATAAAAAAAATAGGAAACCACCCTATTCTTTATTTACGAACATGAGCCCAAATTCGGAAATGAAGAATTGACTTAAGACAAGCTGATATGCTTAGAACCTAGAGGAGAGGAACTAGCACAGATGAGAGGGGCGTGGGCCTCAAGAGGATCGCGGGTTTTGCGGCAAGGCATGAATGGAAAGGCGGATGAAAGGCACTCCGAATGGTACAGGAGGAAGGGAAATTGGGTGGATTGGGTGAGAATGAGGCGGATGGAACCAGCGATTAGATGTGAAGAGATTGGGCTAGAGGCGAGATTAAGGTGGGGAGGGGCAATCGATCTGCCTCAGGACAAGATTCCAGCATTTCTCGAGCACTACGCGTCGGTTTTCCTGCACTTCCTGCGAAAGTAGTATATTTCAAAAGTCACCAAACCGCGGTTAAAAAATATTAGACGCCGGTTACCTTGATGATGTTTACTTAATATGATTACTTCACAGACAGTGTTACCCAGATGTTAAGCGAATTAGGCTCGGGGCCGTTGGAGACTCGGAAGCTGCTCGCTAGGCTTAGATTGCTTGAACAATTGAGAATGGATACCTTTAAGAGCGACACAGAGAACATAATATTAGAGCCACACTATATTTCCAGTTCCGATAGAAGCGGTAAATTAAGAGAGATGTTATGCTGAAGGGATAGATATGGGAATTTGTTTTTCCCCCGAACCATAAAGGACTTTAATAAACGCTAGTCCAAACCTCGTTAGAGCACTTCATTTTTTTTAGCTGTAAACGGCTGGTGTCCTAACACTCCCTGCCACACGCCTTTAAGGCGTCTTGCGGGGTATTATGTAGATGTATATGAATATGAAAGCTGAAGGAATTTGTATACGGCAAACCTAAACGATGCGGTTTAGTAATGCATCAAGAGCAGGCAACAAGGGGCTTACGATTGATGCAGATGGTCACAAACCAGAGAAGGTGGATATTAACAACCATTTGGGTGGCGATTCAAAGGAAAATGGACATAGTGCCAAGGACATCAAAAAGATAATAACTCTTTTCCTTATCCAGCAACTTTGTCCCGTAAAACTAGCAATGGGCGCTTCAAAGTACGGTGTCCGTCTGTACTTTGGTAATTCGCCGCGGATGGTTAAGAACTGGCTAAGCGACACGTGACAAATGGATAAGGTAAGAATATCAAGTTCGCAACTATCATGAAATTCGCCGGAGCGATAAGCAATCGAGTTAACTTAGCGATCTCTCCGCGAAGAATATTTTCGCCACTGCTAGACATACCGGCTTCTCAGAAGTAACTATAAGAAATATGGGATGATAAATCTGTTCGTAAAATTACTTTTTACTCATAAGTATTGAGATGAAGTGGATAGTTCCCTTGTGGATGGGCTCAAATAGTATGATTACTTATAGCAGGTCGAAGATTTTTGGAAGCGCTAGAGCCACCGATCGTATTTTTCCTGGGGAAAGGGAGCATCCAATGGGCAGTGACGAAAGGATGGGCGCAAGCAATGAAGGGCAGGATATAAATGAGAAGTAATATCAAAAAGGTAAAAGAGGACGTAGAGGGGGTAAGGGGTTTAAGCGATTCCGACCACGTCGAATTAAGATGGAGGGACAGGTTGATTGAGAGGAATAGATCCTTGAAAGATTCGGTGCGATGTTGGATGATTGAGGGATTGGAATGCAGAAAATATGGGGGAAAATGAAAAATTGTAAAAAAATACAAAGAAAGGAGGTTCACAACGTTATGGGATATATAGCGGAATACTATTATTTAAATAATAAAGACAAACAACACAAACCATTTTTCAGACTATCTGTGCTCGCATCATCATTTGAGCGTGTACTTAAGCTCTCGTTCTTACACATTTATACAGCAGAATAGCACAAGAATATGTGACTTACATAAACCCTTTGTAAACGAAAATGAGTCGCTTTCAGAACGCATATGATTGAGAAAAAAGAAGCAGATTCTTTTATAATTGCGTGGAATTCGCTCTCGATGATACGCAAACTTTTCACATAAAATCTTTTTAACTTCAACCCAGGTATCAATACCTATAAACTATCCTCAGCTCTTGCTCGCTACATCCGGTGTAGATAAGAGCTTCCTCTCTCTCTGAGGGAGCTGAGTGTCAGTTGTGACGTCAGTGTTGGTACAACATGCCTAAGTATCGTTCTGTAAGAAGATGGGCTCCTCGGAGACCAGTGGAGAAAATCATCAAGTACTGTCTTGAAGGCTAATCATGCTGGAGCTGTTAATGTGTGGGTTGCTGATACCATTGGAACTCTCTTTGGATTTAAGTATACCTTTGCTGTTGGCAATGATCATAATGCTCAAGGTTCATATTGGCTTATTATCTGTTTTGCAAGGATTCCTAATAATGTTACCATGAATATTGGTGGCTTGGAAAGTTTTCCTGCATCTGATGTTTTGGGTTATAAAACCATTCAAATGAATAATTTTCAATCTTATCAAAAGGAACATTGTACCATGGTCGTCGAGAAAACTTGAAAAAGTAATCCCTTGACTGTAAAATTAAACTCACTCGAGTACAAACCATATTGAGATGAAATGGTAAGGCACCCCGTGAAAACTGAGACGTAGGAAAAAAAATTAGTAGGCGTACATATTTAATGTCCACGGACAACGGCTAGAGGCCAGTTAAGCAAATATATTCGTAAGACTAATGCGTTGGCAAAGGAGAGGGGAGTGACAAAAGAAAATAATCAAGTAGTGGGGAAGAATATCGGGAAGGGTTTTTTTTAGAGAAGGAACCAATAACGATGGGAAATGAAGAGGACATATTTCCTGTAAAAACTTATTGTAGACTGTTGGGAGATACGCAAGAGTGGAATGGGACGGAAGCGAACATTCCAAATTTAACAGTAAAAAAAGACTGGGAATGATAATACCAATACCAAGATATAAATAAATACATTCGTTCATATGTAAATAAATTCGTGTCCAAAGACTCATCTCTTCAACTAAAGAGATAATTTTGCAATTCAATAAACCAGCTTCAACTGGCAGATCACAAGCAATAATAATTACTATCGTTGGACTTTGCGATAAGTCAAAACGATATTTATCCGTAAGTACTTTTGACTCCATTAGCAATAGATTATATTGAAGACAATGCTAACATCAGTATTGGTGTTCATGCTATTACTTTTTCCCAATCACTAACATCGCTGCCTCAGCCATGAAAATATGGAAAAATGAATGACGCCTGCGGCTGATTCGTATATCTCCCATGTGGCATGGAAGTGTTGCGGAAAGTATGCATTCACGGGGATTAATTCAGTAAGTCGTGTTCATGAATGACCACAAACTGCCTGTCATGCCCAAAAATTCTGAGCGAGAGAATTAAATATTCGACTCAAACTAAAAATCCATAAAATTTAACTTATGTAGAAAGTTGACAAAATTTTCACAATAACCTATGTGTATGAGAAAAAATCAAGCCATTCAACTTGACTGCGCTGGAAGTTAACATATTTTAACCGCGTCCCGATTAAAATAGATCACCTCAACCATCACAATCTGAAAATTATTGTATTTATTTCTGATTCGGCTCTCGCGATCGGCAATGTGTCCATCAAAAAAGGACTGAGCTAGAGAATCAGAATATTTCAACGATATCTCAATAAGGTGTTTGACCTTTCGCAGTGTAAATAATATCATTTACCACTTTTAAGTAGGTTAACAGGCCACAACGCCTTAAGATTAGTAGTAAAATTCTTTACATAAATTCTCTTGTCTGCGGCATTTTCAGTTTACTCCCAAATTATTTCAATAGCATGGCAAACGATTCCGTTTAATTCAATGTAAGCGCAAAAAATTTGAAACCATGGAACATAACATGCTTAATTCAATACATATTCACCTTAACATATCAATTAGATAAATCCAAAATCATTCGTAAATGTTGGATGTATTCTTACATGATACGCCAAGTAAAAATAAAACCAAATATATAAAGTTAAAAATGCTCCATAACTTCATTAAAAACTTTACATATTTCTTGAAAAAAACAGTAGAATAAATTAAAATCTAAACAAAAAGAGTGTAACGCTTAATTTTAAGCTATGAAACTAAGACGAAAAACATGGATAAAAACCAAAACATGTGAGATGTGAGACCCCGAGGACTACACCAGTGCCCCATACGTGTAATTAATGCTCCTTTGAGGTAATGAATAACGGTTCCCGGAGTTTAAACGAGACGTGGAAAGCCGGGGATAATCATAATATGCAAAAACCGTTGTCCAGAACGCGATAAAAGTTTTTCGGCACGGAGGCAGCTAAAGCTTCATCAACACCCTTCCCACTTATGCACAATGATTAACTCGGCTCACGAAGTGGCCCGTTTTTACGAGACACATAAACTTGGAATCACGGAGACACCTTGGCCGGGAGATGAAATATCGCTCGAGCCAGCATAATTCCGAAACCAGTAGGACTCGAAAAAGCGAGGCAAAGGAGCGTTGTAATCCAAAAATACGAGCGAGGCTGAAAGCTAGGAAATTAAAAACGATTAAATGCTTCTACGGAAAAGGTGGGAGAAGAGGAGGATGCAGGGAATGAGGAAGCTCGCCTCCATACAGAAGTTGCGCTTCCGGCTGCAAAAGAGCCGAAACGCCGATGTATGGGCGAATGCCACGAAAACTGATCTTACGTTCTCGTCCGTTGACTTAACGAGCAGCTCTTATCAACGTAGAAACAAGATGACAGCAATGAGCCCCAGAGATGAAGGGAACACACCTTTCTCGTGGCGATGATCTCTTAATTTCATACAGTGTACCAGTAGAACAAGTTACCGGTGAGAATCTTCCATCTCTTCAGCCGAAGTGATTGTGAAACAGAATGCACTAAGAGGAACAATTGGCACAAACAAGTGTAAATGGACCAGAGTTACCTTTCCACTGTAAGTAAAGGAGAAGATGGAAGACAAGCTACCACTGAGCGCTTGCGATGTACAGTGTATTGTACACTCAATTTAAGAAGAACTAATCCTAACACGCAAATGGCACCGGAAACAAATCGAATGGACAACAAACAGTATATTCAAGACATTTATTTCTTTTCTTTTGCCAATTTTCATAACTTTTTACAGAAAAGGTAAGTGAAGAGTTTGGTCTGGAGTGTAGCTCTTTACGGTGCGAAAACGTGGACACATATACAATAAATAATTGAAACTTGTCTCCATTATCTGTTAATTACGAGGAAAAATTTCATAACATATCTCGCGTAAATCAGTTAACAAATACAAATTTTATTAGTGGTGGTTGGATATTTGTAAGTAATTATTTCGTGTGGCGTTAGGATATTTTTGTGATATTATTGAAAGTATTTTGAATAAATTATAGAAACTTGTCTGCACACTGTGTTTCATGATAGGAAACATTTCAAAACTTATCTGGTGGAAATCGATTCACAAATACAGATTTTTTGTTGGTGGTTGCATAGTTGCAAGAAAGTTTTTCATGTTCAGTTGGGCATATTTGGTGATATTATTGAAAGTAATAGCAATAAAATTTGAAACTTGTCTGCGTACTGTATAATACAAGGAAACATTTCAAAACTTATCCGGTCGAAATCGGTTCACAAATACAGATTTTATTAATGGAGATAAGATATTCTCTAGTAATGATTTCGTGTGGCGTTTGGATATTTATGAGATATTATTGAAGCTAAATGCAATAAATAACAGAAAATTTGTCTGAAGACTGTGCATAATATAGGGAGTCATTTCGAAACTTATTTGGTCAAAATCGGTTAACAAATAAAGATTTTATTTATAGTGGTTGGATATTTTATAATAATGTAATGATTGAAAGAAGTAATGCTTTCGTTTGGCGATAGGATATATTTCACGTTTGGCTGGGCATATTTTGTAATATTAATGAAAGTTATAGCAAGAAAAAAATTTAAATTTGTGTGCATACTGTGTTTAGTACAAGGAAAAATTTCAAAACTTATCTGGTCGAAATCTGTTTACAAATACAGATGTTATTGTTGTTGGTTGGATATTTGTAATTAATGATTTTCTGTGACGTCAGTATATTTTACCGGACTTTGGATATGTGCAAGTATGTTTTTCATGTTTGGTTGGGGCATATTTTTTTTATATCATTCAAAGTTATTGCAATAAATAATTGAAACTTGTATGCAGAATGTTCAATAAATGGAAACATTTCAAAACTTATCTGGTCGAAATCGGTTGATAAATACAGATTTTAATACTGGCGGTGTACAATTTGCAAGTAATTTTTTCGAGTTTCGTCGGGACATATTTTATCTTATTACTGAAAGCCATTTCACTTAATAATTAAAACTTGGCTGCATAGTGCGTTTCATGCAAGAAACATTTCCAAAATTTATCTGGTTGAAATAAGTTCTTAAAAACAGTTTTCATGAGTGATGGTTGATTATTTGCTCGTAGGTACTGGAGCGGGTGAAAGGGCAGTGTACTCTTATTGCGTTTAAAATAACTAACTAATATCTATCTAAACTAGATAGGTCAGTATGCCATGTGAATGATTTTCATGATTAATGTATTTCAATCTTAATATATTCTAAAATAAATCTCCCCATACAATATTGTACTTTGGACTCATAAACATTCTACCACTATTCCTTATCATATTAGTGACTTGTAACGCCATTGTTACACTTGATATAAACTCTTCCATGCAGCTACGACCTGAACGTATTTGTAATAGTAGCTTGGAATTCTGGGTGGACCCAGCAGAGGACTTATAAGATTTGACATATCTGATGAGAACGATCATTTAGTTCTGTTTTATATATTGCTATATAATATTGCTGTAAACTATATAT
Organism: Ischnura elegans; assembly: GCF_921293095.1. Classification (NCBI taxonomy): domain Eukaryota; kingdom Metazoa; phylum Arthropoda; class Insecta; order Odonata; family Coenagrionidae; genus Ischnura; species Ischnura elegans. The sequence goes on along the minus strand of NC_060251.1, from coordinate 24,718,288 downwards.
GCAAGATGCAACAATGGAAAATATGATGCACTGCAACTATATTGGGGAACTACGATGACTGTATGAATGGCAATAGGTAATGTAGGGATACGATAGAATGTCTCCTTTAAATGGTTGTGCGATAAAAACGTTAAATATCTGTAAGAAATGTTTGATGTTTATTCTACCTATTTATTTAGGACTTATAATCTTAATTACGGGAAAAACGAGTACTTTTTTGGGATAAAATAAGCACAAGAAATGCTAAGATTATGAGGTTTTACATTAACGCATAAGATTCAAAGCACATATAAAAGGTTTCTCTTATACTTTTTTCGCATTGAAATTGGTTGCTTCACGTGACGGATAGAGCTTAAACTTGGATGAGTGGTTTTTTTACACAGACAGTAAAAAATGAAGTCGTATTTTTAAAAATTAATAATTCTTTACTTTTGAAACTGAATCAATTACACCCACACAAAAAATAGTTAAGTACGTTCCTTTTATTTAGATTATGAGTTTTTCTGTTCCATATTTAATATAACTATTTAATTTGAGTACGCAAGAAATAATCAGGGTTTTCGAGTAACAATGCGCAAGACTCGGAACCGATAAAATGAAATAACGACATAGTACTTTAGCAATGCGATACTTCGCATCATTTTACGATTCCGACTTCACCGCGGGAAGCGAAATCGTAATCTGAGCATCGCAGAGCGTCTAATGAGGCTGGGTGGTCGGAGGGTAGCTAGGTGAGTTGTAGCTGTGGAAAGAGATAATGTGGGAACGGAAGGAAGCGAAGACCGGGATGCTGTTGTCAAGGGAAGAGAAACAGCGTGAGGTTTATCAGCTCTTGAGTCCACATCTCCTCGCCTGGGCGTTCATTAAGGGAAGTAGGAGAACGGGAACGGGTTGGTTTGATCCCAGTCTCGGATGGGCGGGCTAAGGGTATTGTAACAAGGTATCAGCATCCCCTCGCCAGGGAATGATCAACCGGAAGGGTAGAACGGCGAATGCGGTTGGTTGAGAAAATTGCGTAGAGATGGCACCACAAGGATGAAGAAACCAGAGGACTCTGGAAGAAACGAAATGGGCGATGTGTAACAATGGGTGCGCAGACTGGGAGGTTCCCTTTAATAACTGTATCAATTATTTTATTAATTAACTGTGAAGTAATCGCAGAGGACATGGAAAGGGTAAAAAATCAACGGAAAGAAAGCTTTTATTAGCCAACACTAACTAGAGCACGCACAATTACTCTTGACATACAATTAGTACAAGAATAATAAATTAACCTACTTTGTCCGTTAGCGTAATCAATAACTCTTGTATAATAACGAGGCCGCGATAATAAACCATTAATTAATATACTACGAGTGGGAGGAGAAGAGTTGAATTGGAAATGCGGGTTGAGAGCTATAATTCTTATTATACAACGTGAGTTTTTAGGAAACGAGGTAAAATGTCAGTTCTTATAAATAATTGTGGAACTAAAATCGTAACATAAGACATGGTGTCATTTTAAATCATAGTGGGTATAAATATTTGGAGTAGTTGAACTAGTGATGAGCGGAACTGTGATTATCAAATCACTTCGCTACCTGTGACTGCTACACATCAGCAACGGTGATTCTTAAACGTGATTGAGATCACCGAGAATCACTCATAAAAGTCAGTCGTGATTTGTGACGCTGCTATTCCTGCTACTTTGTCCAATTCCAATGAATGAGCTCTCCGAGAAAGGAACGAATAAACTTTTTGAAAATTGGAAAATTAGACAAAATATTTTTTTGAGGGAATAGTTCTGATTCTGAGTTAATATTAAGTAATAATATGATAATTAAGTAAATTCGATATGGTATAGAAATTGATAATTGGCAATCATTAAAATCCTGTCGGAATTTTTTAAACACATTTCATACTTAAATCATCACAATTCAAACCGTTACCTGTATATTAGGTAAATAATGTCTCATTCAACATAAAATATGAATAACACATCCTTTATTATACTGTTGGTAGTTGGTAGCAGTGGTAGCAGTCGAAGCTACCTTCACCGTATTCACAGTCGCAGTGATTTCGAGCATTTAGTGATTTAATCACCGGAATTGATCGGCTACTTCTCTTGAATCACAGGTAGCGACATATCGCTCATCACTTGGTAGCAGCCTGCGCTATCCAATCACAGTGATTTTGAGTATTAAGTCACCGACAGTGACTGCTACTTTTCAGTAACGGTGATTCAATCACAGTTAACGATATATCGCTCATCATTTAGTAGAAAATTTTAAGAAGGTGTTGATGCTTCATTATGAACATTCTGTACTATAATGAGCAAAATTTAATAAAGCCAATAAAATAACAAGAATAAAAAAATAAAATTGTTTATTTGAATTGCCTGTAAAATATTCAAACCGATTTCCTCCAAAAATTCGTTCTCTGGAATCACTATCGAAGGTTTACTCGCTCAATTTCGACTCAGTTTACCTTCCAGGCAAAAATACGCAGAAAAAAGCAGAAGTTCACAAGCTTAAATTAAAATTTATTGACTATTAACGAATAATCGTAAATGTGACAGCGGATAGCATGCGTTTCAAAGGAAATTTACGAAGGTTGAATTAGAAAATCGGTAAATAGAAACTTGTCAGAAAAACTGCGGATGACTCATATCTCCTCGAAACGTCATTACATATAAAGTCGTAGAAAATCTTGCGCAAAGAAGAAACTACACATCCGTATTTATCAATTCAACAGAGATAGCAAAGCTCGTTAATAAAATATAAAACTCACTCGTGCGGAAATTTAAACGAAAAATACATTTGAGTCGGCGATAAAACTTCGTAAATCTTTAAACTGACAAATATCAATAAACATAAAAATTCACAACATCCCAACATCCTTTGATGGGCTACGATTCTAGTGCAAAAGCTAAGTAACGCGAAACATGGAATAATTTGAAAATCTGAAGTTGCAAAGCCGGGGTTGCAAATAATCGGCCTTTCTGTCCTCGGCACTACCAGGAATTTCGGAAAGCGTGGATGGAACTGCTTTAATTAGTACGAGTTCGGTATTTTTTCCCCGATGGGAAATCCTCCCTCAGACAGAGACTAAGTGGTGCACCCGTAATCAAAGCAAAACTTTCAATGCCCTCTCTCTGCTGTGCGGAGCGAGTCGAAAGTTATAAATCACCAGCAGTGATGCGAGTCACTCCTCCACTCGCTGGGGACGCTTCAAATAAAATAAAGATTGTATGCAGAACAAAACCGTGTCCATCCAAGCGCGTTCTGAACACTGGCATCCCACAAATGATTTCAAAGTAGTCGAAGCAGTCTGTAGCGACGAAATTGTAGCACAGAATTTTGGTGCAAATTACTATACATTTAATTTTTTTACGTAATTACATTCCAAAATTATGCTTCGCATCTATAAGAAAAAATGATTGAAAACTTTGAACGCACGATGCATAAGAAAAATTAACATTGCTGGCCTTAATATCTAATGCATATGATATAATATTTTTAATAAAAGACCCAGGAAAAAACCAGATACTAGATGCGTCTACATACAGAGTAAAGCTCCATTTTGGAAAAATATTACTTGGAGAAAATCCCTATTTTGGATATCCATACATATCCATTTAATCATGACTAACAAGATACATTTTCAATATCATTCTATAATTAGTAAATCGTAATTCAATAAAAATTTGTTTACTAGAGAATTTACGGTATCTCGCCAAAATCCATTAGTTGTCAAACGCAAAAATCTACTGTTTTCAATTGCGTACATCTTCAGCACATGGCATATAAAATTAATATACTACGACAGTAAAAAAAGTAAGAGGAGCGACTGAGTACTAGACATTGTGGTCGTTAATAAAAAAATCAACTGGAAGACCTAAAGGTAAAATGGTGTGGACGGAGCGAAAATTAAACGGGGAGAAAAAGAATAGAGTTCTTAAAGATACTGTATGATTTATAATACGCTTCACTGTAAACTGAAAATTTCATTTCATGACATTTAAAATTATGTTTAAATACTAAAATGTAAGAGAAATCACCACATTAGGGTGGTTTCCTATTTTTTTATTGTCTAAATCGAAAGAATATTACTCCTGGAGTGCGTATATCACGCTTTTAGATTTTTAAATGACGATATACATTTATCGTCATTAAATGAAAAGTGAAAAATTTCAAGCGCGATAAAACGCGACGGTAAGTATGAATGCTGGGAAAAGCCCGTGTGGCGTCATTATGGTTTCGGCTGCCGCTGTGTGAGGCCAGCTTGGTGCGAGGCTATGAGCGCCGCTACGACCCAGGCTGCTAGCAGGCAGCAGAGTATTCTGCTAGCAAGTAGCTCTTGGCTGAAATAGGGATTCTTAATATCGAACGAAGGAAACTTTCCACCATAGGAAATTTTAATAGGTGATTATTAAGAGGTTTTTCACTGAGCCCAGACCACATGCATGCATTGGTAATCTCAGACGATGTTAAACTCCTGACTACTCGTATAGAAACTAGGTCCCTGTGACGTCACGTAGAGTGGCATCGCATGGGCGCCAATCTGGCCTTTTTCAAACGAGGTTAAAATTGATCATTAGCATTCGTCTAAACTGGGATATATAAAACCAAATAATTTGTATATTATGAATACACTAATGGTGGGTAACGAATCGCAATCAATGCCTTTCGTATTCTTTGATGAAGGAAACTACCCTATTACTTGCCGAGATTTTTGCGCTCAACCAATGTAGTGCGCCATCTACAGCCTGCATCATGTGCGTGAGAGGGTGCAAGTAAGGGCATGAGGGGTGCGTTGCGGAGGAGAAAAGGGGGAAGAGGATTCTAGATTGAGTGTCATGGCTTCATCCGAAGGGCAAACGGTGACCCACGGACATATAGTAGAGGCGATCGAAGGGGGAGGGAAGGAGAGGGACGACGACAGGGGTCGGGGAGGTCATCGCTTGGGGAGACGGACAATGGATGGCCCAACCCTCTGCCAGGGGCGTGAAAAGAACGCTTATAAGGTACGCTCCTGGAGAAGACATCTGATTCCACGCACGGCTGAGTGAGATGGGAGTGGATTAGAGCTGAGAAAGGGGGAAAAAAACACCTCCACTTCACACTCCCACGCGGGAATTATTAATTCTCAAAAGCTCCATTATGCTCTTTAATATGCTCTGTGAACATCTGTCGTTGATTTGATTGTTTAAACTTCCGATGTAAAGGCCACGTTCTACTGTTTACGGGGATAATTGATGTAAAAAAAATTATAAAAAAATAAGCCTACCGTAAAGAGGACTCCCCCTCAAAAAAAAAGAGAAATATGCTTGCGAAGCAGACTTTAAAATTGTAATTATTATATTCCAGTAATCTAAGAGTATATAAGAAACGAACCGTCCAGTCATCATGATGTAATAAGGATATGGATCGAGAAAGTACAATAAGAGGAGGGAATAATGAGAACCGTGTTTGATGAATGATGATGTGGGTTTCCACGGGGTATTTATGAGGTATTCTGTCAGTCTTCCTTCTTGGGCTGCCCTCTTAAATTCGCAATAACACCAAATCCCATTCATTCTGTCTAAAACTCCTATTCTCTTCCTTCCTTTCCCATTGGTTAAACGGGGACATAGTGTCCCTCCAAGGAATTGTTATTAAAAACAAAACTACGATTGTTTTATTCTCTAAATACAGCTTCGACACCACATCTGGCACCATAATGTCCCAGGAGCGCTACTGAATGCACCTCCTAACCTTTGTTTAAGTGGCACCCATGAATTGATATAAGTAGTTGTTAAATTATTCCACCGGTTAACAAGGAGCATTTTGCGAATTACCCCGGCTAGTCTCCTCTCCCAACTTAAATTCATCTTTTCATATTACAATCATATCATTCTGCCCGTAATATTTGTTCCTTCCTTCCTGTCCCTCGAATAAATTCATTTATAATATTCTTTCCTTTCGCAGCATCCACGGCTTTTAACTTCCCCTCGCTGCTTAATATTCACTCCATCCAAACCGTTTTACCCCATCCGTATCCTCTCATGAAATTTACTATACTCCCTCACCATGTATAGCACTTCCTCGTTCGTATTTCTCTCGGTGCAAGCCTTCCCAGCGTTGTCTCTTTCTCAGCGTCTACGAAAAGCGCAACACAACAGATGAAATTGACAGTAATATAGACACATAAATAGGAATTAAATTAGATGCCTAAATTCTCGTTAACAAAATTTATCTTGACTTCATTTGGCGATGGAGTTGAAACATGGGAAAGGGCGACCATTGGCTCACAGTAAGATCGTTACTCAAACTAGCGCGATTATTATTTAAGAAACGCTCAACTTTATCTAAATATAGCTACTTATTAAGGGTAATCGGAGGTATAATTAAGGTTTATACGGAGCATTTTGCGAAAAACGCCGACATTCCCATCTCCAAATAGAACTCCCCTTTTCAACTCACAACAAAGCCTATTCCGTTCCATCCTATCCAAAACTCCTAAACTCCTCCATCTCCTACCTAGCTTACCAAACAATTTTCCTTAAAACACGGATTTTAGCATCCCTTTAGTTGCCTTTACCCCCTAGTATTCGCTCTATCCAAGCCTTCTGTCTACAACGAGTCTCCTCTCGAAGCATTTCTCTTTACATACCATATGTAGCACTTCCTCGTAGGTAATTTTATTGCACTTTAAAATTATTTTTTCATAGAGATGACCCTAAAGACTGTTGTATCCAGATTGAATTATTGCATTCTGTAAAGAGAGCTTTAAAAAAAAGGAAAGGAAACTATCAAGGAACACGTGAGTTCTCCCTAATCAGTGGCGTCGACTACATGGGGCCTGAGGGGGCCCGCGCCCCCTCAAAAATTAGTCATGGGTGTGAAGAAAAAATGTGTCAGGCTTGTCGATTTTTCCCGGAGTGTCCAGATATCTAGATTCGAGTTAACAGGGTTCTAATGTTGATTATATGACTCTCCTAAAATGCTTAAAAAACTTAAAACTCACTACTTATAAAATTTCCCGGGGCAAGAACGCCGGTTTGGCCCCCAATATTTTTTGTGAGTCGGCATCCCTGTCCCTAATGTAGATTTCTCGGGTACGGTAGTGTTCATTACTCTGGTGCCATAAGATGGATAACTTCACCTAGGACCGATCTAAAGGACAAGGTACAGAAAATAACAAAGACAGACCAATGCGGGACACATGAAAGATGAAAAGAGGAGGTAGAATGTATAAATAGAAGGAGAAAGCGAGAGAAAAAGGATGATAGGGGAGTTCTTTGAGGGAAAAAAGGCTACACGCACCACCGGCCTTAGAATCCAGTCACAAAAGAACCCAAAGGGGAAGACGTGGGTAAAAGACCCGCTTCATGACAGCGGGAAAAGAATTGAAAGAAGGAGATGAAGGGCGTGGTGTCTATTTATTTTAAGAAATGAAAAACGAAATTTTTCCAAGATATTTTCAAAGTTTTCGCAGAGTATTTAAAATTAATTTTCAATCCACATTTTCTTCTCAACATTATGTCATGATTTAGGAAACACCAAACTTAATTGAAACCAAATGTGATATCAGTGCCTTTCTCTTTGATGCAAACGAATAATAATAAAAGACACAGCGGTAAAAGGAAAACTAGGTTAATATGAATGTCAAGTCCATGAATATCCTCACTAGATCACGAACCAATCCATTTTATATATCGTTTGATTAAATGTTCGCGAGTATTTTGCAATGCTCGCGTCTTATCAGCGACAAGTATTTAATTAAGGAGTTCCGCTACCTGGGTAGCCAATGATTCAGCGAACGCAGAAAGAAGGACATACCTACTTCGTAGAATAGCCCAAGCGATGACGGTACTCTTCTAAAAGATGTATCTACCATTTAAAGCATATTATAATAAGATAAAAAGTAATACTACTCACCACTTTTCCGCATAAAACTTTATTTCACCTGAGTCAACATACTGCAGTTCAGTGAAACATGTTGACTCAGGAGAAGTGATGTTTAAAGTGGATAAGTGCAAAGTATTATCACATCATATCTTATAATGGATCTCCACAAAGTATCTGATTCTTCCATTCAATTCATAATATAATATTCTAATACAGCACGAGAAGTTGAATTTCGGGATATTCATCCCACGACGCAGGCGACCAGAAATAATATTTACATTTTTCTCTGTTACTGCATATCATACTCTGATGCAACATGTTTTCCAGTCGATTCCGTGGATGTTGGTGCAGTATATTGCTGATAATGGTGATATAAATTGGGAATTTGCAGGATTAATCATTACTTGCTTACTAAATTTCGATGAATTGAGTGTTTCCTGGCCAGCTATAGTGAAATCAAATCACTTTACCGTGTTGTAGGAAAAAGGGGAGAGTGCATCTAGTAGCCTAGTCATTACAGTGACTACGGTGGGGCGACTTATTAACTCATTTAGTCGATAAAAATGGGTGGAGGACAAGCATATTAAGGAATTAAAGAGTCACTATTATTATTAATTTAAAACTTAAAAGAGATCCCAACTTCCGGTGTTGTACTAAAAACATTGGAAAAACAAAAATAAAAAGATGACTCGATGAGGATACTAGACGTTACAGAAATAAAGTAATCATTCTCCTCATTAGATTTCTCAATGAGTCTAATAAAATGTCCTATTTGGGGTTGAGCGCGAGGAAGTCATTGGTCGAACGCGTCATTCGGAAGAGCGGCTGAAAACCACATGGCATCCACACGTTTGTAATGACTTTTATGAAGATGGTTACGTACTTTCCTTTAAGAGAGGACATTTGAGTAACAAGGACAATCATCGTAACTGATGCCTCAGTTCCAGAAAATATGCTATTTCTTAGCGAAAAATAAATGAAAAATTAGTCAATATGCGCAGAATTTTAAGAAAATAGAGGTAAAATTTCTAAAAAGAAATGTAACTTACTCGGAATAATATCACATGTGCAATATTTACACGGCTAGGTAACCGTAATGTAGCTGGCAGAACAGAATGTTTCGCTAACAATGATGGGTTAATACACTCCCTAGGGTTAAACTACACCAGAAGCACATGTTGTCCCATGATTAATATATTACAATAATGTGTACTCCATACGTTCTCCATTTCGGCACCGAGGGCCTTTGCAATGCAAGGGTTATATTATGCAAGAGAGAAATCAACAGTGAAACCGGGGCAAGTACGCCGTATATGCAAACGAAACTAAGAGAATCTCACATAAATGGAAACAGAATGATATATTATACTTGCAATAATGGGGTAACTTCTCCGATTGAATGCACATGAATTCACGCACAAACGAAAAAAACAAGTTATGCCAAAGCAATGCAGAAACAATTGACTTTGTACGCAGTCACGCGCATGGGTGTAAAGTTAAATACACCAACGGATGAAAACATTTCATCCGCTCATTTATGAACGGATGAAAAAATATAGGATTTGGCCTGGATTCGAATCGGGAGATCCGGGTTCGAATCCCGGCTAAGTGAAATATCTTTTAATGGCGAACTTCATCCTTTGTTGTATTCAAGTTATGCCAAGTTAAGTTGCCGAGGATCAAGTCTTTAAAAGGCCCAGAGAGAAAATGGGCGGAATAAAGGCCTGGGTTCTCGCGCGCAAAAGGAGGAGAGCGAAGAAGAGGAAGAGGATATTGAGCACCGGCGCCTCCACCAATCTCCTCACTTGCCTACTTAATCGAGTGGATGACACCGCGTTTTTCACCCGAGGCATTTTTTTCTCCAGCCGCTGGAGCGCGGTCGGAGCAGGGGAGGGAGTAGGTCAGGCAGTGGGGATGGGGTTTAACGCCGCGTCATCCGTGTCGGAATCCCAATAAACAAGTCCCTTCCAAAGGAGTAGAGAGGTGTATGGAGAGAGAGAGAGAGAAGACCCCTATTGGACGGTCAAACCCCCGCTTCCAGAACCGAGGGAAGGGGGCATAAATCATCTCCTTCCTCCGACCGCCAGAAAGCTGTGGTCGAGCACACCGTCCAAAATATTCGCAGTCTTCTTCCTCTTTCAATTGATGTTTGATGCCATAATCGTTGGGCCTCCTGGTGAGGGAATGGGATATCCACACCGAGTGAAAGTCGGTTAGTTCCAACGAATTCACAAGGCATTTTTATCGAGTATTACCATTAAAGTATTTTAGTATGCTGCGTTGGTGAGACATGAGGTCGTATAAGAGCTCCAATAAAAATTAACTGGGCTTAATTGCTATTATTATCCTTTAAGTATTATACTGATTAAGATAGGTTTCCTGATTAACGTGGGACGTACTTAAGAAGCATACTGGCAGCCGCCTGCCCTTTGTTCTCGTACTTCCCTCTTCAATTCACAGTAAGGCCTACTCCCTTTCATTCTATCTAAATTTCCGATTCTCATTCTTCCTCTCCCTCGTTTACCTAACAATCCACCATCAAACACTGTTTTCAACATCCCCTTCCCGCTAAGTATTCCGTCCATCTATACCTTCTGCCTCCGTATCTCAACTAGAAGCTGCCTCTCCTCACCCACCATTCCCAACACTTCGTTGTTCCTCCACCTCTATGTCCACTTCAACATCTCCATTATTCTCCACACCCGCATTTCAAACGCAGTTTGTCTTTTTTCGTTCTCCTTCCTCAACGACCACGTTTCCGGACCGTGAAACGCTACACACCAAATCAAACTCTTTCATCGATTACAAATGCTAATTTTTCCAGAGGCAATATGGGTTATCTGGAACCGATGGAGGAAGTTTTGAACGAAAGAACATAGGTAATTGTAAGCTTCCCACCCGTGCGGACTAAACCCTACTTCGTATCATCATATTTAGTCCTCCATGTGACCCCCTTGTATTCCCACAAAACAGGGTCTTCTTTTATACCTTCCGATTTATCGAAACCATATCCTCTCAATCGCCGTCTACAGTATTCCTTAGTCCTTTACGCTGGTGAAAAGTAATGAAATACCCGCTCCATTATTAGGAATTAGATAACTCCCGCAGAAATTAGATATCTCGGTGGCGGAGGGGCAAAGCCCTCGTAAGCTAATCGGAGGGTCGCTGATTCGAATCCCGCCTCGGTGTAAGTTATATCACTCTAAAACATGAGTGTTAGTGCTATTTACAGTTTTTAACCCTCTTAGTGCCACGGGCCGATATATCGGCTTTTGCTCCACGGGTGAAAAGTGCCACGAGTCGATATATCGGCTCGAGCGTTGACCGGATTTTCAAACTAATATTTTCGTAACAGTTAAATTTATCTTTTATCCAATTTATTAGAATATTATAATCAAGACATAATTCCTTTAAATGAAATAGTAACTTCATATTGTGTTTTTTCATAAAGTGCTACAAAACTCTTAAATTTAGGTTGGCACTTTTCGCTAGAACCACCAAATTTTGGTGGCACTAAGGGTTAATTGTTGAGATCCACGATTTAAAGACAATTTTTAGCTGTTTGCGGGGTATGCGGAAATGAATAAATGCCGTAACCTCCTTATTACTCAGCCTAACTCATCTGAGGAAGTTTTCGTGAAGGGGTTCGAGGTCCTCATGATCTCTCCCGTCCTCGACCCTTCGCTGCCCGGAGCCATTTTTCCCACCGATGGCTTTTGCCCCCGATGCTCCCTTTCTGGGCCCGACAATAAATCGCAAATCGCCCCTGGGTTCGCTTGCCCCTTATCGCCCCCAATAATCGTCTCTCGACCACTCACATTTCTCCATTCCAGACCGAAAGTGCGCTGTTCGCATTCGGGAAACGCTGTGGGTGAACGCGCAACGCGAGTAATAAGCAGTGATATAGCTATATATTTACAATGCTATATTCACGATTGAATTTTCTACCGTACAAATGCCGCAAATTATGACAACCCGCTGAAGATACTTCCAGCCACTCATATGCCATCCATCGGCGAACACAGATTAATGATAGTTTTAAACCGATTTAGATAGAAGAATGTTAGGCTAGCGGGGAAGGGAAAATGAAGGAAATATGGCTAGTTAAAAACATTAAAGCGCATAGGCCTACGACTAAATCAACAAGGGAAGTTCAATTTTGGCTGGAGGACGAACTGAGTTAATTCTTACAATGCTGCATAGCTTCATATAAATGTAATTCATCTGTTAGAACACCTCGATGGCAATAATTTGTCCCAGCCTACTCCCGCTTCATAAGGAGCGCGATCAAATCTTGGAATTAAAATTATTTCTCGCTATTCTCTTAATCTTGCATGAATATAAAAATTACAAGTTGAATGGCATATAACCACCATGTTTAATTTTAAACAATAAAGATATCAGTTTTTTTGCGAATTAAATTATGGCGATCTAAAATTAGCAACCGTATGAGGAGAAGGAAGAGTTAGCAAATGTTTTAGATATTACAGTAACCCTGCCGCGAACACAGGGTTCCATTACGAATATTCGAGCTGATTCATTGCATCGCCATACAAATCAGAGCGTCGAATTCACTATTATTAAAAATCTTAAAAAGTTATCTGACTGAATTGTACGGCTCTTCCTACTGATCTAAGGTACCATCAAATTACCAATATACCCGGGAGCCATTTTTATCTGAAAATGCAGCAAATTGCTGAAAATATCGTAAAATTCAATTAAATAACCGCAAAATGGCACTGAGCGATAGAAATATTGCATTTCACAGTCGAGCTAACAACAGAATCAAAGAACACTGTGGCGGGGAGAGTGTAAGGATATAATTTTACGGTGCAAACTGGCACTGATGTATTTTCCGTGCAATGACAATATTCCTTGTTCCTCTCGTTATCTTTACCTAGATTCAGACCTATTATCGCCACCACAAAACTTTGCTTGACCTCGACGCTTAATAATACTTCCGTGCGCTGATATTGGTAACTGACTTATCAAATTTTGTTCGCGAAGTTTTCCTTAATACCTTAACGTATTTTTAGATCTATTTATGAGCAAGACACATATTCAGTCGATTTTTATAGCGAAGTAAAAGCTTCTTAGCCAGACGAATAAATAAAATTCCTCATCCTCACCGTACTTATTTACGGCTTGCGAGTGAAGAGCGTTTATTTCGGGTTTACGCGAAATAAATAGGCTTTTTCAAAGATAAAATTTACCGTCAAATGCATTTGAATTTGCTCCACATGATTTTTACATTTAAAGATTATGATATTAAATTGAAGCTCGAATTTTTCGACGCAAAAGAAGGGCCGCAGATTATGATCGCCAGCTGACCATATCTCCAGCCATTCTCATCCGCAGTTTCTATGAAATCGGTCTCTTATAAAAAAAGCCCAGTTTCCAATACTTTTCTTTGAATTTATCTCGTCACTTTTCACAAAGCAACGATTTAATGAATACGAATTTTCTTTAGATGAGATGGAATTGGGAAAAGATGTAGGAGGGAGAGATAATCGTTAATTCCAAAGATTTTAACGGCACGTGGTAGCCCTATTCATCTCTATGAAAAGCAGTTCTCATTATCATTTCCTCTCACTGAAAACTGCCATCCTATTGAGAGTCAAAAACATTTTTGTCCGTTGAATTTTTCTTGAATTCAGTCCAAATTACGATCTATTTCTTAGTCACTGATTTATTTTAACATTAAATACTTTTTTGGTGTGTTTGTGAATACATACATATTATTATATATTATTTTATATGTTATTTTTATATTTTTGTGAAAGGAGAAAAAAGAAATTTATTTTGTTCTGTTTATTATACTTTGTTCTTGTTTATTGTAAGTTATTGTCACATACATGTTTCATAAGGATAATGTTTCAAAAAATTATATATACTTACTTTCTTTTCTGGCCCACCTTGAATTTAATTTTTAAGATGGTAGCTTCCATGCTGGTTTTTATTTTAACCATTGAAGCTACCTATAGCTACAGTAATTTTGTGTTGTTAAAAAAGTGTACATTTAAGATTGGAGTAATAATAAATTCATTCATTCTCGTTTCTTCGTTTATCATGATGAAGAATCAGAAATAATATTTACTTTCCACGGCAAAATTATTAACATGGATTCAGACTCATATAGTGACGAACGCTAGTCTTGTTTGCATCTTATTTGATGGAAGTTACAGCTGGATTCTTATACTTCGACATGAATATCAACAACTTCTTCAAAGTTCCACCCAAGAGAAATCCACATTTCCATTCCTCCTCTGATATTCCGTTATTTGTTCGTTTGTGAGAACACATCGATTGAAGCACTATTTATTCGGCTGCTAACCATCCATAAATGATAGTAACTGTAAATATATTTGATCTCTCGGTCATATAGACATTTTGTGGGTTACTAAAGAGAAATATTGGTCCCAACAATAAAACTTTTCATTATGAATCATGAGCAGCTTACCCTACCCCACTTGGGTCACAAGCTCCGAGGATTTTTTGCAGACATTTAAATGAAAGAAATTCCATACATGGGTTTTCAGGTGCAAAAATAAAATAAAAAACTATCATTGTACCCTAAAACACAGTTGACAACATCCCCTTCCCGCTCACTCCTCGCTCCATCCATACCTTCGGTCTCCTTCGTATCTCAAATATAAGTTACAATTCCTCAACCGCAATGTCAGGCACTTATAACTGTCACTCCTTCTTTCCGAATATTGCTCCATTCTCCGTTCTTCTCCATACACACATCGTTTGCCTTACATAGTAAGCGAGCAAGAATAATCAAACGACAAAGACACCTGTCACGTTATTCTATTTTCGGGAGAAGTCATCGGCTCTATACTTATATAATCACTCAATGGATTGCAACTTTCTTTAAATAGCAAGCAACCACATAATACGCGTAAGACTCAGCTGCAGCTTCTCCAAGGAGGCTTGAATGGAGGCGCCAACTGGCGGTAATCTGCCGAGGCGCTTGCGGCGGAGACCAGTCCGGCGAAGCTGAGCCTTATTACGCCTTGCGAGGCTTAGCGCCAGGGTTTAGGCCGACATGGCGACAGACTTAAGTCCGAAAGAGGAGGAGAGGGGGCACTCGAGGGAGCGTCACCGTCGTGGACATGGGTATCGTCCCTCTAATTGACCGCAATCGAATGCGCCTGGCACTCCCGATGCCTTGGTCGGCGCGTGGGTTGTTTGGACAACCCGGTAGCTAAAGCAATTAGCTTCTTCCAAAGAGGGTTGCTCCCATTATTACAAGTGATGTACTGGTCACGTCCGGTTGCACGGAAACAGAGAAACAATCACACGAAACTAAATTGAATTCCCCGAATTGAAGAGACTAAAGCCCCACTAAATAAATCAAGGTACGCCAAGTTATATTCTACAGAAGCTTTTATGGATTTTTGACATATTCCTTCTTTCACAAATTCCTTCTTTCACGCTTCAATCGTGAAATCGATTTCAGAGTTATTACGATATTTTAAACTTCTCTCCATAGGCTAAGCCATCTCCCTGGCCACAAGTTAATTTCGAGATAAAACTGAGATTTTTCAATCAATGATCAGACTTAGTCGAGCTATGCCATTTAAAGTTTTAAGCATCTGAGAAATTTAGTCGCCTATCAGTTAACGTTTTCAATTTCATCATTATGTCCTATTTAATATTCGACTAATTTTATTATTAGAACGAAATTTATATTGATTCCTCTAAAAACGTGGGCCCATTCCTTTACCACAATGATTTTGTTTCAACAACACACAAGTGCTCACATCGTAATCCTCGTCAATACCATTCCCACGCACTGTACCTCCGTCACGTTTTTACTTCACCACAAAATCATGAATTAAGATCAGAAAAAAATATTACCAACCTTAAAACAGAATTTTTTAATGCCTACCTTGCCTTGATTTCATTCGATTGTGATATAACCTTTCACACTCGAGTCGCGAATATATTGGAGCATACAGCAACTACTTCTCGGTAGATTCGAAATTTAAAATTAAAATGTGAACGTTTATCAGCAATAATGTTTTTAAGGGAAAATTTGGACTGCAAGCTTTCCGCATGCGACGAAAATATTCCAGTCTCTGACGAGAATTCGTCGGAACATGATTTATGCAATAAAATACATCCGTAATTGAATGTTGGCCATTAATAAATAGCTAAAAATACAACAAATGACTCGGTCGAATACTAAATCGGTCGGCAGTAACAAATGATGACCGATTTAACGCAAAAAGTATCAGCAAAAACTCAAATCCAGATATGAAGAATACATCAACGGTCGTGAAATTCACTTACTATAAATAGTAAAAACCGGAATCGGAGGCATAGTATGGAATTACTATTTTCATTTCATGTAAATTCTTATAGGTTTAAATAATCAATGCAAATCACCGAATTTTTATGCAATTGAAACACAGAGAGATTCAATTTAACCGAATACATATGGTACTTTCTCAATAAAAATGATGCAAACGTTCAGCTCGTTGGATTGCGGTTTTGATACCAAATTATAGAATATAAATGGACACAATTCGAATAATTTTAT
The DNA here is from genome assembly GCF_921293095.1 of Ischnura elegans. Lineage (NCBI taxonomy): Eukaryota > Metazoa > Arthropoda > Insecta > Odonata > Coenagrionidae > Ischnura > Ischnura elegans. The sequence goes on along the minus strand of NC_060251.1, from coordinate 24,701,866 downwards.
CAAGAACTCTCACTTAAGGATTACAAACAAATTGAATAGTTCTCACCCCTAACATACATTATTTTTTGAAAATGTTCTCCCTCTACTATTTTTGGAGCAATAATATTTCTCTTGTCCTTATTCAGTGTTAAAAATACCATTACGATCCCAAGAATTAGGAAATGAATATGGGTAACTAAGGGAGAACATAGGCAATTTTGAAAGACTTAACAAGGATATTTGTTCTTAAATTGTGTATTAAATTCCAAGATATAAATTTTATCCGAAATAATTTTGATGATGTAATAAAATATCAATTCAGGCCTTTTAAGAACAATATAATGACGGCAATTCATATACACTGGAATATAATAACTTTTCCTTTTCAGCCACTATTTTAGAAAGCAATAGCAATAGATTTGAAACAGGTAAGATCCACATTCACTGATTTAGGGGGGAAAAACTGCTAAAAGTAAAATAACTTCGAAAATTTGATTTCTTTCGCCAATATCTTTTGCCATATACGAGATAAAATACGTTTCGGGATAAAATTTGGCCATGAAAGCTACATCCCCCTACTAAACTAGTAAGACAGAAGAAAATAATAAGAACCCTATTATTATATTGAGGTAAGTGAGGCTGATTTAATAATACTGAATGTATTTCCAAACACTATCAAGTTGGACGGTGAATACAAATCCAAAAGCTCTCAGTAAAGCCAATACATTCTCTATATTTTATGTAAAAACATGTATAGCCTCCAAAGCTTCAGATAGCTAGGATGACAAATATTGCTTCAAAGCTTACCATGCGATGTGATTTCCGATACCGTTCATCGAAAATCCAAGCTAAACACTCTGAATGAAAATGATCAGACTTGGGGGAAAATACCGGTCGAGTTTTGAGTACTTCCATTCTAGATATCTATTTCTGTGTAAAGATATTTTCCTGAACTATCAAGAATTCCCTCATGAACAACTTGAAAAAGTGTTCCCTATAATATTCTTCAAGAACCTAAAACTTGAGCAAATACATATAATGAAGCAGCTGAGCAGAGAAAAAACAACTTCAGAGTTAATTATACAACTTCAAAGAGAAAAATATTTCAAACCTGTCAAAAAACAAGGTTTCTTAAAGAGAAAGCTAGATCATAGGGCGACAAAAAAGAAGAAACGAGGATACATGAGTGAGGTAAAAATTGGAAGGAAAATAAGCGAATAAATTCATTGTAAAAACCACAAATTTGAGGGACAGAATCCGCTCTAAATTCTCTCACGATTTTACCCTCAGATTCTATAAAAATGACTTAATATCCTCCAAAACTTTAAATAGCAAGGATACCAGAGTTTGCAGTATAGATTTTTCGAAAATATGGTTTTCAATAAGTAAAATTTGATACTTTCCCGGCGAATATATTCGAAAAAGGCTATTCGGGCTTCCAGCGGGGTGGTCTCCCTCCATTCCGCCAAAATAATTCTAATTTTTCTGATTTTAATTTAATTCTAAATTCTAATTTTAATTTATCATTCTGATTTTCAATAGCTTTCCGATAATCCAAGCGAAATAATGATGTGAAGGATAATTATCACTAAGACTTGAGGAAAAAACCTATCGCAGGCTAAGAAAATCCGCTTCACGTATAGGGATATTTTTCTACTCTAGCAAGATTTCCCATATCGGATACTTGACGAGGGTCTGCGATAATATTTCTCAAGCACCTCGAGCTTGTGAGAAAAGATAAAGACGTGGCTGAACAGGGGAAAAATGAAATAAAAGTCAGGAGGGATGGTGGGTCCCATATTTGCGTCCCCGTTCCCTAGCCAAACCAGCCCATACCCTTAGGGTTCGCCTTCCCCACGACATCCCCGGGGCGACGCCGATTTTCCGGAAATTCCCTCCCTGGTGGGGTAGGGGTAAGGGGGCGTTGGAATTTTGCGGCCAATAACCCCGCAGGTGACCTCAGTGAAAGGGAGGATGGCGGAATGGGGCAGACGCGCTTTGAAGGATGCACTCCCACGCCAATAAGTAAGTCGTGGCGACGGATTAAAGCGGTGTATAGGGGGCGGAAATATGAAAGAGGATGGTGACAAAACCCCTTAAAAGGAAGCATACCTCATGCTTGATCGGTTATATTTTTTGTTGACGGATTACTTGCATATAATGCTATTAACATATTATTGACAATTACAGTAGATTCCGGTTAATTGGGACATATCGGGACTTGTGCGCGCTACCCCAATTACGCGGCTGCCCCAATTAGGCGAAATATCCTGTATATGGGCATAAATAAACGTTCAAATGATAGAAAAAAGACTAAAGAGTAATGCAACATAAGCTTATTAAAATATTAATTTGATTAATAAATTAGCGAGTTTAGTTAATTTATTAAGAGTTTTAAGAATTATAACAATTTAGTTAAAAATATTTTTCACAGGATCGGGCGACGCTGATTGAATGTCTTTTAATAAGTCCTATTAAAGAAAAGTCCTATCCTCTTGCGGATAGTATAACAACCAGAGCTTTCAAAATAGGGCAAGAATAGGAACATTTGTGAAAAATAAGAGTAAATCAAAGGAGGAAAATATAAAAATATAGTATTCTGAAAAAAAATAAATTAATTTCGTCGTGAGTATAGTCTATGTCGCCGACTCATGGCCCAATAAAGCGGCATGCTGTCCCAATTAAGCGGAGAATACCGTGGTATATTCTTCTACATCAAGTACGTTACATTGTGAATTTTATCTTGCACTACTAGATCAGGTCTATTTCTACGGACTGTTTTATAGGTGATTATTATTAATAAATTATTCTACTAACTAAAGTATGGAGTATTTGAAAAGTGTTCTGTCAATTTTTTCCTCCCTTCATGGAATACCTTCTACCATTCATAATAAGGCATATTCAACCTAAAAATTCCTATTCTCTTCCTTCCTCTTCTTCGCATATCCAACATTCTCCTCTCTAATTCTATTTCTAACATCCCCTCCCCGCTCAACACTCGCTCCAAAAATACCTTTTGTCACCTCCGCAAATAATCTACAAGCTGCCTCTCCTCACCCACCATATCCAGCACTTTATAATTCCTGCTTTTCTCCGTCCACTTCACCTTCTTCTCCAAACCGATATCTAGAACGGGATCTACCGTTTTCGGACGGGTCCTGTTCGATGAGTTTCTGAGGCTAATTTGGTTGTACTCCATGTTTTCGGGGAGAGATATTTCGTAAGGTTTCCTATTTCCACTCCAACAGTGTTTATTTACGCGACACCAACACGTGGACGACCTCTCGCGTGGTTTCTACCCTTCGATCTACCTGGAATGGGTAGGACCTACCGGGAGCACATCTACATAATACCCTGCGAGCCACTTCTAGGGTGTTTGGCAGGGGATGATCAAATATCAGCATGCAATTGGACTCCCACATGCACACCACACGGTCCAAAAAACGTCACGCATACTAACAAATTATACTACCATATCCTGTTAGAAATAATAATAAAATTAAGAAACATGCATTAAGTTTTGCATAGGTTAGTAGGCTACTCTACAAGTCATCTAATCTATTTATGAGTTCTATCGCTGCCTTTGTAATCTCTTATTGATCGTGGAAAAAAAGAGTACCGAGTAGCGTGGAAAAGAGGAGTACCGCCAGCTCTCGGGGTAAATGTAACGCGTAAACCTTCCATTGCGGCAAGGTTGTAGTCCAAATATACGGTGCTGGCGGTTCATTTTGGAATTTTACAAAAAAATAAGCTGTCATTGAACCAGAAGAAGAATGTCTGTATTTAAATTCTCATAAATCAATTTGATACCTAGGCTTTCTAACGCTGCGGCGTTCGTTGACAAAGCTCTCGACATTATTTGTTATGATCTATGGTGTAGCTTTAAATTTATAAATTCTTTCACGCTAATGCCAAATGCTGCTGTCACTTTTGAATGTTTTACGCTTAACACAGAGGTAAAGATTCCGTAAGAAAACACGGTTTTGGCCAGCCAAAAATGCAGGGGTTAGGGGTCGGAACCTTGCCTCGGGGGGTAATCCACTCGAGGGGAAAATCGAGTTCCAATATCTTGGATCGGTTTATTACGACGCAAAACTAATCGAGAGATATCGAATTTTCGATATTTTACTCCTGGTTCCCCGTAACATCTAACCCCCCCACGCGATTTTCGATAGGTCGAGGAGATTACGACCCAAAATTATCGAGCTGGGAATGTGAAGGAATAATCAATTGGGAGATAATTTAGCGACTTTCCTCCGGGGGCGATTATAAATCCCTCACGAGAAAAGAGTTTCGTAATAGTTTTCGCCGCCCTTGAGCGAATCTGTTAACATTCCCGCCGCGACCCAGCAATGGAAGGGGGAAGGGAAAGTTGCGATTGGGAATTTGGTATTCCCTTGACTAAGGTCCGTAGCAGCTGTAAATCACCGAGAGCAATAAAACGATAGTTGGACATCACATCAATCATGGAGAGAAAAAGAGTCGCCGCCTCATTTTCAGGAATCCCCTTAATTGCCCCGGATTGCGCGGATTCTCGTGCGGATTTTCCCGCCCGACGAGCATTTAAATTGGGGTCTCATTAAATTGGCGCGATCAAACGGAAATGGAGAAAGTTGTCCCGAACGATTTCCGTGGCCTTCACAGAGGCAATTCCATCGAGGGTGAAAAACATTTAGTAAACACGGGGACTGCATTAAAGGAAGCCCAAGAACATGGCGGTTAAGCATTCTATTTGTTGCAGTTTCGCGCGCATTTTACGCGGTGGCGCCACTTGTCAGCGGTATCTCGTTCTGAGTGACTTTCGCCATTAACCGTGGTGGAAGTTTTCTTTTTTAATGTTGAAAATCGCCTCACATGAGTGAAGTGTGTGGTTTATACCTTTGATTGCCTCAGTTACGTATTACTGCCAAGTATTTCCTCGTGAAAAGTACAAATCGACGAATGGTTTTGCCGCGAGTGGCGATTTTGAAATCTGATTTTAATGCGTGCGGAGATACAAAAATTCTAGGTGCGGACTTCAAAATCCTCTGAAGTAATATTCATGGATTTAACTTAAGGTTGGCTCCATCTACCATAAGACTGTGAATTTGAAGGAGAAGATGGGTAAACGACGAAGCGCTAGATTTGGTGGTCAAAAAGAGGAAATATTTAAAAGAAAGCAAGGGGTATGAGTGGGGTGAGAATACGATTTGCAGGTAAAATGAAAGAAGGTGAAGTTATTGTGAATAAAAGGGGGGAGCAAAATTGGGAGGGTTGCGAGATAGTGGCAATTACTAGAAAAATTAATAACGCATACCTTCAATTAGCAAACACCGAGCATAAATCACTGAAGGGAAATGATGTGATACAAATACTCAATTCACATTTTCAACAGCGATTAAAAATAACTTTCCTTACCTTAAAAAGTTTAGTACCTCGAGCTTTAACATGAGGGCACAGATTTTAACAGGTGCAGTCCCATACCGTCCATTTTAAGGTTATCACAAATTAGATTGAACAGAAATTCATTATCGTTCAGGGATGACCGCGTTACAATCGCCCAACTTTTTCAAAAGAAAAAATGCTCCCAAAATAAAGAGAAGGAAAGGGCCTGCACAGTGCCATATACCGGAATTAAGGCGAATGATATTAACGGGATGATTGCGGATGAAAAGTTTTGACCCTCCTGCGAAAGAGTCCTCTTACTTTCCGTTGAGAGGGATTAGTTTGAGAGGTGTCGGGAGGAGATGAGCCCTCCTTCCACCTGCCCCCGCAAAGGAATCCATCCCGAGAGAGATGGAACCTTATTACTGAAATACGAACTTCGGAGTTAGCCTATTTCTATAGTTACTTCTCCTCTGGTTACAATCCAAGGTTGGGTCAACGACTTTCTACCACTAATCTGTTATCATTTCAACAAAGGATCCATGCGTTATAAATATGACGAATTAACGTTATATAACATATTATATAACGTTATAATATTTTTCAATAAAAATTTCTTTTATTAATAAATCATTTCTTTTTTAAATAGCCCAAACTCTCAAGAGTAAGTCAAAATAGAAAATTACGCGGCACAAAAGAAAAACGTCGATACCGCACTCACTGGAAGGAACTCACAACTGACATTTTTCGAGGCCTCTTTTTTGAAAAGCCAATTGTGGCCGGAGAAAGAGCGAGGGACCCAAACATCTTCCATTTCCAAATCCCTTTCTCAGGTGAGAGCGGACAGGTGATGGGGATGGGGGGGTAGGGGAGAGAAGGACCCAAGAACTCAAAAGAGAAGGAAAGAGTAACACGGAAAGGGTGGGGGATATAGTGGTATGAGGGGAAAGTATAGGAGAGGGAGCATAGGGGTGAATACTCCCCTCAGAAGTAAGAGGGGTACGATCTAGCAGCCACCTCCACCTTCCTAAGACTCCTCAAAAGAGACATCCATACCCAGGGCCTCCACCAAAATCTGCGGGGTATGGGTTGGAGAGTATAGAAGAGGGGGCATGGAAGTGAATACTCTCCTCAGACTGGGAGGGGTACCTTCTGGAAGCCACCTCCACCCTCCTAAGACTACTCCTCAAAAGAGACCTCTATACCCGGTGCCTCCACAAAAATCTTCTCCCCCCCTCCCCCAAAGAAGGACGCTCTCTTTCTTCGCGGGAAAAGAAGAGGAAAAGGAAGATATCCGTAAGCGAGTTAAGAAGGAAAGGGACAGGCGTGGGCTGAAGAATTGATTTTGCGCCCTCCTCTTCCCTCCGACCGCATATCCCTCTCACTCTTCATCGCAAGAGGAAAAGTGGCATCGAAAGGAAGGTTGACTGATCCGCGAGACAGACTGACGAGGAGGGCAAAGGATATAAATAAACATCTACACATATACTATGATTTATATGGGCACACTCAAGACATGTGTAAAATGCAATTACTGTTTTTTGCGATCAAATAATATGCGAGGTCTACTAGTTCAAGAATGAGATAAATGCTCAAGGGTAAAGTTTCCGGTATTTCTCCAGCATAATGCCACTTCTCAACGCAAAAAAAGTTTACCACTATCCCAAATTGCCTGATTTGTAGTACCACAGCGAGCTCACTCCACTGCACCTTTTACATTCTCCTACACAGCCAAATCTCGAAAGCTTCTTCCACTCTTTTCCCATCTTCCTTCCAAGACGCCTACGTTTCCCTCAGGTAAAGCGCTACGCTACATATTAAGGATTAAGGCCTCAAGACCTTTCTGTACACTTTTAAACAACGATCCTCTTATCAGCTCCTTCTCACTTAAATGCGCCTCCTTTGCTCACAATGCCTTTACAGCTGAATACGATACCCTCTACATCGTGCTTCTTTAATGATTCAAATGTACCAACTTTGTGTCAATGACTTTTGTTAATCTCTGAAAATATTGCGATTATAGTTAAAGTTTATGTTCGACAAAAGACTATGACACGATTAGGGGATTAGGTGTTTTCAAGAGCCCACATTTCGATGCGCCGTCGATATTGCAACTGATGATTTAAAATGCTGACCGTTTGGGATCACGTTAGAGGCACCTGACAATAGTCTATACGGCCGCAATGCTCATGGTCAGGATATTGGCGTCCTGACGTTACCTCTGGATGCCCACACTTCCGATCCAGGAGCGCGGAACCGCAGCGAGCCATTAGAGGAGCCCCCGTATCTGCCGCTGGACCACAACAAGGGAGGGGATGGATTGGGGTAGACCCTGCCCTGAACGGGCCAATGGCGATACGAGCATTGAGAAGGAAGTTCTCTCAGTCAGCGGATGCCCGAGAGCGCTCTACAGGGCCCACTGGTGTGGCCACGGGATTGTTGAGGATTATTATTATTATAGTATTCTACCGATTAAGTTAGGTTTCCATGGAGTATTCAAGAATTGATCTGGAAGCCTCCCTTTCCTTCCAGCACTGCCTTCTTCAATTCACTGTAAGGCCTAATCCCTTTCAACCTATCTAAAAATCCTTTCCTTCCCCTCCCTCGTTTCCCCAACATTCTACCCTCTAACACCTTTTTCAACATCCCCTAATCGCTAAGCACAAACTCCATCCATATCATCTGTCTCCTCCGTATCTCATCTAAAAGCTGCCTCTCCTCACCCACCATACCCAGCACTCCGTCGTACCTTTTCCTCTCCATCCATTTCACCTTCTCCATTCTTCTCCATATCCACATCTCGAATGCCTCCAATCTTCTCTCGTCTTCTTTCCTCAGTGTCCACGTTTCCGCACCATAGAGAACTATACTCCAAATCAAACTCTTCATTAACCTTTTCTTTAAACTTTTACATAAAGATCCTCTCAGAACCTCCTTTTGCGTTAAAATTTGTTGTTCAATGAAATTTTAGGCAAATTATTCAAAATCATGAAGGATTTAAGCATTTTTCCAGCCTAGGTGGCGACGCTCAGTGGGCGGAAATCGGAAAAAGCCGGACAAAATTACAAAATGGCTTTTTTTGAGTTATAAACTTGAAACTTCGCAGGTATACTCAGAAATGATTAAAATTTATGGATATGTACTTCATTTGACATAGATCCTACCCGTTACTGAGATACAGAGGCTCAAAAGTGAGCAAATTTCCATAAAAACGCCCGTCTTCAATTTTCTCTGAAAATCTTACAAAGTAAGTGGATGGTGAAGTTATGGGTGGATTCTTGCGGAATAAAAAACCACATAATCTGTTGGCATGGTGTTTTTTCTTTAATTTTCCGTAATCTTAAAGAATACCGTCCAGAAATTCTTACCGTGCAGTAACAAAATGGCGGATACTGTTTTTCGACAAAGTTTTACATTTAGGTAGAGTTTCAAATAGGTTTTCGGCAAGGTCGCGCGGAGTAACTTATATGAGAGCATTTGTTGAAGATTTCTTAAGGTTTTTATGCAGTTTTCTTTGAAATAAGTTTGCGTCGCCGGAAATGACATTGATTTTTCGACCGCGCGGCAGGGTTCGTCTCCGCGCGTCGGGAGTTGGATTAGCCGCGACGCGGTAAGGTTATTGAAACTGTATGGGTTTTAACGCTCACCATTCACCGTTTTTATGTTTTTCTTCAAGACACCGATTCTCAAATGGTCTATGGTGAAGACAGTGGAGGTTTTTCATGCGATGTAATTGCACGTTTCATCGAAGTTGATTCCGTTTTCTTTGGATACGATCGAAGACCATACTTCTATTAAAAGCGTTCAAACCTCGAAAAAGTGAGTTGTTTTCCTGGGACTCATACAAAAAGACCTACCAGAAAGATACCAGCTGAGACCCTTATACCTTCTTCACTCTCCGATCCCTGACCCTCAGGATTCTACTTCGAAAACGGTCGTTTTATGACACCTCGGAGTGGAGCCTTTGACCGTCTTATTTCCACGGGAACTTCTAGCTTTTTTAAAATGTGTATCATACCCTCAGTTCTACTTTGACTTATAGATTACCATGTCTTTTACACATTTACCATACGTTTTTCCCCGTGTACTCATTAGGACATTGGATAACCATAGGTTCGACAAATTTATTATTTCTAAATTTTACATAGGCTCCATCCGCCACTCAATAGAAAATGCCAATGAAGTAATGAAATAATATTGGAATTGGGAAAAAAATTATTCACTCGGAAAAAAAATATTTGCAGCATTATTTATCGCGGAGGCTGAATTTAAGACAAGACCCTGATGCTCTGAAATTTCTCAATGACTTCCTGACATACAAAAGTTGGCTCGCTGAATCCATAACATTTCCAGAATTTTTTATGCATCACTTTCCCGATACTTCAACGACAGCCGGTTGGTATTGTATTTTTCTAAAAATATATTCCTCTCAAATTGATTGAATTAAATAAAATTCCCCCTGTAACTTCATGTTACAAAATTCATATTATATTTGCTATGCATTCCCGGGCGGCCAAAAAAATGTCGCACCTCATGTATAATATCACGCAGAAGAAAATTCAAACTTTAAAAACTACTGCTACTACTGCTGGGCTTGCTCTCGCGGCATCTGTGAGTTTGAGAGAGAGGGGAGGCACTGCAGCAGCTCACCTAATTGCAGAAATAACAACTACGACCCCTACTCGGGCCATGAGAGTTCTTTCAAAGTGGAGGACGAGTGAAAAGGTCCACACTGAGATGACAGTGGAAGAGGCACTGTCATTGATGATTGCGTCTGAGTTGACCAAGAGTCAATATCGGTCTTTCCGTAGGACAGCTCTGAGCCATGGACACGATTTGTATCCCGGATACGACAGAATAGCGCTAACAAAAAAGGACTTTTATAACGAAAGAATTAAAATAACCGAGACCATGTGCGAAGTAAACCTTCAAGCACCACTGACCCACACCATATCGAGAACAATAGCCTGCTTAGCCACCACTTCCACCTCTCAAGAATTAAAATGTGTGCTGAACTACACATTAATCTCTAAGTACGGTTTTGATGGAAGTTTGGGCCACTCTTAATATATACAAATGTGGCAACAAGTGGATGCTGTAGACGAATTCCTATTCATGAGTTCCCTTGTATCTCCTAGTTTGATTAACGACGCTACAGGTAACGACTCAAGTCTTATTTCCACTTTCTCTTGGTTAATTACATTATTCTCTAAACTTTTGATAAAAAATTTAACTCCCACCAGAGGCACTTCTCACATCTGGGCTCTACAATTTAGGTGACACTATCTGGGAAAATCCACGGCCGACGTCGACACGATTTTGTCATCCCATCCGCTTTAGGTGAAAAAAAGAGACGAAAGAAGTTACAAAATCAGAGACATTACCTATATTGAAAGGCAAGTGGATGGCGTTAATGATCAGGAATTTACACGATCAAGTTCTGTTTACTACTGACAATGATCAACGGAAAAGTAATGCTTATATTGCTCACCTTATTTTCCTAATTTTTTCTTAATCTTAAAACCCATATAATTTATTACTCTACAGGAAAGTATAGTCATTTCGAAATTAAGAAAAGCGATAGTTTTTAGTTTGCAACACACTGACGGACAGCTGAATCATGAGGTTCTAAATCTGCGGAGCAAGAGCGTCGGGTATGAATAACTTAGGAGATGTAAAATATCGTACACCTGATATCGATATATATTCTGTTGGTTTGTGTACGCTGCACTGCCACATACGATTTTCTGAATGCATATTGTATATAACTAATAACTTCAGGCTTTACTTTGTGAAACCTCTCCACATTGGAAGTAAGGAAATAAAACTTTGTAAGGTTCACTGTTATTTAATTATGGGCACGACCCGGGTTTCGTAACTTGGTTACATCGTCAGGTCATCGTCAACCTGAGGATGTAACCAAGTTACGAAACCCGGGTCGTGCCCATAATTAAATAACAGTGAACCCTACAAAGTTTTATTTCCTTACTTCCAACATATTGTATATGTCGTATCGATTGGAATTTAAACAGTGTCATTTGATAATTTAAGCTTTCATTTATTTTAGATAGGAAAGGAATGCTAAGAAATTTTTCAGCAAAAATTAGTAATATAAATTAAAATAACTATTTTGAAAAAGATGTTCGGGGATTTATTCAAAAACGTACTTACAGGCAAGTGGAAGTTTGAAATCTCTACGCTCCACAAACAAATTCAAGTCACTTTCACAAATTCTGCGCACTCAAGAGAACTTAACTTTCCTACACCACAGTCAAAGTAGAACTGAGGGTATGACACACGTTTTAAAAAAGCTAGAAGTTCCGATGAATTGTCTACCTAAACTACCCTATCTTCATCGTATCTGCTTCAACAACTTTCGAGTACTAACTGTAGGTGCCGAACATGAGATTGTCACGCGATCCATAATTTTCGTCCATAAAATTTAGATTATTTAGTTGCCATCAAATTTTATGCCCTAGCTTCATGATTAGTAGTTATGTTAAGTCACTGAACACTGTATTATTAGTCATCATTATTATAAACAATATTCTCTGCTTCTCAAGAAGAAAACATTTTATGGATATAAAGTAGAACTGAGGGTATGATACACATTTTAAAAAAGCTAGAAGTTCCCGTGGAAATAAGACGGTCAAAGGCTCCACTCCGAGGTGTCATAAAACGACCGTTTTCGAAGTAGAATCCTGAGGGTCAGGGATCGGAGAGTGAAGAAGGTATAAGGGTCTCAGCTGGTATCTTTCTGGTAGGTCTTTTTGTATGAGTCCCAGGAAAACAACTCACTTTTTCGAGGTTTGAACGCTTTTAATAGAAGTATGGTCTTCGATCGTATCCAAAGAAAACGGAATCAACTTCGATGAAACGTGCAATTACATCGCATGAAAAACCTCCACTGTCTTCACCATAGACCATTTGAGAATCGGTGTCTTGAAGAAAAACATAAAAACGGTGAATGGTGAGCGTTAAAACCCATACAGTTTCAATAACCTTACCGCGTCGCGGCTAATCCAACTCCCGACGCGCGGAGACGAACCCTGCCGCGCGGTCGAAAAATCAATGTCATTTCCGGCGACGCAAACTTATTTCAAAGAAAACTGCATAAAAACCTTAAGAAATCTTCAACAAATGCTCTCATATAAGTTACTCCGCGCGACCTTGCCGAAAACCTATTTGAAACTCTACCTAAATGTAAAACTTTGTCGAAAAACAGTATCCGCCATTTTGTTACTGCACGGTAAGAATTTCTGGACGGTATTCTTTAAGATTACGGAAAATTAAAGAAAAAACACCATGCCAACAGATTATGTGGTTTTTTATTCCGCAAGAATCCACCCATAACTTCACCATCCACTTTGTAAGATTTTCAGAGAAAATTGAAGACGGGCGTTTTTATGGAAATTTGCTCACTTTTGAGCCTCTGTATCTCAGTAACGGGTAGGATCTATGTCAAATGAAGTACATATCCATAAATTTTAATCATTTCTGAGTATACCTGCGAAGTTTCAAGTTTATAACTCAAAAAAAGCCATTTTGTAATTTTGTCCGGCTTTTTCCGATTTCCGCCCACTGTGCGACGGGGCAAATACCTCGCTTCCCGTAGGTCGTGGGTTCGATTCCCGCGGGGTAGGTGGCACGTATCCAGGGCATAGTTTTTCGTACACACGTAATTATTATCTTGCAGACACCCCGAAGTAAAAGGCCTAAATGTGCTGCAATATGTGCTGTTTTAGGTGGTATGGGAATAAATAATAAATAATTTTGGTTTTTATTATTATTTTTATGAATAATATATTTTCTTGTTGGCTCCTTTTTTCAATTGCATAGTTTTTGTCAGTTTTGGGACTTGATCCGGCGTGACTTCCAGCCTCGTCTATCAAAATCAAACTACAAGTTGAATCATTGCATGAGTGACCAAAATGTAATACTTGTGGAGAATGGAGTTTCAAGTACATCGCTAAACCACACCATGAAAGAGAGAAGATGAGGGAGAACAGGGAATTAATGGTCCAATGACGAGACGAGCATCGATTATCATGAATTGACGGACGCCCGAAAGCGCTTATTTCCACGGACCGCCGGTTTGGCCGCGCCGCTATCGGATGCCTCGATCGGCCCGCCAACACCTCGCTCTCGGGTGATTTATGGCGCCGTGGACGGGCACACGGCTCGAACGCGTGGATGCGAAAAAGATCCGGAGACTTCCGAGCCATCTAACACGATTCGCGAGCTCTCCATGAAGCATTTAGTCGCCGGCTTCGGTTCAATTCGCGTCTTATCACGCCGAAGGGGTCGCTTCAATAACTGCATTCGCAATTTGGGATACTGATCTGTAACACATATGCCTCGTCTCAACACGTATTTTTTTTGCCGATTTCGGGAACCGTAATTTAGCGCATTTGTCAAAGTACGCGAAGATAGCACTGGTCAGCACATTCGTCAAAATACTCGATAATCGTATCAGTAAGCTTCCATTTGCAAATTCAAGCGAGTGAGCAGGAATTTTCACGAAAAGCATTTCAAGCCATAAAGTAAACTCTTTTTCTCATTAACCCATTCTCATGGCATACCAAACCTGTCACCACCGACACTGCTCGAGGTAACTTTTCTTTCTCCAGGAGTCTAAAATTGAGTACATACGACAAAAGACTGCTGAATTATTCCAAATCAGTATGAAAATGTTCCGTTAAACTTCAAAACACGCACTTTTATCTATTGTACGTTAAACTATGGAAATAACGATTACTACGCTAAGAATTTATGTATTTTTACATTTTATTTTTTTACCATGTGTGGATCATTTATACTGCTAAGAAACTGGTCCGATAGCATAATTAATATAATTAATTGGAATATTTCAAATAAAGAAAGCAAAGAATGAAGCTCAACATACCTTATTGATAGAGTAACTACTCTTTTCCGACCATACGAATTTCTGCACCATCATCACCATAAGTAACTTATCCGTTAAGGTATCTTTAGATGGACCAATATACATATTACCATAGATACTCTTCCCATGATGTTTCTCCTTTGACTCGGGGTGCGCTATTTTTAACCTTCACTACCAATATTCATGAAACATGTTATGTTCCTTCTCTTACATCCACAGTATCAATTAACTAAGAAATAACTACGATATTATAACCTGGTATGCTCCAATATAGTGATTTGTTCTCGACTGATCTGGTGAAAAGCTATCACACCAATAAAATTGGCAATTTTCCTCAAAAAGCTAAATTTCACTACGGATTTCGACATTTGGAGCATGATTGATAGACCACACTTCAATAATTGAAAAATATTAAAATTGCGTCAAAGCAAGACTTGGGAAAAACACAAGTAGCATGCGATAGCCAAGCTGTATACATAATAAGGAAAACAACATATTCATTAACGGGGTCAAAAACGTCAGAGCGAGGTCATTCAAAATGACGAGGAAACTATTGATAAAAATATGACTAGGAAGAATATTTAGGATTTATATTATTTGCAAGAGAAAATATTTTCTTATGTGTTCTTAAAAGCAAATATACTGGAGTAATACTATGCAAACCAATGAATATGGGCCTAATAAACTTTCTGATTACGCAATGAATAGGTCACCAACACCTTAGCCTTCAGGGGACATATGCGCTAGTATTTATTTGGGATAATAAATTCAGAACGTTAAAGAGTAATGCGAACTTTTTTCACGTATCATTCGGCTAGAGAAACAAAACATTCGACTCATACACACATTACCTAAATATCTGCTGTTTACAATCGGCTAGAAGAGGGAATAAACACGTCAAAGGAAAAATTAAGCTTGCACCTCAACAACCTTATACACAGGAGCAGAGACACAGCAAAGGACCAAAAAGAGATTTCGAGCCGTGGCCGTAAACGAAGCGCTAAAAACATGTTCAAAGGAATGGAAGCAAGGGGAATGCTGGCTAAACAAAAGGCCAGTCCCAATGGACAATTTTGCTCGCATACCCGCCTGTGAACGCATTTTTTTACCTCGCGGAACGCAAGATGCCGGAGGGGAAGCAGTTTCACCGGTAATGGGAAGACGCCGGGAACAAAGAGAACGCAAAGAGGAAGAGGAGAAGACGGTAGAGAAGCTCGAATTTCTTCTTTTGATGAGTAATTCATGCGAGAAAACAAAAAATTTTTCCCACGATATTCGCTCTTCTCTCCCTCGCAAGAAAGAAAGAATCAAACGATATCAAAGACGTTTCTATGACGACGTGAAAGAGAGATTGGCTGAGAGCAAACGTCAAAAGACGAGAGAGAGATGTAAAAAGCATGAATTAATAATAAGGAGAGACGGAGTAGATTTGCGCAATGAGGCACAGGATTGGCTGGAGAGATAATGCCTCCATGATTCCTACTGGAGTTTTATTACACTCAAGGAGCGGTGAAGTGAAGGCAAGCAAAAAGAAACTCTCGTGCTAATGGTAAAAATATTCGTAGACAAGAACCTTCCAAACTCTGATGAAGACCACGTTTTTTATTATTATCATTTATTATTCTACCGATTAAGGTGAGTTTACAAGGAGTGTTTACGCAGTATTCTGGTATTCTCCCCTCCCTTCATGGCGTTCCCTCCTAATTTCACAATAATGCGTACTCCCTTTCCCTCTGTCTAAAAATCCTATTCTCTTTCTTTCTCTCCCTCGTTTACACGACATTCTCCCCTCTAACACCGTATTCAAAATCTCCTCCCCGCTCAGTACTCTTCCCATCCATGCCTTTTGTCTCCACGCTATGTTGAGTCAAAAAGTAAAATAATTACATTTAGTTGTTCCTTAATTCAATAAGAATGCTAAAATGATGATAAATACTGGCTGAATACGCCGAGCAGATGGCACAGAATTAGCCATTAGTACACCGTCAATACAAGACTATTAATGCAAGAATGCAGAAAACATAGATGAAGCTGAGAGGCCATGCTCTCACTGTTTGACGTGAAGTCTCCTCTTACTTCAAGAGGAAAGTTTTATGAAGCAAGTTATGAACCACTTCACTTCAACCCTAAAATTGTTATTATTCTGACAGAAATACATTACGCAAATGCATAAAAATGATCACGTACAAAATAACAGATTGAAATGAATGTCTCATTTATCATACATATGAAGACCTAAAAATTAAAATCAGAAAAAATAAAGATACATAAAATTTAACACATGTTAAACTAAACAATAATATGAACAAGTATGGCTATGTGCATTTTAACATGCAATATCAATTTTTGCACGGTGAATAAAATAAGTATTCAAGTCACCATAAGGTTAAATATTACACGATTAACTTTACAGCTAACACTTACAGATACGTAGAAAACACCTCAAATATATAGCCTTGTTCGTACCTGCAAAGAGAAAAAAAGCATTTTAGAATTACGAAGAGTTAAAGAGAAATATTATAGAGAGAATCATGCATTCGCAAAGCACACTGCTAAATTAATAGATTTGGAAAAGAAAGAATTATAATAGAGTAAAGGATAATCTCAGCTCAATCGACAACATGCGGTGGAGAGATAGCACATAACAAGAGCAACAGACTAGTGTACCAACAAAAATCATCCTAGCTACAAGCTGAGTTGAGGGAAGAGAAAAGGGTCAGAGCGTCCAAGATTCCATTGTGGAGGAGAAAAGAGAAAGTGAAATGGACAGTGAGGATAAGGAATAGGAAAGAGCCAAACATAGTAGTTCAGGACGGAAAACTGGTAGCGGAGATTAGGAGGAGACAAAGGGTTTGAAAGTAGATAGTAAAGAGGGGATATGGAAAACAAAATAAACGGGAACAGAGGAAAGGATATTCGTTAACGAAGGAGAGGGATGATGAAAACAGGGTTCACGAATAGAGAGTGAATATAACCAGAGGCGGATCCAGGATTTCTTTCTGGGGGGTACAAGCAAGGCAAGCAGAATCCAGGATTTTGCTCTGAGGGAGGGGCACAAAGATATCACGTAATAAAAAACGAACGCAATGATAATGGGACCGTATTAAAAATCTTATATATTTTCAAGGGTCTGGGGGCATGTACCCCCGTACCCCTCTCCCCTACATCCGCCTATGAATATAACCTATGATGAGGTGATGAGAGAAATTCAACTCAAGAAGGGGGTAATCCCCTTTTAAAGACGACATTTACATTAATTGATCGACTACCCATAATTCATTGGACTGCGAACCACTTGGAGTTTTGCGTAGGTACACTCAAAACCTACAAGTGGGCTACAAGTTTGGGAACGGCTGGATTAGACGAATAAAATTCAACAGGTCTTACTACCTAATACATTTGAGATCCCTACGACGTGAATGCCAGAGGAAATTATGAGGAGGCAGAAGGTAAAGACAGACCTGGAAAGGAAACACTGAAAACGATAAAAGAAGAATATCGAGTGAAAGAAAATAAGGGGAAGAGACAAAGGCTCACAGAGTTTGAATAAAAAGTAATGGACCTTATTCCCAAATGAAAAGAGGAATCCAATATACAAGGAGAAGGAACCCCAGGTGTTTCGTGGAATGTTCCATGAAAACCAAGCTAAACAGATAGTAGAGCCATTACAATGAAGTGACCGAAAATGGTACTATCATTTGTCATGTTGTTGCGGGGATGGTCGAGATGATTTCTTTACGTTTATGTAACTAAGCCCGCAGAGATTGTAGTGGGCATTGTATCAACATCATATAAAGGCTCCAATAAATTGATTTGATAAATGAGGCGATATTCGCAATTACTCATCGCCACGGTCATTATTACATGAGGACCTTGTGAGTATCACCTGCGAAGATACCTTGATATGGCGATACGAGGCCGTAAACTATTATGCTTCTCATAACCCGGGGAAAAGGGCAGCAGCTCTTTTTCATATGTGTGAAAGAAGAGACCATATTGGTTGGTAGAGGAATACACGTTTCAATACGGGCGTGATAACAATTTAGTTAACAGAAGAAGGTAAAAGGCAAGGAAAAACAACCACAGCATTCTCCCGAGTATTCGCAACTACTACTACTCCACTCATTTTTATGCTATGGCATGATGGAGTTCTCACGAGTAAAATATTCTCGAGGTATATAAGTGTCCCATTCGGAGTAGTAGTAGAAGTAGTATTATTAGTTATTATTATTATTTTTTAAGGGTGCGTCTACATCTGAGGTCATTTTGCACCACATATCTTATGTTAGAAAGTTTTTTTTTACTTTCACCTCATAAATTCGACAAAAATCGATATTCTTGATTCTCTCGAAAGGGAAATATATATAAGAAAATTTACGCATAGCTAATTGTTTACTTATATTTTGTTTAGAAGACCAGTCTTTTTATTATAATATAGTATTCTACCGATTAAGGTAGGTTTCCATGGAGTACTACAGAAGTAGTCTGGGATCCTTACTTTCCATCGAGCACTTCCCTGTTCAATTCACAATAAGGTCTACTCCCTTTCATTCTTACTAAAGTCCTTCCTTCTTCTCCCTCGTTTACCTAACATTCTACTCTCTAACACTGTTTTCAACATCCCCTCCCCGCTAAGTACTCGCTCCATTCTTACCTACCGTCTCCTCCGTATCTCATTTAGCAGGTGCCTCTCCTCACCCACCATGCCCAGCACTTCGTCGTTTCTCCTCCTTTCTGTCCATTTCACCTTTCCAGAAGACCAGTTATTTTCAAAAATTTTACTACCCGGCGAAGACGTCAGTTCAATCCTCCTACAAGGTCCATCTTATTATGCCATACCTGATTTCCAATTCGGATCTCCGGGCGGGGACTAAAAGATAGGGTACATCCTCAGGTCCAACGTCAACAATATTGGGAAAAACTGGATTAGTTGAAGCAACTCCAATAGTAATTCCGGATCAAAAAATTGAGGGCCCATCACAGCAAGGGTTGATAAGAGGGATAAACTTAGCCCCTGGGAGAAGAGGGTGCTAGGTATACTTGGAGAGGGGGAGGGGGTGCTGACAGGTGTCACAATGGGGTTGACACTGAGGAAGATACGAGTTCTGGATTGTGGAGCCAGGGGAAATATGTGGAAGAAAAAGGATGGGAGATGGACGGGAAGGAGAAGCAACGTCAGAGACCTGAAAGGCCGATGAGTGTTGTTAGCAGGAGGAATCATCGGTTTCAAATGCGTGGTGGAATAAAGGCAGTATGAAAATAATTATAGTTGAGCCAATACATTCCACAATAGCGCAAGTCATTTCCGCAACTTTATACGAAAAAGAATTTCTCCCCATATCCTGTTTAACACTCTAAGCAATCGCTTCCACTTTTCCTTGCGAATAGATACATCGCTTGGTAATATCCTTGAAAAAATCAATAGGTCTACTTATTACTATTGAAGTATTCTACCAATTCCCTTCCCTTCATGAACTTCACTATTAAAATCACGATAAGACCTACATCCATCAGCGGATTTAGGGGGGTGGGGGGGAGGACGGGGCACGTGCTCTCCCAGACGCTTCAAAAATAGCCGAGATTTTTAACGAAAATTTAATATAAAAGTTTTATAATATTTACATATTAATAACTTATATAATAAGATGAGATTATATTTCGTATAGTACTTGTTGCAAGTAGTTTTTACTCCCATATATGAGTAAACCCTTTGCCAGTCAGACCCTGGTACCCAGAAAAATATCCTGAATCCGACCTTGCCTACATCCTTTCATTCTATCTAAAAATCCCAGTCTCTTTTTTCTTCTCTCTCGTTTACCCAATATATTCTACCCTCAAACACTTTTCAACGTCACCTTCCCACTCAGTACTCCCTCCACCCATACCTTCTGTCGCCTCCGTATCTCATCTAGAAGCTGCCTCTACTCACCAACCATGTCCGGCACTTCGATCTGCAGATCTAGAAGGCACTAATTGTAAGACTAAGCGAAGCGAGGAAAGGGGGTTTGAGGGATAAAATACCCCCTCCCAGACCTCAGAGAAATTTTAAAATTTAATCCATTTTACTTAATTAGATGAGTATTACTTATAGAATAGTGTAAGGATTAATTAAATATCCCTCAAAAAGCCGTAAAACCCACCATTTTGAGCAATTAATCTTCAAAATTTTCTGAGGGAAGGCACCCGCACCTCCCGTATTCCATACCTCCCTGTATTAGTTACTCCTAAAACCCCCCTAGCCTTAATTCCTAGCTGCGGGCCTGCTAAGATACACAATTGTAAGTTCATCACAACTTCCTGTCAGGTGGACTCAAGTTCTTAAATGGCTTAAACTAAATTAAAGAGCTATATCGGCCATTATAATTATAATTTAGGGACAGCAACCGATTTCGAAAAAGAGGAGCAACAAAAAAAAAAAGATAAGGTAAAAGGGAAATTGAGCGAAGAGTTGCTTTAACCAGTATTATAAATATTGGCATTGTTTACCGTTAATCATCATGAGGCTAAGGTCATAATAATTTTACAAGGTACAAAACACTTCAGTCTATGTTTTCACGCACCTACGCTAAAAAGATCGGTACGAGGTATATTTTATTCATTCCATTTACCATTTTTTAGCTCCGTTTCTTTCCATTCTCCGTTTAACCAACATGCTACCGAATATCACAGTTTTCAGTATCCTTTCACTTTTTCGTAAATTTACGCTCTCTGCCTAACCTTTATCCATTGAAGCATTTTCCTCTCCTCACCTACCAAGCCCAGAAAACATTCGTTCACACTTCGGTGAAAATGAAATATTTCTCGGGATTTCACGTGAATGGAATTCAATCAAGGCCAACTGATGATTTTGTTGGGACCTATGGCGTTCCGTGGTTAGAAAAACTCTCAGACACCGTGGACCAAAATTTCAGAAAGTAAAGAAAAAAATAATAGCGTTTTTCAAAAGATTTGCAACCGTTTTCTTTCCATTCAGATGACTATTTGTTTATTAATATTTTTTTATTATGAAGTTTAATATTAATTTCCCACCAATTCCGATTTTCTATCTCCAACACAGACAACATAAATTGACCACCAGAATGGTAGTTATTACATGAAGTAAAAGGAATCACAGAACACGAGATGGATTGACCGCTATGAAAGGGGAGACGGGGAGGAGCTTGCGAAGGATGGTATGATTGGTGAAAGTAAGCAAGGGCCGTGAGAGACAGGGGCAGTTCAACGCGAGGAAAATGGGAGGGAGGGAGAGAGAGAGAGAGGGGAGTGGTCAAAGGAAAGAGGGGAAGACAGATGTCACAACTTTCTCGCCATCTCTCAGTGTCCACGGAAGCCTTTCGATCCGACCCCCCGTGAACATACTAACGCCACCCAAAGACACTTCCCCCACACAAGAGAACGCACCATGAAGAGAACTCACAAAGCTGTACAATGGCTCAGTCACTGTCCTTTCGCATTTTGACCAAAATCCTACCACGTACCTTTATACAAATGTCACGTAAAATCCTCACTGAATATCATCGGGCATTAGAAAGTAAATATTTGATTACACCAACTTTGTTATGTAAAATAAGAAACGGAGAGAGCGCAGAATGTATTGTAAAAGGATTTAAGGGAAATAAGTCTTAGAATTAAGGAAGAATAAAGGATATTTTGGAAGGGGAGGAGGAATAGAATAGGGCTCAGGGACAGAACGGCGAGTAATAGGTTCCATACAAAGGAGACAAAGAGAAGGTGTGAATATGGAATAGCGGGGAGGATTGGTACATTGATGAGGAGTGATGGCAAGTGAAACGAAAATGTTTCGTTTCCCAGTAAAACAAAAATACGAGGCCTAGGTTTAGATTCGTTCCCGCCTGTAATTAAAATCACTAAGGAGCTTAGCTTCGACACGGGACGAAACTTTACTCCCAGGAATGAAACTAAATTCATCGAAACTCCGCTGCTCATAGTTAAGTTTCGATCCCAGAAGTTGAGTGGGGGGATAAAAAGGAAAAGTTACAACCTATTACGTAGAGAGGTTAAAACATTGAGCTGAAAAATCAAATGGCCAAACTCCGGTGCGACACTAAGTTTTGCACCGGAGGGACCGGTCCGTACGTTTCGTTTCGTCCCACAGTTTTAGTTTAGTTTCGACACTAAGTAGTTTTGACTCCGATTTCGTTTCGACCCAAAGTTTAGCTCCCTGGGTTTAAATCCATATCGTTTCCTTTCTCGGCCTCGGTGGCGGCGGGGTAACGTCCTCGCTCGCCAAGCAAGAGGTCGCGGGTTCGAGTCCCTCCTGAATAGGTTCCCCCGGTCCAGGGCATGGTTGTTCGTGTACGTTTATATGTTAAATTTGTTGCATACCCCGGTATAAAATGGTCCATAATAGCTGTATCCGGTGGTTTGAGAATAAAATAAATTTAGCTCCAGGGAACGAAACTACTGAAATTTTACTTGTTTTGACTTTCGTTTACTTTTCGTTCATTGCCATCACTGTTGGTGAGTCATTTTTTCCCAGTAAAACAGCATTGATTGATACATTATATTATAATTTAAATACGCATTTAAATTATAATTAAAGTATTTCAACGATAAAGGCATCTTTCCCTGGAGTATTTAAGAAATATTTTGGCATTCTCCCCTCCCTTCATGGAATGCCCTCTTGTTTTCCACAATAAGGCCTACTTCATTTCATTCGATCCAAAAATCCAATAATCATACCTCCTCTCCCTCGTTTACCCAGAATTCTACCCTCCAAAACTGTTTCTAACCTTCAACGTCTTTACGGCCATCTTGGAAACCCTTATAAATTCTAGTATTACTCGTATCAAACTTACCACAGTCCTTTATTAACATTTCACACACTTTGTAACACTTTATTTGCTGACGATTCTCTGCTTTGCATTCATTAGTTGATCTGTTTCTTTTACCAAACGAAAATTGCCGAGCTCATTACAACACGTCTAATGTTATCGGAAGTCACATGCATAGTAAAGGCCGAACAGTGCTGTTTTCGGTGGTGTGTGAAATAAATAAATAGTATACCATAAATACTGCTGAAAATTTTATCATAATTCGGGGGTATGCATAGCAACAAAATAAAAAACTCACAATCGGACTTCTCAAACCCGTGAAATTTTAAAAAACCCCGTTATTTTCAGAACAAACCTAGCACATTCTACTCTTTATGTTAGAACATTCCTACATCAAAGTCACGTTTTTTCGAAGAAAAATGCTTGTTGGAGAATAAGCTCCGGCACTAATTATATGAAAAAATTAGACCGTCAAAAAAAGTTAAGGGCTGAGGGTGGAGAAATTAGAGCATGGGGATAAGGCGTAGACGAGCGGTGCTAGTCCGACAAACCTCCTTTGGCCGCAGGTGGCTCAGGGGTAAAAAAAATCCTCTGCGGTCGACCTCCGCAAACCTCAGGCGAGATTAACATGTCTCCATTAAAAACCCAAGCAAGCAAGCCAAAAAAAAAGAGGGCAGTCGCATTAAGCATTCTACCGTTTCATTTAATCCTGGCCAACATTTTTGCCTTTCCATCACCTCTACCCCTGCTTCTCCCTACAGCTGGGTCACTCAGTTAAGTTTCCAAAGCAATGAAAAAAGGGTAGCAATTTAAGCGCGCCATCGTGAATACCCATCCTTCCCCAGCTATTCTGTCTTCACTTCCTCCTGATTAGCAGAAAAGAAGAGAGCACTTTTTCCGCGAGTCCGAACGAAGAAAGATTGAACGAGGCGACGTGAAGGGGAGGATTAAGAAGTTCATGTGCGCACCAAGTACGATAACACACCTCCCAACATTATTTGCGTCGGTTTATCACATGTAATCTTATGATTAACGTAGGTTAACATAGAGGATAACACACACATATACTAATCACCCCCACTTGCTCTCATTTCCATATTGTATTTCGCAATTCAATTTGGAATAAAGCCTATTATACTTCATCCTGACGGATTCACAAGTTCATCATAGCAGGGAAAGAACCGTGCCAAATTGAACATGATAATCATTTATTAGAACTATAAACGAGATTAGTATTTTGAAGGTCACATTAGAAGCCGATGATGAAATTAAACGAAGTAGCATTTTGGAGTTGGAAAGAAATATCGTCCCCCAAAATCTCCAACAAACTTATACTTGACAATCAAGCGATTAACCTCTCCGCATGCCACACATAACTCGCTAAAAAGGGAAAGGATTGATTTAAAAAATTAACAAAGAACTCAAAACTCCAACTGCCAATGAGAAAGGATATCTCGTCACTTGAAATCATATCGAAAAATCCCATTTTCTTCGAAGGCATTTAAAATATTCTGAGGCAAACGTTATAACTAGCAATAAACATGAGACTCAAACGAGGTCCTCGAAATCCATGATTGATGTATTCATAGATTAACGCGGGTTAGGTGGAAGGTCACCAAGAACGCCCAAATGCTTCCATGATTTTTCCACCGATTAGTGTAGCTCCAAATAAACCATCCCTCTCACACAGCAACGTTCGCTTGAGAAATCCCCGATCGGAAAAGGAGATATTCTTCGAGAGCCGATTGTCATCTTCAGAATGGACTTATATTTTCGTCACGGGCTTCCTTTTGGGTGTCAACCTGCTTAAATACATAAAGGTCAAGAGGAAAACGGAGATTACGGAAGCAGAGGAATATATGCAGGCAAGAAAAGGAAAATGGATTCCCTCATTCGCGGAAGACTGGGTTGAAGAAATAAAGTATTCTCGTTCCCTTTTCACGGCTGGTGTCCTACAACCTACCGCCAAACGTTTATTAAGGCGTCTAGCGGGGGGAACATGAATTTAAGGATAAATTTATACCATTTTATGGAAGTCCATGCATTTTTCACGCCAGAAATTTCAAAAATTTTACAAAATATTTTCACTGCGGTAGTGATTTTGTGTACGTGTGAGTATCTAATTACTTCTTCTACTAATACTCAAAATAAAAAAATAAATACCAATATAAAATACAAATGATTGACAAGGAATACAGAGGTTCTCTAACTCCCGAGTTCTGCCCTACTTGGTAAGGTAGATCGGTGAATTAAAGAATGCGATGAATTTACAAATATAACGTACACGAGCACATTATTTCATTAGTCCTGAAAATATTATTGCACTCACCACTATTTTTTTGTGAAAGTATTTTGTGCTGGTAATCATTTAATGCAAAAATTCTGATATCGAAGTTGACATTTTTATTTTTTATTTTACAATGCGAACGTTCCAAAGAAGATAAAATGGATCGACCGAGTAAGTAAGTAATGAGGAAGTGTTGAGAAGAGAGGGAAAAAAGAAAAGGCTTCTAAAAACCTCAAGGAGAACACGGGACAACTTAGTTGGCCACATTATGAGACATGATGGCCTGCTGATAAAAATCATAGAAGGGCAAGTGGAGGGGAAGAAGGGCAAGGGACGTCCCCGAATGAGTTACATAGGACAGGTTATAAAGGATATAAAAGAGAAGAAATACGTTTATATGAACTGGCTAGCGGATAGGAGAGAGAAATGGAGAGCTGCGTCAAACCAATATTAGGATTGTTGACTCAAGTTGTCGAGTGAATTCTCCTTGCACTCGGATTTTCTACTTAATACCGTCGCAAATATTTATGAGCTCTTTTACGATGGAATGGATATCATAATAAGTACTATCACCGATTCGTACTGTATTCAATTCTTCGTTAAAACATTCGCGGGTACTCGTAATGTTAGCAAAAAACTTTTGGGCTACGTCGCGTCGCCGCGTCAATTTTTGGGTGGCCCCAACGTTTCCCGACCGATGCTGGTCGCTTTCTCAAGGGATTCTGATGTGGGAATTTATATCCATATGTATAGGTATCCGTGTCAGGGGGTGGGAGAGTGGAGGAGTAGGTTTCTGATAGTTTTTCCGGATTACGGGCTGCCAAGGGCGACTTATCTTAAGGCCGGTGTCCCTACTACAATTATTATTCTCCTCTTTAGTTAATTTCTATGGCCTCTCTGACTAGTCTCTGGCTGAAACCTTTCACTTGTGAAAGACATAGCCCAAAAAAGTTTTATATAACATAACTATATTCAATGTATTTTTGAGAAAATTGTACAAATTCTCTCAGAAGTTCCTTTCTGTTCATGAACGCCTCCTTTGCTAGTGCAATTCGCTTCCTGAGCAAGGACATCAGGAAGCGAATTGCACTAGCAAAGGAGGCGTTAATGAATAGGAAGGAGCTTCTGATAGGATCGTTATGTAAGAGTTTAAAGAAAATGTTAGTGAAGAGCTTGATTTGGAGTGTAGCTCTCTACGAGGCGGAAACGTGGACACTGAGGAAAGAAGACGAGAGAAGATTGGAGGCATTCGAGATGTGGGTGTGGAGAAGAATGGAGAGGGTGAAATGGACGGAGAGGAAAAGGAACGACGAAGTGCTGGATATGGTTGGCGAGGAGAGGCAGCTTTTAGATGAGATACGGAGGAGGCAGAAGGTATGGATGGAGCGAGTACTAAGCGGGGAGGGGATGTTGAAAAGGGTGTTAGAGGGTAGAATGTTAGGGAAACGAGGGGGGGAAGGAAAAGAATAGGATTTTTAGATAGATTAAAAGGGAGTAGGCCTTACAGTGAATTGAAGAAGGCAGCGCTGGAAGGAAAGGGAGGCTCCCAAACCACTTCTTTAGTACTCCATGGAAACCTACCTTAATCGGTAGAATACTATATTAAATTCACATTTGAGTGTAAAAACCCTAAATGTTTATACTTGCTTAGCTTCAATGCATAGGATGATGATGATTCGTTCCAAAAACATCGGAATGTCTTAGAACTTAAATAAATGTAAATCCAATCTATGGGAGTGGTAGGGACGACCAGATGCAGAGAAGCGTGGATAAGGACGGAGAAGGTTAGAGAGAGGCTTGGGCGAAAGGAAGAGTTGAGTGGGGTGGGCCCAGAGTGTTTCAATGAATTTGTCGGGGCGAGATGGCTTAGTGGTATAGGGGGTTGATGAGAACCCCGTGGCATGATGGGTGGAAAGTGTTCGTCCGGGTGAAATTAGGGGGTTGAGGGAGAAAAGAAGATAATTAATCGTCGGGACAGGGCCGCTGCAGCTCGGTGGAATTTATAATTAATAAATACAACCACCGATACTCCGCCCTTTATTTATCAATTCGGCTGGCGACGTGTCTGCTTCGCCCCTTTTGCCGCAGATGGAACTTTGCCAGCGGCTTGGCGCGACGAGTTCCCTGACTTTGACCCTGCGATTCGAGGAAATCATGTTTTCATAAGGTGGTTCTCGCTTCTCCCCCACGCAATCATGGGCCTGATCGTTTTTCTGCTCTCCCGCTATAGTTAGCCAACTTCCTGGTGACGCGGTTCGCTCATTGTGCAAAGTCAAGGGCGTGGAAATAACATGAAACGATTCCAATCATCTCACGGTGGAATTGAAAATTAGATACACTTTAAAATTCAGACTGAACTTATATATACCAAAAAATAAAGCTTGCTGCCAAAAAATAATAATATTTTATATATTACCTGCGAAAATTCGTAAAGTAGGGAATTCACTTAATCCTGATGCAATGACAGCCCTCAAAATAATCGAAAAGCTGCTGAACCGTTATTGGTCCTTCAGTAGTTCAACCGGTCGATTACAAATGAATAGTTCTACTGAATGAAAAGGTAACTCAACTTTGGTAGGTATTCCATTTCCATATTCTTCTTCGCTGGCAGCGAGCGACGAAAGTTTATCTAGCCAGCACAAGCTGATGCGTTAATGTCGGGATGATAATGACAGAAATAGCTTCCGAAACTTTAATTGAATATAACAGTACAACAACTCATTTTACATACTATATTGAATTAAAAGCAAAAGAAAAATTAATTTTGCCAAAAATGCCACAATGTTTGGTAGAGTAAAAGGCCAACGAATATTTCATTTCGCCAAATATTTACTAAATCATGGTGCTTATAATGGCTTGAAATAAGTCTATCTCAACGTCTACCTTCAAGAAATTCATCCATTGGAATGCGAAAGAGAAGTAGTTCTTGGTAAACTTGGCTTCCACTGACATCGAAATACGAGCTAAATTCAGTTCCCCCTACCACTGCCACAATTGCAACAAAATCAGCGAGCGAAAAACAGTTCACTAAGACAAATACCAGTAATGACCGGATGCTATTATTGTTAGGAAGATAAAGCAGCTGAAACGTTGAATCTTTTAAATCACTCAGTCCTCCAAATAGAAGATTGATTTGGACATGTGAGGGCAGGCACAATGAATAGACGCATAAATATCACACATCCATGGTAGAGGGGCCGGAAGCTTTCCCTGGGCAACCTCTAGCCCAGGGAAATTATTTTCGGTCATGCAAAGGCTGCAAACTGAATGCTATCCAAATTGAAATTGGAAGATTTAAGCGTGATGGAGTGGAATTTTTCCACCGTTAAATAAACACTTGCAATTATCCACGATTATAAAATATATTCCGACCTAGGTTTTGATGTTACAACGAGGGTTGCCCACGATATAATACACCACATTTTTATCTCAACCACCAACAATGGTGCGGATGCGACACCCCACATATGCATTACCTGAGGTTTCATGGGCACGCGCGCGAGATTTCTGGCTCTTACGACATGGAGCGTAGCTGCAGTACTGTTTCAAATCGGAGTCTGTAATTGATGTACGTTACAAGCAATACGGTGGTTTCCTATTATTTTTTATTGCCTAAATCGAAAGATTATTACTCCTGGAGTAGGCCTTTCACACTTTTAGATTTTTAAATGACGATACCTATTTTTCGCGATTAAATGAAAAGTGAAAAATTTCAAGCGCGCGAAAACGCGACGGCTAAGTTTGAATGCTGGGAAACACTCCGTGTGACGTCATCCTGGTTCCCGCTGTCGCAAAGTGAGGTGACCTTGGGGCGAGGATGTACGCGCCGCTGGATTGCAGACTGCCAGAAGGTAGCAGAGTAGGCTGCTAGAAGGTAGCAGAGTACCCTGCTAGCAGGTAGCGCTGGGGTTAAATAAGGATTATTAATACCTTATTAAGCGAAGGAAACTTTTCAACCATAGGCAGTTTTAATAGGTGATTATTAAGACATGTTTCCCTGAGCTCTATGCCTCATGCGTGCATTGGTAATCTCAGACGATGTAAAACTCCCATCTACTCGTATAGAGACTAGGTCCCTTTGACGTCACGTGGAGTGGCATGGCATGGACGCCAATATGGCATTTTTCAAATGAGGTTAAAATTGACAATTATCATTCGTCTAAACTGGGATTTCTAAAACCAAATAATTTGTATATCATGAATAAACAAATGGCGGGTAACGAATCGCAATCAAAGCCTTTCGTTTTCTTTGATGGAGGAAACTATCCTATCCTTGAATCCTTGCCGTCCTTGAATTTCCCACTGAAGAGAAAAAAATAACTGTGAGGGATATTCAAAATCGCTTGCGCAAAGTGTATGGAGCATCTGCTGCCTAAAGGGTTACAATTAATCGCGGGACTCAAGAGGACGAAGGCCTCGGAATGCGTTCCGACGGTACTCCAAGATTTGCAGCGGTCGGGGACCAGAAAATGGGTTGTTACCAAATGGGCCAAAACTCCCTTGTTTCTCACCGGGCAAGGGCCATAGAACGAGACGAAGATTGCGAGGAAAAATAACGTGCGTAGTTGAAACATCATTTTATCGTGTGTGTAATTCTCATTATGCGCAATAAATAAAATACATACGGTGCATTACTTTCTGAGCGAACCTTGTATATAATCTTCAAGGTTTTTAAGATCATGTAGCAACATCGAAACCTAATTCGGAATAAATTTTACAAGATTGAAAAGTTGCAAGTGTTTATTTCAATATGAATACGATCAAAATTCACAAACTGATTCTTCACTGTGTGGTATTCCATTATAAGGCTTCTTGGATATTTCACTTTTACTTATACCACTAGTTTTTTACATAACGCGACCCGGGTTTCAATGAGTATTTATCACCTACAGGCATATATTATGATGTATTTATGTTACGAGGATGGGTAAAGGTATTCGTTTATCAGAGTGCTCTCCTGAATTTCAATAATTTTTAAAATTTCCAACTGATCTCTAGAGTCTAATTAACGGCGGTCATTGCATAATTTTAAAATATTAATTAATTAAATAATTAATTACTTAATTTAAATAGCATAATTTATTAAGGCAAATTAATTAATAGTATTCAATGAATATTTCAAAACTATGCAATGACCGCCGTGAATTAGACTATAGGAGCAGTTGGAAATTTAAAAATAATTGAAAGTCAGGACAGCACTCTGATAAACGAATATCTTTACCCATTCTTTTCCCCTATTCTGGCATCCGTCATGAAATTTTTCTTAATTTACGCCTGATGATGATGATAAGTCATCGATGCCCGGGTCGCGTTACGTAAAATACTAGTGGTATAAGTAAAAGTAAAATATCCAAGAAACTTTACGAATAAGATCCCTTATCACTTGGTTAAAACCCAAACACCTAACCACCATATTCCCTACGTTCCGCTACTAACCAGGATAACACCACCCGGCTTCCACTCGAATGAAGCCGGAGAAACGTCACTTTTGGTCCCTCACTGCCACATTCCTTGGCGGAGACGGCGAACAATTCACCGACTCGGGCCGAATATATATATCCGCCGAAGCCATCAAGCATAGCCATCTCTCGCCGAGCCCATCCATCTCGACGCAGTGCCACCGTCGACTCCTTTGTTCTCCCAGCCAGCCATCTCAATTATTCCTCCTCCCACTCCTCCGCTTCCCTCTTTGATGCAATCCCCCACTCCCCATCACTAATTCCCGCCTTTCCACGCTCTCTGCCCCCCCAACCTTCCTCCTATTCTCACTTCTTCCCTTTGGAAGATCCTTTGGACTACCGCCCACGCATAGCTAACCTCTCCCACCCTATCCCACCACTTCAAAAGCCGCACGCAGCATCCTTATGGTTGCCTGATTAAAAGAGAAAAAAAACTTTCTCGACGATACATAAAAAGTTTGAGATGACTCGTGGGTCATGCCATCCTGGCAAAGAGCCATCATCACCGAAGATGATTTATTGAGAAAAGGAAAAAAAACTTTATTTTTCATTACCATCAATACACTTACCAGGGTATGTTTAAGTGGGATAAAACACATCTATTCATCACCACAATTTGATATATACACTATGGTTCAATTGCTTTTGGAATTCGGGAACCTGGATAGCATAGCAGTATACGCAGGGGCCCGGATTCCAGACCTCTTCGTAGAACTTTTTCAGTTTATCGAAAGAATTTTATGGTTTAATGATGGTTGAGATTGATCAATAAATATTGAGAGTATATAGACCGCCTTCCACCTAAAATATCTGCCTGGGGTGGCGCGCGCTCACTCTTGGGAACTAATCTGCAGAAATGAAAGATATTTGAGGTGATACACTAAAAATGTGTAACGAGTCGTTGTAAAAAACACAAAAGGGATAGAATAATCCGAGAGTGACTTAATCTTCTGTTACGTTTGTCCGAAAAACACCCAAAAATACCAAAATTTCAAAACTTTAAGTGCGATGCGGCACGTTTTCCCGGTATCCGATTGCAAAAATAATTTTCGGGGTCGTCCCAAAAGAAATTCGAAAACTTTAAAAATAAGGACCGCCCTAGGACCGGAAAGCCGAAGTCCGTGGTTCTATTTCCAGTCAAGGGAATTTTTCCGCATGGCAAGTCATGAGCACTAAGGTTATCGTCAAAGCCTCACTGCCACAGAAAGAAGTACGCTCAAGATTCAAGTTCTGATAAACTGTTTCCTCACCTCTTTACTAATATTACGTTTATATTACCTATTAATGTAGACTCTCATACCTTAATATTCCTGCTCTGCTATAGTTATTATCTACCTTACTTCACTTGAGTATATATTCAAAAATTAAAAACCCCAGCAGTAATTTTTGTACAAGTTCAAAGTCAGAGTTGACGAAATAAAAAGTCGTTTGCGCAACAAATTCCATATGTTCCTCCGCGGATTTATTGCGTATTATCGGAAACATGGACACTTAAGAAGGCGGAAGAGAGAAGACTGGAGTCGTTCAAGATGTAGGTGTGGAGATGATGGAGAAGGTGAAGTGGACGCAGTGAAGGGGGAACGAAGAAGTGCTGGGCATTGTGAGGAGAGGCAACTTTTAGATGAGATACGAAGGAGACAGAAGGTATGGATGGAGCGAAATGAGGGGATGTTGAAAACAGTTTTGAAGGGGAGAGTGTAAGGTAAACGAGGGAGAGAAAGGAAGAGAATAGGATTTTAGATAGAAGAAAAGGAAGAACACCTAATTTTGAAATTTAGAGGGAAATCCAGGAAGAAAGGGGAGATTGCAAGAATGATTCTTAAATACTTCATGGAAACCTACATTAATTGGCAGAAAACTTAAATAATAATAATTTTTGACGATATCCTTCAATTTTCCCATAGCAATCAAGGGTGTATCCAAGATTTTCTTCATGGTGGTAGGGGGGGGGGGCGCAAGGCCCTGACAGGCTAACGATCTTCTCATACTTGAGATTAGAAACAATGTAAGCCATTGCTGTACAAAATATTCTCTTTATTTTAATATCAAAACTATTTATATGAAATTAAATGATTGAGCCGCCGTAACACAAAAAATAAAACAAACGCAATTATAAACATGTTAAAATTTTGTCTATTTTTTATGCGTCTGGAGGTACGTGCCCCCGTATCCACCTATCCGTCTATTATAGCAATGATGAGTTACTGAAGTCAAAACTTCACTCACACCATCTTCTTCCCAAAAGAATTTCATCCCAGAGACCTGCATTTCTCTCCTCTGTAAGGCGTCAAGAGAAGAGACATAGAAGCCGTTCTCAGCACGCCATCGCGTCAGAAAAGGGTTTTTTTCTTCCTTTTGACAACTCAGGGAGAACG
Organism: Ischnura elegans; assembly: GCF_921293095.1. Lineage (NCBI taxonomy): Eukaryota > Metazoa > Arthropoda > Insecta > Odonata > Coenagrionidae > Ischnura > Ischnura elegans. The sequence continues at coordinate 24,668,702 of NC_060251.1, read as the reverse complement.
GAGAATGGACGCAAGGAGATGACTTCTCCCGAAGCGCGACTGAGGATGAAGAAGGGAACCCAAGTAGCCGCATAATCTCCGATGAACTTTCAGGCAGAGGACCTCTCCTCCCGCGAATTCTTGAATGCATAATAATAATAAAATTAATAATTTCTAAAAAAAGCTTGTCCTCTCCCCTGACGTGTCCAGGGCTCTTTTTTTATTTCCCTTCTCTCCCACCGCCTCGCGGGCAGGACAGATAAAAAATGTCCAGCGAAGGGATCTCCTTTTTCTTCTTCTTCCGCGCCGTTGAGAAAGTGAAGGCTGGGAACTTGGATTAGAGGACGTTCTCCGCGAGGTTCTCATCTCGTGGAGGGGTTGACGGCATTAGAACGGAGTAAGAGGAGGAGAAAAAGTACAAAGGAAAAAGGCCGTCGGCAAATCCAGGAGAAGAGATGTCGCGCCAGAGAAGAGGAAATTTGCTCATTCCGAGCTCCTGATATTATTTGCTGGGAGCAAAGAATGGGGGAAATTAAGGATCGCTTCGCCAGCGTCTTACTTTTTTCCGTCTTTCACGCGCTGAGAGGATGAAAAAAAACCTGGACAGCCAGCCACCAAGGTAAGAAGGACAACCAGGGCGCCTATCCTAGTAGACAACAAAAAAATCTTTGCGATTGTTAACCTCAATCTTCGGAGATACATTCACTGTTTCGTAACTTATTTTTACCTCTAAGCTCATACAGTAATAAGGACCTAATTTTGGTTTTTAACTCGAATGATAGATAAATGGCATTTATTATTCACAAAACATTCATTCAATCCTACCCCGTCAACTCGGATTGATGCAGCCCACGTAAGGTCGTTGCAAATTAGAGGATGTTATTCCAAGCTGATCATTAACAGCTACTTTGTTTTTTGAAGGCAACAAACACGGACAGACGTGGAAAAATGGAGATATCGAGGCAGAGACAAATACTATGACGGCTGACAGAGCCTCGTTGATGAGATTATGCATTGAAGTTCATACACTTGCATCTATGGATATCACTTTAATTTACTCGCCAAAGTAAAGATAAGTTTCGAAACAGAATATAAGGAGGGAGTGCAAAAAAGGATTTGAAGCAAAGGATTATGAAATATGGTTCTCTGTGTTGAGGAAACGAGGAAGCTGAGAAATGAGGATAAGATTAGGCTGGAGATACAAAAGTTGTGAGTTGGGAGGAGAATGGAGAAAGTGAGATGGACGGAGAGAAAAAGGTAATGACAGGTTCGCGATACGGTTTTTGACGAGAAGAAACTCCCCGAAGTGAGTTAAGGGTATGATATCACAAAAAAGAGCTTTGAAATCCATATGAGCCTATCCCCTGCCATCACATCTAATTTCCTTCTGCATTCCAGCGTCAGGTCTATTGATACCGATTTATTATCGTTTCCTCCTCTTTTGCCGAATTCCTAACGTATTTCCTGACCTTATGCCTTTCAGCAAAAGAGTTCTCGTTCCATTCACACGCTCAGCCTTCTTCTTTCCTTGGAAGTTTTCTCGTTCAAGACGTACCATGAGTTTCAACATGGTAATTATAATAATTAAAAAGCATATGAAGACACAATTGTTCATAGTTACTTATTTCTGTCACTGCACTCGCTACTAAATACAATTATTATTACAGCATGCTATCGATTAAGGTAGGTTTCCATGGAGTACTAAAGACGTGATCTGGGAGCCTCCCTTTCCTTCCAGCGCTGCCTTCTTCAGTTCACTGTAAGGCCTACTCCCTTTCAATCTATCTAAATATCCTATTGATTTCCTTCCCCTCCCTCGTTTCCCTAACATTCTACCCTCTAACACCATGACTAAATACAATAATTAGTAAATAAATTTTTATCGTGAAAATAAATCACTTAAACGGCAAAAACAAATAGGTCACACCCTACAAAAATACCACTATAAGCACAAGCTAAAAAAATATTAGTCAAATGGCGAAAGGAGAGAATTTCAGCTGAAAATAAATGACAATATTTCTTGCAAGACCACATGGCCAGGAAAACATTCGGTCTCTTTATTGAAACTCCGACAACTTTGTCAATCTCGGCGATTCAGCGGCAACCGGTGCGAGAATGCAAAAGCTTTGAAACGCAATTCCGCGATGATATCTTCCGCTTCGACCGAGGATCGCTGACCAACGGCGCACCAGTCGCACGAACGGTAAACAACGCCCCTTTTGAGGTCCGAATTTTTACCGCCACAAGAGCATTCCACGCAAACGTATACTATTAACACAAAGGTACCTACTTCTCCTTTGCGATGAGGATAGATTGCACGGCCGGAGACAAACAGTAAAGTGCTTCAAAGCACAGCTAGAATCGAATGCAGTCAACGGAGTATACAGAAGAGGGAAGCTATGATGCGAACGTCAACACGCTCCACGCTTTAATTGAAAACTGAAATGAGATTTTGAGCGGAGAGCATCCGAGATTTACATTCCGCTTGGACAAGCAGATTCTATCACAAGTATCGCCACACTGCGTACAAGGCCTCCCGAGGGTACACTGAACCAAGAGGAGCTACGAATTCCATGCTCACATCACAGAATATTTACCTGGCGCATAAAACGTGTCCTCAAAGTATTAGGTACTATCTTCAATGTATGTAATACGTATATTTCTAAAATAAAATATTCTCAAGTCGGTATGAGAAAGCTGAAATAAACTATTCGATTACTGACTATAAATATTAGGTATACAGTAATAAGGACATTAGGAAGCAAATTGCATGAGCAAAGGAGGCGTTCACGTATAGGAAGGAGCTTCTGAGAGGTTCGCTATGTAAGAATTTAAATAAAAGGTTAGTGAAGAGTCTGATCTGGAGTGTAGCGCTTTACGGTGCAGAAACGTGGACACTTAGGAAGGAGGACGAGAAAAGAATGGAGGCATTCAAGATGTGGGTGAGGCGAAGAATGGAGAAGGTATTCTTGCCCATCTCATTTTCGACCCGATCCGAGGAGTTACTAGTGATTGTTGAGCGTATTCCCAGCTATGGTACCATTTGCTAGGCCTTAGTTGGCTGACTTCATTGATTTATGGGTCTTTCAAGCCAATCTGGACGCGTATAATCCACCGAAGCCCGTCACCTGTGAGTGGGTCGTGCATTTTGAGAAGGGCATCACAATTTCATGCGGGAACTGTTATCGCAAACTCCTTGGCACGGAGCAGATTGAGAAAAAGGCCCGGACTGATTGGAAGGAGGGGGCCTGGTTAATCGATAGCGATTATTCCGCGGGGCAAGAGTGCATAAAATGCGAGCCCCCCCCCCCCCACACACAGACAGTCTTCTCGGTCATCCATCAGGGGGCTGTCTCGAACTCATCCATCTTCCACGCCCTGCTCCTTCGAATCAGAGCGCCTTCGCTACCTCCCTCCCACGGCAAGATATACACCCCCCAGCCGCCAATCTTTGGAATATTTCCCAGGGATAATATTTTGATACACTTCGGCATTTTGGATGCGAGGGAAATTCGACATTATTGATGTATACGTCGCCTTTTTCAAATTCAACGCTAATAGCTTTGGAATCGGTTGGTAAAGCGACAGCGATAAATCGGTGAACCTTAGAAATATAAGGCTATGGGGATTTTACACGCATCATTATGGGTAGAGGAAAGAATGAAACGTGAGCAGAACTATGATTAGTACTAGGACCGTTATATTTTGAAGATAAAACACTAAAATATTTGCAATACAAAAATAAAATTTAGCAATATCCTATTTTAAAGGCATACGAAATCTTTTTATCGAATAATCAGGTACTACATTTGCAAATGTCGATCAGAAATAACATTATTCGGGGCTCTAAAGAAATAAATGTTTTGACACACCTTAGCGTAGAATGAAAGAGAATAGGCCTTGCTGTTAAGTAGAGTGAAAGTATCTTTTTAGATGGGGTTAGCTGGGGTAGTTCAAGAATGACACGCGCAAATCTCATACATTTCCCTAATAATAAGACAAGTATTTAGCAATCGGGTTAAATTCAATATAATCGTTGTATACATTACCGTTTCCAAATTGAACGATAATACGAATATACGATAGAATAATCGGTTGATATAACGACAGAAAAAAATCGGTCGACTTTAAAAATATAAAGCTATATGAATTTTACATGCATCGCGTAGCGACAGTACATAAAAATGGAAGGAATTATTAAGCCTCAAAGAAGGAAAATTCAAAATGTCGACAGAATGTCCGGTACTAAGCAATACGTGCTATTAAAAGCATTTTCTTTTTATTAAGACTTATGAATATTTGACTGAGAATCTGTATAAAATTATTTGATTCTAAAATATGAATACATAACTGAGTGAACGAAGGACATTAAACTAACAATAATACCAAATTAGATTTGCATTTATTACTATTAATATGAAGTGAATGAAAACAAAAATTTTAAGCACCATTATTTTTTACGCAAGAGCAATTCGGTTTAATTGATGCATACGCCAGAATTTTCCATTTTCCCATCATGAATTAAAATAAATTGGAATGCAGACAATTGCAAGTTGGTGGATCTAAAAAATAAGAGTAAATATATACACAACAGTATGTGATTTAACATACACGATATGGACGCAGGAATATAATTATAAATTGGCCGGTGGCGGTGGGGTAAAGTCCTAGCTTGCCATACCGTAGGTCGCGGGTTCGCATCCCGTCTGGATGGGTGGTCCTTATTCAGAGTATGGACGTTTGTGTCGTGTATTGTTAATCCTCTGCTGTAAAGGCCTCTATGTACTGTTCACGGGGAAGTTGGAAATAAATATGTCTAACTTGAGTTTTTCCGGCTTGCGCTCAGCAGGAATAGTTGTCGGGTTTCCCCACCGGGTGTAGATTTGGGTGATTTGTCCCAACGTGCCGATGAGTAAGTCGACCATCGCCTTCAGGGGTTGATTGTCGAGCCAAGTTCTTTCCGGTATTTACGATCACAATTCAATCAATCCCTCATTTAAAAAATTTAGTACTCTTTTTATTTTACTCGAGCCTCAATTACAAACATTCTCTCTCTTGATAAAATAACAATTTTGAAAGCAATTCCCAAAAAAATATCGCATGGAAAGCCGAATATTTTTAAAGGACTCTTGCGAGCAAAAAATTTCAAAATTTCACAAAAATTTCACGAACTTGGTTTCACGGAGGACTCTTCAAAGTACGTATCGACAACCCTTCTCAGGCAAGGATATCTAGAGGGAAGCCCTTCTTTTCCAGCAGAGCAGGCCGTGGACATGCAACACCTGCTCTCGGGTGGGCAGGGAGTCATCTCCCGCCAAGCCGTGATCGATATAACGCCATCGTAAAAATTGGATCGCAGGACAAGATCGAGCTCTTGTAAAGGGAATACGTCGAGGTGAGACGCGGGCGGCAGCCGAGGCAAAGCAGGGAACGTCAAAGTGGGAGGAAAGAGCATTAAAAGGAATTACTCCGTCACTGCCATTAAGGAGGCCTTTTATATGACGAGCTTTAAAAAAAAATCCACCTTGAAAAAACTGAAATTTTCGACAGTGATGGGTAATTAGCGTACTAGAATGCAAATGAGAGACAAAAACTACTTCAACGAGGAAATATGCATGGAAAATACATTTGCACATAATGAATTCAATTAACTGTAAAATCTAACTGGCACATCTATTTTTTTCATTCTAGATACATCTAAATCAGCACATTTATTCGTTACTATTGATAAAATGCAGCAAAAACATAAAAAAGAAAAAATCGATCCCTAATGAAGAAAGGAAAGGCCGAATTGGATGAATTGCATTTCCAATTTTCAAAAAGAATTATCCATCACTTCACTTCCTTTAGGATTATTTCAATGTTTGAGTGCTTTTCCTTATTTTTATTAGGACAACTTCCACCGTTACCCTACAATGCAGTTTCCATCACATTACATTACAAAGTGCCACTAGCAAAATGTTTAGACTCTTGAGAAGACCTTGCTTTGAAAGTTATGCGCCTTTTGATGGCACCGACGCTGAAAGAAACGAATTTGTTACACTCTCGTTCTAAGCGTGGCATAATGACTGAAGAATGGAAACAGCGGCGGGTAAACAATTGCTAAAGATATGTTAAAATACGAGCAGATAGCACATCTTGAGCCCCAGATAAAACTGACGTCATTGTCACGTTGAATAGAGAATAAACTCCCATTTTCCAAGAACAAGAGGCTCTCTATAAAATGCAACACGAAAAACTAGAAAAACAATTATAAAAGGCACTTTAAATTTACGACCTTTCCCTTTTTTGGACAAATCAAGGCAAACATTTAAAGAGACCAATGCTTATTTTTCTTTCTATTTCGACCCGATTTTATTTGCGCCATTTATCGGCTAAACCGTTTGGGTAATAAATGTACAACTGGCCAATGAATAGCAAGGCGTGGAGCGGGGGGGAAAGTATTCTCGAAGACAAATGGAAGTCGAGAGAGAAGAGAGGCTAAAAGGCATTATTCGTTCCGAAGACGTGTCCTCCATTCAGCAGCTTTCCCATCTCGACGCGACCCGGGCCGTTTCAGAATCCGAAGACTTTAGCAGATGGCCCTTGCTCCACTGCCCAAGCGAACCCAGGAAAGGACTCCTTCGCTTGAGAGCACAAGGAGAGAAAGAAAGGGAGAGGGAGAAGAAGACGAAACTCTAAAGAGATCGTCACCCTAGGACTTTTTTTTTAGCACTTCAGCCGCTCAATCTAAAGATTCTACAAAATTTCTTCAAGGGGTTGATAACTAACAGAGAATAAATGCAATGGTGGGTGGTGTAACACGGTTATAACTCCTTCATGATGCACAAAGGGTAAGCAAAAAAGACTTTGCTCTTCCACAAAATGCTGCTGGCCAGATGATGATACGCCGTATTGAAACCGGTCGCAAACATATATTTTATTTTGTGGAACAGCAAAGTATTTTTTCCTTACCCTTTGTGCATCACTTATCAGAGAATAATAATTTGGAAGGGATTCTTGTACAAGATGTTGAAAACCGTGTTTGACGATAGGATGTTGGGTAAACGAGGGAGCAATATTGGGATTTAAATTTACCTCCTCCGCGTCACCCTCTCACCGATGGCAACCTTCTTTTGTAGTTCGATTTCACGCCGAACAACAAAGGACTTTTGATACAGCTAGGAGGGACACAGAAGTCACCTATCTCCAACGTATACCTCCTTTTCTTTACACATTTTTTTGCTACTGGTGCATTAGTATCCCCACCATACGCCTACTGAGGCAGATTGCGGAGTGGTATATAGATGTACATTGTAATTAATCACAATTATTACAGTATTACTCTGATCATGGTAGATTTCAAAGGAGCATTTAAGAATCATTCTGGAATTATCCCCTCCCCTCATGGACTTCCCTCCTAAATTCACAGTAAGGCCCACTGCTTTTCTTTCTGCATATAAATATTATTCTCCCCATTTCTCTCCCTCGATTAACCAACATTCTGCCCGCTAACGATCGGTCCTTCCATACCTTCTGCCTCGTTCGCATCTCAACTAGAAGCTGCCTCTTCTCACTCACCACATCCATCACTTCGTAGTTCATCCTCCTTTCCGTCCACTTCACGTTCTCCATCCCTCTCTGGACCCACATCTCGAACGCTTCCAGTCTTTGCTCGTCGTCCTTCATAAGTGTCAATGTTTCCGCACCGCAAAGCGCTACACTTCAGATCAGACACATCAATAGCAGTTCTTTAAGGCCTAATGAGTACGTTTACACTGAGTAACATGTTGTATAAACAAGTTACATATAACATGTTTTACGAAAATGTTACCATGTGTACGTTACGTGTAACTTGGTACATGTGTTAATGTCACATGTACCATGTTACGTGTAACATTGTACATGTGACATTATGTTTCGAACAAATATGCCTGTTATACAACAAGTTTTTGGTTTTCCACATGAAGCGGGAAGCACTAGTTATACAACACGATTTAAAAAAAATAATCAACGTTATGTGCAACATGGTACGCGGACTTGTAACTTTTTCGTAAAACATGTTATATGTAACTTGTTTATATAACATGTTAGTCAGTGTAAACGTACCTTTACAATGCGATCCTCTCATAATCTCCTTTACGTTCACGAGATCCTACTTCGCCAACGCGATTCTCTTCATGACATTCTTAGTACTTATCCGTTTTACTTTAACGAGCTGATCAAATTCATTTGAGGGATGTAAATTATTTCTCATATGGTAGCGAGAATCGCAAACATTAGCCCGATAATTTCACGCTCCCACCCAAGAAAAGTTATCTTTTATTATAAAATACACACTTCCAGTCTCAAAATCGTCTATTGGGAAGAGCCCTAAGCTTTCTCAGGGCACCTACTGTTCTCACAGGGGCGCGGGAGGTCAAAATCGCGGCAGCGCGCGGCGTAGGTAAGGCCATCGGCTGGGAACGAGAAATGATTGATGAGGCCCGCGGGATCTTGGGGCCGGGCGGTAGGGAGACAGGCTTCCGTGGAGACCGCGTCGGACAGGCAGGGGGCGTGGCAAAGGCATACTTGCACACGGGCGGAGATGAGACTTCGGATACGGCCGTGGAATGAGAAAAGAAGGAGCCGAAAAAAAAGAGGGCAGGGCAAAGGTGTCAATGTCGCGGAGTTAGGCCGTCGTGAAAGGAGTTGATTTGACGTGAGGATGTTTTCAAAAAAGAAAGAAAAGAAAGGATGACAAAAATCTACCTCAACCATCGACTATATGACGCACCGAGAGAAATACGGCGGTAAGTGTGGACGGTAATACCTAGATGAATTACAAACATGTTCAAATGGGTCGGTCACCTTAAATCAATCATCCGTCAAATACGCATTGACATCATTGGCAATAAAAGAAAATTCTGAATGAAGATGACCGTGTAAGTTTTCACAGTTTTTTTATCTGTGAAAAATTAAATCAAAAGGAAAAATATAATATGTTAAATATAGTAGTATGTTTTGGGAAAATTTACAAAGGCTCCATCCAGCATGAATTTTCACCAAGTGAAAGCCGATGGATAGGTTTCAAAAGGAAATTCTACTTGCCACCACAGAAGCGAGAACACTGTCGAAGAAAATTACCAGTAGATGAAAGCAATTCAATGAGAAGATAAGAAGGGATATATGTAAACATAATTCCTAGTAAATTTTGAATGAGCTAAACATAGAGAGATTGACCATTAAAAAATTTTAAATAGTGCTACGCTGGCGAAAAACGTAATACGAAGAAGCTGCATAAATAGTTTTCGGCTCGATTTTGCGGAAGTTTGATATATATCCATGATAAAGGAACAAAAATAGTAATTTCCTCACTTTTAATTCAAAACTCAACAACAGACCATGGTTTCAACATTCAATGTCCGACACAAGGTGTTGAAAGCATGGTCGGTTGTTACCTTTTGAATTAAAAGTGTGGAAATTAGCATTTGTGTTCTTTTTTCATGGACGAAGAAGCTGGTTGGAGCATGGATTCGGCTCTAAAAAAAAGCCGAACAAAGAGAGTAAAACGCATGCATTTTTATAAGGTTTCGTTGAAGTGTGACGGTGGAAACTAAGTCAACTACATTTATTACCTCCGTCCACGATTACTGCTGTACATGGCAAGCAGTACCATCCTAAAAGAGCCACTTCAATGCTCAATATTGTCTATATTTGTTGCTATTTTAGTCCTATGGAACAGTTAAAGATATTACGTGGAAATCACGGCGTAATTGAATACGACGAAAGAATTAATGGAGAATTCGTTCCTTTAAACCTGAAAATAGCAAGAATATGTATTATAGCGATTTCAAAGGCATGCGTCCACTCTTTCTATTGGAGAACTATTTCTCATTACTACCGGCCAACAATCGTAAGATTGGTTTGATGCAGCTCTTCGCTCAATTCTTCGGTCAGCAAATATTTTCACATCTATGTATTATTTCTCTTTCACAACCTTCTTCACCTGTTCTATAAATTTTATTCGAGCTCTTCCTTTTCCATTTTTGCCATCCCCCTGTCTTCTACAAGTGTCTTCACTAGGCAATCAATCATGTATCTAGAAATGGCCGATTAGGTAGCATTGCATTCTTATCAAGGTTATCACGAGGCTTCTCTTCTCTCCTACTCTAATTAGGCCTTCCTCACTCCTATGAAAAGTAGAAAAAGAGAGAAGTCCTAAGAAGATTAGGAGAGAAGAGAAGCATCGTGAAAATCTTGATAAGAAGACGAAACAACCTAATCTGTTTCTATTTTTATCGAAATATAATTTAATATTATAAAACGTAATAAGGCAAACAAAAAGAAGGCCTACCCTCGTAGTTATGCAAAGCTTTTATCTAAAAATAGATGCCTAGGGTAAGTAAGATAGTTACGTTTTTCTGTGATCATACTTCATGAGTTATGGAGGGTTAAAAGAGAAAGTAGAGAAAGTATAAAGGGCGGAAAATTTCTCGCCCTGATGATAACAAGGATTACGTACATGGCAAATAAATTATGTATCCCCTAGATGAAACTTTTATGTTTGCCGTAAGGACGCAGAAAAAATTAACTCCTCTTCGGGAAAACAATTTGATGGATTCCCGTATGAAAAGGAGAGTTTATTTAGTGAGAAAAATACACAATTTCTGTGGGGCTGCATTCTCACCGTTGACGAAGTTTTGAGCAAAACACCACAATTCTGTTTACACACGTTCGAATTCCGGTCTCACAACACAAAAAAACGGAAGCCAGTTGTGATTACGATTGTTTCCGCACACTAAATGCTCTTTTCTAAACATTGTTACGCAAACAAAAATAAAGAATTTCATGTACACACTCGAAGGACTTAATTACTGCGGATAATGAACCTAAGTTCAGAAAACGTTTTTCCGCGAATTTTAATTGCTTCATGCATGCGAAATAAAATCTTTCCACAAAATAAAAAAAACAAGCAACTTAATAAACGGCCGAATACAACTTCAAATACCGATGAAGAATTTAAAGAAAATAAATATCTTATCAAATTATGTCAAATATTTAGGTCGCTCTACCGCAAGGCATATACATTTTATAATTCTTATGGTTTGAGACTCCGTTACTTGGAATATCCGTGAGTTCGCAATATTCAACAGAAATTGCAATAAATAAATCCATATACCTAGAACTTTGAAAGCAGTGGATATAGTTGCAATTGTTTGCGGACAAATTTAGGTACTACCTAGTATTTAATTTGGCAGAGGCCTCTAAAAATTTGCGGTTTTCCGCTACAATTTCGTAAGCTTTAATATTTAAGAGTTATATGAATATTTTCTCCAGAAGTGAACCTGCCTGAACTTTGAGGATAATATTGAGCACAGTAAATTTTCACTTGGACGAGAATCAGTGGAAATAAGACAAAAGGAAACTAGTAGCTTCCTTCGTTAGTAGAGCCGCGCATACTTCATCAACATTCAAATCAAATTTATGATCATACGTAATATCTTCCTTTGAAAGTGCATAATAATTATCCTTAAATTACTATTATTGGATTAAAAAAGAAATAATGAGAGAGGAATGTTACCGTAAAAAGAAGCAAAGGTTCCTCAAAACAAAAGAAACAAAGAAAAGATACACATCAAAGTAAGAGGAAATTTTCATGGGATTTGAAAAGATAAGCAGTCCTCGAAATCTCTCAATACTTTATTCGCGTGTATATTTTCTGCCTCCTACTTAGCATTTTTGGAGGAAAAAAGACCTTTGATACGAGGATAATAAGGACATCCAATTATCTTCCGATATTACAACAAAGAGCACTCCATGAAGCTAAAAAACGAGGCATCAATTGCCAGAGAAAGAATATTCCATTGAGCGACTGAGGAAAGGAACGTCATGTAAACATAGACCTTCTTGTAGGAAGACAAATACTCACAGAGGAAAATATGAGTGTTATACGAAATAAGTAATTTGCCCCCTACTTTTATGCACGTGTATTTTCAGCCGGCTGTTTTGAATTTTAGGAGGAAAATAGGAGTTTTGCCACGAGGTAAACAAGGCAATCAAACCCTTTGCCCCACAGTGCCAAGCCGAGGAAGAGAGAGGTCTTCTACACAGAGAAGAATTAGGAGACGATTAACACGAATTACCGGGAACAAGCGAGCGTTTTCTTTCTTAGAGAACTTGCGATTTCATTGACTCTCTGCGGAAAGACGAGAAGAAGAAGGCCCTCAGGAAGGCGGCACTCTTTGATCTCGGGAGGAAAACATTCCAAAAACAGCGTGAGTCACAGCAACGAACTTCGAAGATCCACTTCCATGGTCGACCGGCGCGGCGCCACTGTTCTTATGTACTGCCAACAATAGCGGGGTTGCCTTTTTGGAATAACGGGCCGAAGACGCGTAACGGCTATGAGCCTCGGCCATCAACCACGGTGTTCCCATAAAAATAGCACGCATAAAAAAGGGAAGCAAGGGGGATATAAATATAAACACCTCAGGCACACGAGAATTTCAGCAAAAGGATGGTGAAAGAGGAAACGTAAATCACGCAAACTAACATATCGTTTAGGAAGGTTCTTAAAAATACCTAGAACGATAGTCATTATTGAAGCCCATTACTTACACCCATTACTTCTTTCGCCACTTCGACCTACGCCAACTCGTACAAAAAATTGTACAAAAATTATTTTAGAAGGTAAAACACCTCTAAAATATTAGGGCTCTAATGAATTTTATAATGGACAAAAAGGATAATAAAATAGGTAAAATTGGACATTGCAATATTTCCACTGGGTTATATTTTTGACACTACGCGTTTCGTTGCGACAAACAACATTATCCATCATGCAAGAAAAAGGATAATGTTTTATTTTTGAACATTCTCAATCATTTTTTACGTGACAAGAAATCACATTCTGCGAATCGTGTATAAAATTTTAATCGTGTGTCAATTAAAAGCAGGTGTTTTACATACCGTAACCAAGGTGATAAACAGGATTTTTACTAAGAATTATAAAATTATGGCATATGAAAATCCGTTTATTATTATTATTGAAGCATTCTACCGATTAAGGTAGGTTTCCATGGAGTGCTTAAGAAGAATTCCGGGTGCCTCCCCTTTCATCATGCACTTCCCTCTTCAATGCACAATAAGACCTACTCCTTTTCATTCTATCCAAAAATCCTATTCTTTTCCTTCCTCTACCTTGTTTACCTAACATTCTTCCCTATAACTCCGTTTTCAACATCCCCTCCCCGCTAAGGACTCCCTCCATCCATACCTTCTGTCTCCTCCGTATCTCATCTAAAAGCTGTCTCTCCTCACCCACCATGTCCAGCACTTCGTCGTTCCTCCTCCTCTCCGTCCACTTCACCTTCTCCATTCTTCCCCCACATCTCAAATGCCTCGAGTCTTCTCTCGTCCTCCTTCCTAAGTGTCCACGTTTCTGCACCTTAAAGCGCTACACTCCAGATCAGACTCTTCACTAACCTTTTCTTTAAATTCTTACATAACGAACCTCCCAGAAGCTCCTTGCTGTTCATGAACGCCTCCTTTGCTAATACAATTCTTTTCCTAATATCCTTACTACTGTATCAGTTTTCCTCCAACGTACTGCCTAAATAGTCTGCTCAACCTGCTCCAGTTTTTCACCACCCACCTTCATCTTAAGTCCCACATTCCTCGCTTGGGAGGCTTTACAAAACCGCATACCTTGGTCTCCTTGTGATTAATCCTCATCCCATTCTGGTTCAATTCTGTTCATTACGCTCTGTTAATTATTTGACTCCGTCACATCGCTTTCTCCGCCTCCACGTCCCCGTGCCCCTACCGAGAAACTATTTGGTCATGTCCACCCCCAGTCCGTAGACTCCATGGCAAAAATATGACGTGAGGGGGTCGCCAGCGATGATCCGATCCCATCGGAGGGTGAACGAAGTTCCGCAAGCTACGAAGGAGGGAGATCGGATAGTTGAAACAGATTAAAGAGGTACTTAGTCGTAGAGGAGTGACCGAAGTGTACACTCGGATAGTTAATGGAACGTAGAGGGGGCGGAGGTTAACTTCCAAGAAAAATATTCCACACAGAAAAATACAATTTTCAGGGAAAATCATGACGAGAATGGTAAATCGCAGTCTTCTCTAGCCTCCGTTAATGAAAAATCACGAAAGCATGACGGGAAAAGTCTCTGGTTCTTGTGTTGCGCACAAGAACTTCGGTCTCAGTTCCCCGCTCCGGAGTAGAGGGCCGAGGCAATTGAGCTACAGCGGTGATTTAGATGGAGGCAAGGCAAGAATTAAGTGCACCTGCAACTCTCCGACAGCATCCCATGGACTAAAGACTGCAAAGTTAGATTGCATTTAGAAAAGATATAAACAGCCGGATTTCGAGCATTTCCCTGGTTAAATGTCAAACAACTTAGGCGCCCACAATAGCTGAAACGGGTCGGGTTTTATCAAATAAAATTCTGCACGGAATCAACAAAGTTTTAATCCATTAATTTCACCATGGATTTGAGGTACAAAAAATGAAGAAATAGGAACACAAAAACACCCTTAAAATGGAAAACTATCGTTCAAATACTTGGGCGATTCCCCTAAAAGTAAGTTACGTGCACTAGAATGAAACATATTTGGGAACGTAAAATTTAGGATAGTATCTTTTTATCACAGAAACTGTTCCAATCTGACCCTGGCACACCTTGCCAAATACAATTCCTTCCATTGCTTACCTCATAAGCACTCCTCGTCACGAGATGCAGCCACCCAAGAGTGATTATTCGTGACTCTTCAAGGAATTAGTAATCTTCCATTTGAATGAAAGGGAGTAACTTGTATGATGTTAGGCACGATGTGGTGGAAGTTCGTAATATTATTAAAATGAGACATTGCAATATTTCCACTTATGGTAAGCCTAATCGTGAAATGACGAGGGAAGTCAATGAAGGCAGGTGAGACTGCCAGAACACTCCGTAAATACTCCACGGAAACCTACATTAATCGGCAGAATACTTGAATAAAACCCACCAACCATATAAAAAGAATGAAAAGTAACAGATATTATAGGAAGGCCAATGTAGGAACGTGAACAGAGGCGGTACTATAGCTAACATTGGTGACTTTCATACAGGAATACATTAGTCAGAATTCCTTTTCCAATAACTAACTACCTCAGTTTCACTCGATGGATCTTGTAAGAAAGAAAAATTGTAACGCAAACCAAATTAGGAAAAGTTTTATGCAACTAAGCATAGAAAAATAATTGGCTCTGAAGCAAAAAGTCGGTTTTTATACCAGAAAGAGCATGCTGGAAGTCTATTACTAAGAACCAGAAAACAGTCGGAGACACTCAAACAAATGAAAGGCGATAACGGCCCTTACATTATCTTCAGAAGGCTGAATTCTGTGAAGACATTGGATTCCTTTTTAAATCTAGCACTTAAAAGCCTATTTCTCAAATTCCGAAATTGTTTTCCTCCATCAATCAGAATGAAATTCACCGAAATCAAAGGAATTGGAAGCGATTGGCGGGAAGAAATTGAACACGGCAGAGTTCGTCTTGAGCCAGAAGAACAAAATGCTGAAAGAATTGGTACACTGCAGCATCTTAAACATTAAGCCTTTTACCAAGAGACAGGTTCGGCAGCTGAATCGGGCAAGGAACCAATTGGGGTTGAGTGGGGGCGGATGGAAACAGCCTTTTGCTCAAGGAAGAGGAGAATCCGTGGAAGGAAGAGCGAAAAAAGTGGAAGGAAGAGAAGAAAGCGGAGGTGGAACTCCCAAACCTTGCAAATAATTCAGACGGCAAGCGTAAAAGAGTCACGCAGCAGAGGGGAGGAGGGAAAAAAGAGAGTAGATTTAAACCGGCATGATTCTTTCACTCAAACTAAAGTACGATTCAAGAAAGGTTACAACGAGAGAACATTGAAATGTTCACATTGGAAATGTAGGGAATGGGCTCCTTCACAAATTTTATTTCACTAGCCACTGCGATTATCACAAATAAAGCATTCTACCGATTAAGGACGGTTTCCAAATAGAATTTAAGAAATATTCTGGCAGTCTCCTCTACCTTCATAGACTTCCGTCTTTCATTCACTATGAGACCTAATCCCTTTCATTCTATCTAAAAATCCTATGCTTTTCCTTCCTATAAAATGACAAACCATTCGTCTGCCATAAATGGTCCCTCTGTCAGCTTAGGTTAGGCGCCTGAACATTGACTGATACAGGATTGAATTTAATAGACCTCGCGGCCACAGGCGTAAGAGCAACCGAGGAAAACTGAGTATTGCATTGAATTTTTTGCTGCCTAGATAACACTGGCCTTAATCATAACTAAATATCACAAATTTGACGAAATACCTTTTTTCATGTGCTTGCGCGGTGAAAATATTCAATTCACATTCTAACTTTTCTCACAAATAATTTAGACCAAAAAAGTCACCAAAGGGCCTTCAAATTTTTTAGTTTTACTCCACAAGCTCTATGGCAGTTTGTCCTTATGGCAATTCAATCGTAGTTTACTGCTGACACCTCAACCGCGAAAATAAATTTCCTCCTCATGATAATTTTTTGGCTCATTTTCGTGATCTATTCCAATGCTAACACTAAATACACAGGTCTTGACATTATCTTCATCATGAAAAAGAAATTTCAAATATTAGTACATACGAGTAGACCAATTACACACCATACAATTCGAGGAATCAAGCGAGATGGAGTGGAATTGATTCATAATGAAACACTGACTTGCAATTTTCCACAAAAACAAAATTTAATTCGACTCGAGTTTCGATGTTACTACATCAGTAACATCGAAACTCGAGTCGAATTAAATTTTATTTTAGTGGAAAATTGCAAGTCAGTGTTTCATTACAATCACACACCGACTGGGAACGA
The DNA here is from genome assembly GCF_921293095.1 of Ischnura elegans. Lineage (NCBI taxonomy): Eukaryota > Metazoa > Arthropoda > Insecta > Odonata > Coenagrionidae > Ischnura > Ischnura elegans. The sequence goes on along the minus strand of NC_060251.1, from coordinate 24,651,866 downwards.
TAAGTCCATAGGTCAGATTTAAGCTTTTTTATGAAAAAGAAACAAATTAAAATTTCAAAAGTAATTTCGCCTCCTGATTTTAAACGAGGAAGGGATGTATCCTAATCATTGTTCATTAGTTATCCTGCTCAACATCCCGGATCATTTCGACTATTACCCAAATTCTCACCCCACCCACTCAGCCACCACACAACACGCAGTGTACCCTTTAATTTCTTCAACTTTTGCCCATTTTTCTACCCTTTCTCGGCTTTGTCAATAACCACTATATTTCTCTCATTACCTGCCCACCTGTTATAAAAAAGCACCTGCAATCATGAATAAAATTAATGGTCAAAGGTGTATCATAGTGGAAGTTGAGACGGAAATTAAAATTTACATAATCCAAAATTTAAAACTTTTTTCCCCGGCAAAGATTTTGATTGCACGGCAATCACCCAAAAAATAATGGCTAATCAGTCAAAACCTACGCAGGAAATACATTTATAGTGTGAGGAATACAATATTTTCACAATAAATTTTAAGTTTGCAACCGTGGAACCACGTTTTTTTTACAGTTGATTCAGGAAACGCCGTTTTCACAAGGTTCACCTTTTAATGATCTTTAGACTCCAATGTTCCCGTCCATGAATATAATTCAAACGGGAATGTTTCAAATAGAAATCTTGGAAAAAGGCAATTTTAAGCGAGAATACAAAGACTATGAACATCCACGACTGGAAATTCCCAAAATTCCACCACCTAAAACTCCATTTTTAAGCGAGATTAAACAATTGAAGTAACTTCCAAAGATCATGAAATTCCCCGATTGGAAAGCCGCCTTCCGCAAAACTCCGTGGCCTTATCTAACTGCTCCTCAAATGAATCCTCTGGCAAATAATGACAATGAATAATCATCCCCAGGGAAAAAGTGAGAGAGGGGTGGATGTCATGGTGACGACTTCCATTCTCCCACACACGAGCAGAGAAGAAGGGGGAGTGACGCAATAATTGAACGCCTCTACTTTCTCTCTTCTTTCTTCTCACTCCCGAAGGCGTGAATGGAAAGCAAAGCGAGAGGGAGAGAGAGAGAGAGAAAGGCAGAGGGATAGGGAGAGGGTAGGTGGCGCTTCTCGCTCCACCCACGTCATTGTTTGTTTCTTCCCATCTCTCCGCTCGCCCTCCTTTCATCCCAGAAGGCATTGCTCCCCTCAGCCCTTTTCTTTCCGTCTCCGTAATGAACTCCACCGCCTCTCAAAGCTCGCCTCCCACCCTCCAAAAGGGGCGAGCCTCCTCTAGCCGTCTGGATTATTTGCGAGATGAGGTAGCATTTACCACTAAAGTCAACTATTTCGGGAGGAATATCGTGGAACGTAGAGAGGTATCGTAGAGTAAATAATGAAAAGGTACACAAATATTTCTACTTATTTCAATTTCAAAACTCCACAAACGGCGAAGTCCTGGCCACGACAGATAAGGATAGGCAGTTCTTCCTTCCATATGACATCAACGAGTTCAATATGATATGGCTATGAGTTCAATTCCCATATGAGAACTGCAGGACTTGATTTGTTATCTATAACATTTCACCACGCACTACCCCCCTCGGAATCCGCTTGCTTCAAGCTATACGCCTCCGCTTTAAGATAAATAGAAGGGAAGCACGACGTGGGAAGTAATGAAAAATGCCTTCAGAAGATTGCATCCTTGTAATTAAGATAAAGAAAGCTGTATGAATTCATCGATGACCCAAGTTGACCAGTAGATGGCTACAAATTAGCTCCGTCATTATAAGCTCTTGAGTGAGGAGAAGTAGCTTTTCGATGAGATACGGAGGAGACAGAATGAATGGATGGAGGGAGTACTTAGTGAGAAGGGGATATTGAAAACAGTGTTACAGGGTAGAATGTTGGGTAAACGAGGGAGAGGAAAGGAAGGGAATAGGATTTTTAGATAGAATGACAAGGAAAAGGCCTCATAGTGAATTGAAGGGGGAAGCCAATGAAGGAAGTGGAGACTGCGAGAATACTACTTCAATACTCTATGGAAGCCTAACTCAATCGGTAGAATACTTTATTGAATGCAATACTTCGTTTCTCTTCCAAAACGCCACTTTCGATAGCGCGGCTCCCTTTACTATTTCAAGTAAGCGAATACGTAGAAAAACGGCGTAAGTGGTGCAAAAGAAGGAGACTTAGGCCCAGTTTCACCAACACGGATAATATTCTCTATTATCTCAGTTTTCAAAAACTCGGTTAAAATCATTATCTCCGAAATGTGAGGGCCGTGTTTCACCAACGACGTTTTATCCTAGTTTTCAAAAACCGAGATAATCAGAATAAATGATTTGGCTTGTACGTTTTTCATAACTCTGACGTGGGAAAAACAAATGACGGTAAGCAACCGTATGACATGGAATCAGCTTTAATAAGCCGGTAAGTGTACAATCAAGTACAGAGAGATAAAATGAACAGCAACAGTATTAATATGAGAGTTCGAAAAGCTCAAATATTAAGTTTTCGTGTAAGGATTTATTAATTTGCCTTACGAAATACCACGCACGAGTATTAAAAAATAAATAAAAAAACAAATAGGGGAACCGCGTTTAGCAAGAGCAAGGAATGCGAGAATATTGCGGTAAAAAAAACTTGTGAGCACCTTTGTTTAATGCATCGTTATTTAAAAATGAAAATTTTTAATTTACCGAGACTCCACATTTAAACAAACACAGTTCTTGGTTATTTTGTGCTACAATAATTAATTACGTCTCACATTGGTAAAATTGCGATTTCGAAGATAACGATGCTGTTACATAGGTATTAATTCAGGAAGAGGACAGAGATAAGAGGTTTTTGTACATATATGTAAGAAATTCAAAGAAAGGCTTATGACATTTATGAATACGAACATATTTTGGCAAGAGTTGTCGGAAATATTGGCTCAAGGGGAGCATAGGCATGGGAAAGCTCAAGTTTAAGAGAAAGAAACGTGAAATTTCTCTGACAAGGGGAGACCACGTACCCCATTATGATGATAAAAAATTTTCCTCGTGTCTATGCTTGCTACAATTAAAATTATTCATATACTTGTCGCCGTATGATCAAAACGAAGACGAAAAAAAAGCTATGCAAAAGTTGCCACGGCGAAGAATCGAACTCTGGTCCCCTGGGTGAGAGTCGACGACGGTACCACTGCACCAACTACCCGAGATATGAGATACCGCGCTATTTTAGTATTATAAATCATTATTGAATAAGGCTTGTTAAAAGTACCGCATGAAAGTTAATTAATTACAGCCAAACAAAGGCCCATTCATTAGAATCACCACCAGTTTATAGATGTGTTCGCCATTCCGAATGCTATAAAATATACGGCATTGGAAACCTCCACTTCCCCTTGTTAGTAAAATTCGTCTTCTTCAATGAGAGCGAGAACTGCCTTTGCAGTTTCATATGCCATTTTGGGATGAGTAAATAAATGTACTTCACTATATTAAAATAATCTGCACGCTCATTTATCCATAATGAACGTGGTCTCCGAATAGAATGTCGATATTCTTCATCGCTGTCATTCGTATTTTCCGAGAGCTGATGAAGCTGCATGCGCGCCATGCCATCTGCCCTCAGATTAACTCGGATAATAAGCTTTGAACTGCGGAATATCGTCAGTAAAAGTATAAACCGAGATAACAGCCCAAAACCGAGTTTATGCATCTGGTGAAACACGATTGTTGTAATATCTCGGTTTTTTAGAATATTATCCGAGTTAATTCAATTATCCTCGTTGGTGAAACTGGCCCTTAGGCGTAGTAGATACCTACTCAAAAATAAACACAAAGATATCGTACTGCCTGCTTATTTTAATTTAAAAATTCTACAACGCGTGTTTCAATTGTCTCGCAGTCATCATCGGGTACAGAGATGTATCAATACCTGAGAGATTACATAACATTAGTGGGAGGGGAAAGATCAGAAGGAAGAATAGGTGGGGGGAGGAGGGAATTCAAAATACAGGGTGTTTATAAATGATTTTTTTTGTTTTAACGCTTTATAATGTTTATTACATTATACTTACAGTTATAAATTATATGTCAAATGAAAGAGCAACTCAAACAGTTTTGTTTTTTAGCAACCATGCACATGTGCGTGAAATGTTACCGATGCGATCCGCTAGAAAGGGGTAGTAGTAAAGATGGCGACTAGTGAACAGAAAGCGTTTTGTGTTTTACAGTTTTACAGTCTCTCTTTCATTTGACATATAATTTATAACTGTAAGTATAATGTAATAAATATTATAAAGCGTTAAACCCCGTTATTCATTTATAAACACCCGTTATCTCTGTGCCTGATGGTTGGCGACTGCCAGCCCATTGAAACACCTGGTGTAGAATTTGAAATTAAAATAACCAGACAGTCCGATGTATTTCTGTTTATTTTTAGTAGGTATCTGCTAAGCCTTAGTCTTCTTATTCTCCGCCGCTTTCGCCGTTCTTCCTACGTATACGCCTACTTGAAATAATAAAGGGAGCCGCGCTAGCGAAAGTGGCGTTTTTGGAAGAGAAACTAAGTACTGGATAGTGATCACCTTCATCGCAGGTCAGGATATGCACAACTTAAGGGCCAGCGAAGCTGAAGCTCGCGAAATACGCTCCAATGTTTTCAGTGCTTCCAACGGAAAGATGGTTTGGATTGGTTAGGGCAGAGCTCACCATAGACTAAGCCATAGTGTATGTGAATCTCAACGAACACAAAACGGAATTCGGGGAGAATTTAGCCGCTAATCCCTGTATTCGTATTGGTAATTGATTGCCCACATGAATTCATAAATAGTCGACTAGGAACCTAAATACTGGGGTATCCATCTCGGTGGTTGAGAATCTATCTCAGTTCTACAGTGCCTACCACCTATGTACTCGAGTACATTTGCCACGCTCCTAGCCCAACGCCCTTCGCTAGGAGGGAGTTGAAAGTTTCGTTTCCAAATATTTTATAATAAACCAGACGGTGGGGGAGAAAGCGTTTAAAAGGCATCTTGCTGAGAGCGGGTGGTAGCTGCAAGGGTGGTGGTTGCTTAGAGACATGAGAACGTGATAAGCCATCTCCTTTAGGAAGCTGAGTTCTCTTCGGAGCAAAGGAAAATAGGCGTCTCGACCACGACACGTCAGAGAGTTTTCCTCACAAACAATAAGGTTTCACAGAACCGGTTTCACCCGTACAAGGAGTTGACAGAAATACAAAGTTACGGCTGTGAAATTGTAGATACCTCAAGTCAAAAATCAACTGTTACAAAAGAAAAGATGCGAACTTGATTCGAGTATCTTCTAAGAGGAGAATTGTGAGTGACTCGGATCCTTAGGGCACGTCAAAATGCAAAAACATTCTCCAAATCAAGGGTGTAACGTGAAAGAAAATAGCAGAAGAACGGATACAATGATAAAAATTGTGGAAAAAACGTTCCATTTACCAGCGAAAAAAACTTATGACAACATGTACATAAACAATTGAAGAACAGTACTTCCGCACTTTTGCACGGAAATAAGCGATATATTTCACTTTTAGAGCATCATAATAATAAAGATTCGAGTTTTATTGATCTTGCTGAAACTAGTAATATTGGAGGGAAATTAATAGTATTAAAATCAGCAATGAATAATGAGAATTTTCCATACAATCATACAACAAAAAGCCCGGTCACATTGGTTTCGTACTTATTGGCGTCAGTCACTCTCAAAGAATATCGCTACAAAACGCATTTAGCAGACCCTGATCTCTCCTCATCAAATCGCTAGTTAAGCACCCGTCTCTCAAGGGCTTCTAAAGCGGTTAAAAACTGTTCGCCGTGTCTCCGTCTGAGCGCGGGAACCTCTCCATCATAAAACACCTGTAAGTACCTACGGTTAAACAGTGCGCTCAATGCGGCTACTCAGTAGCTGATTTCGGAGGCGAAAATTAAAACCAAGAGACGTTAGATATCTCCCTCTATTATAATGCATATTGAGAAAATTCTATAGCACTGAGTCTCAACAATAGATTCTACTTGGTGAAAAGTACTTAGAAGTTTATGCCCCAATGCCAATTAAAATAGAAATTAAAGTGCCCGAAATAGTTTTTTCGTTCTGCCAGGCCACCATTATCGGAGAGGAGAATGTTTTTTAAACAGTCTGAAGACGGTGTGAGAGGTAGAAGAGGAAACGGGGATGAATTCATCTTACTCCGTCTTTGAACGGGTTAAGACATTCTCGGTTCATTAGATAGAAAATGAAAAGAAGTACATACTTGAAAGGAATACGCCTAATTGCCCCTGCTGTTTGTGAAAGGGATATAACAGTAATCGAGCGAACTTTTCAAAGAGTATGCGCGTGAGCCTCGCAAGTGTTTCAATGGGAGTGCAAAGCTGGTCGCCGCGTAACTGAATGTGAGCGCAAAATCCTCTCCACGATACGAATTTAAAGAGGTAAGTCCATGAAGGAAGGGGAGAATGCCAAAATATTCCTTAAATACTCAATGGAAACCTACCTTACTCGGTAGAATACTTTAACAATAATAATAACCTATCGATCGCATTGTTGCCGGCCTCGGTGGCGGCGGGGTAAAGTCCTCGCCTGCCAAGGGTTCGAGTCCCGCCTGGGTAGGTTTCCGCTATTCAGGGCATGGTTATTCGTGAACGTGTATTTGTTAAAAATTGTTGAAAAGCCCCGATATAAAGGCCAACACGAGCTGTTTTCGGTGGTATGAAAATAAAATAAATAAATAAGAAGCGAATTAATATCTCCAATAATTTCCATGAGGACAAATGTGGCAAGAGGGCGAGTCTTAAAAAAAGCCAAGCACACGCCCAACGAATACATCAAAGGAAGTAGTGCTTCAAAGCTGGTCCCCGTGTTTCCGTCTGTGAGCTCGGAAATGGCGTAGGCACACTCCACACACAAAATCATCCGGGGTGAAGGAGAAGTGCTTTGGAGTTTGGGGCGACATGTGTGTACCCTTTTGGTCCCGCGGGCAGAACGGGGCCAACGGAGGGACCCCACGTTGCCCCGGGACTCAAACTCCGCCACAAGTTACGATGTAATGGAGTTATTTGGGAACTTAAACACTCCCCGGGCCGAAACAAAGCACAGTCACGGTCTCTCTCTCTCTCTCTCCATGCACTTTAGGGGTCGCTGTGCTAGATGGCATTTGGTGTCTGTCGCTCCCCCCGTGCGTTGGAAAGTGGAATGCAAACGCCACTGAGTGCTTGAACACGGAATAGACAAGCACACGGCCTCGCACGCACTCCTTCAACGCTTGAGAAAAGGATATTCTTTTTAGAGTCGGAGGTGAGAGCTTCTGCGGCTCAAACGAAAAGAAATGACAACAAAAAGAATTAACGATTTGCCATTTTAAAAAGGGAGTAAAATAATATTTTTCATTATATATCATATCGATTCATTGCTAAAGATGTACGAAAACACAATAACCGCGAAAGAGAGTTCTACAGGTAAGGCTAACTGTGAGTGTCCTCCAACTAGGCAGTAGCAAGGTTAAGCCTCAAATACACTTTCTGCTACCTCGTACATTTTGCCCTCTGATTGACATGCTGCTAGTCATCCCTTTGCAACCTCATAACAAATACGATGGAGTCACTTCTAAACAAGCGTTGTTTCCTTATACGGATTTTAATTCTTGCGTTGATTATAGAAATTATTTCGTACAATTTTTTAGAGAAAAAATTGGAGACGTATAGATAACAAAGTTTTGGCGATAACGCCTCGAAATTTTGAAAGAAGGAGTATTAAAAAATTTAAGATTCGTCCTTTGTGAACAGTTCTTCTTGAGTACAGTCCCAAAACTAAAACAACAACAATAATACACAAAGAAAAATAACCCATACTGAACATACTTTATTTGAATTCGACCAATGGTCTTGGGATAGCATGCCATCGTCGGGAAAAGTTACGTCGTCACCTCAGTGGGATTGAAAGCAAGTATGGATTAACATCTACCTACGTTTTGATATTTTCATATGTTTATCATGAGAGGGTTCCACGAATAAACGCCAGAAAACCTCATGTTCGAACAAGGATCACTTGAATCCAGGGATGGAGTCGGAATCTAGGCTCTAAGAAATGCTTCTCCACGGATCTTTATGTAGGTCAACTAAAATTGTGTAAAGGTTCAAGACTGGCTGCCTCGCGGTAGTTTCTACCAATAAAATAAGAATTATTCAAAATCAGGATTATTTGAATAATTCTAAACAGAATCGTTCTAATCAACTCTCGAATGTTACCTGTGATAAAAAAAACTTATAACTCATATTTTCATCATAAAAGATATAAATAGCTACTCAAGTTATCATTCTCGCCATTCATAAAATAAACCTCTCCCTTCTTAAAAGACATGAACCACTTCAGATCCGTCTTGCATAATCCCTGCCTTCACAGAGGGCTTGGAAAATAACACTTCACTCAGATTTTCCTCCCGTCTCTTCCGAGAACGGCGCATCGAGTAAACGAGTAGAGGTGATCTGATCAAGCTTCCATTTCCACTGCCTGCGACGAAAAACCTCCGCGAAAGACAAGCTTTTACATTTGGCGTAAGAGGTTTCCATAAGCGCCGGAAAATAAGCTCTCAAAACATTAAGACGTCGTTTCCCGCCGCGGGGGGGGGGGGGGGGCGAGTCCAGGGGTCGAAGGTCAGGGAGAGGGGGGGGGGGCACGTGCGTGACCTCAGAGGGCACCCATCCGTCAACATACATGCGCTAGAGCACGGAAGGAGGGGGGAGGAAGTGAAGGAGAAGAGACAAAAGAAAGCGTGGCGGCGAAGGCGAGATTAAATATTGAAGGAGGTGAGCGGGGAGTGGAGATGGGATGTTAACGTGGATCTCTCGGAGGCGCCTATTCTGCTGCTGCGCCAAAGTGCCTCGCCACCCGCGAAGACGGTACTGACAGAGAGGTGGTAGGCGAAAACCCTTGAAGCTCCCTCACCGCAAAGAAGAATTCCCTCACATCCTTATAAACCTAGTTTCACCCTAAGTTTCTCGCGGTGATACAATAATTATTTCATCATCATCAATAGTCAACAATTCTAAGATTGGTTTGACGCAGCCCTCCATTTCTCTCGCTTATCCACTAACTATTTCCTAGCCACGTATTTCTTCTCGAAAATGAAAAGGAGACTTCGTTGCTTTCCACAGATTTATTTCGTCCGTACGACATGTTTCCACCATAGAGGTCATTATCAAGTACTAAAATTTCGAATTTTTAAGCAAACATATATACTCTTTCGCTTAAAAATTCGAAATTTTTGTACTTGATAATGACCTCTATGGTCGAAACATGTCGTACGGACGAAATAAATCTGTGGAGAGCAACGAAGTCTCCTTTTCTTTTTCGTGTATTAATTTCCACAAAGTTGAGCCGGAAACCATTGAATGTATTTCTTCTCTTTTACATCCGTTGCATCTTGCCCTACTGAATAAGGAGGACGAGAGAAGATCGGAGGCATTCGAGATGCGGGTATGGAGAGGGTTAAATGGAGAGAGAGGAGGAGGAACGACGAAGTGCTGGACATGGTGGGTGAGGAGAGGCAGCTTTTAGATGAGATACGGAGGAGACAGAAGGTATGATGGAGGGAGTACTTAGCGGGGAGGGGATGTTGAAAACGGTGTTAGAGGGTAAAATGTTAGGTAAACGGGGGAGAGAAAGGAAGATAATAGGATTTTTAGACCGTTAGCAGATAAAAAGGGATGTCTATAACGTAGTTCCACCTAGCATTTGTTGAAGTCCTTAGTTGTTCAGGGGGAAAAATGAACTTGCATACCTATCAGTTTGGCAAAAATATCTATCTTATTTATCGTTTTTACAGGACCTGGATATAAAGTGGGGATCTGAACAGTGGCGCCGACTCCATGGGGCTTGAGGGGGCCCAAGCCCCCTAAAAAAATCGTAATGGTTGTGAGGAAAAATGTGTAAGGCTTGTTGATTTTCCCTGGAGTGTCCAGATATCGAGATTCGAGTTATAAGGTTCTAATTTTGATCATACGACTCTTCTAAAATGCTTAAAAAACTTGAAACTCACTACTTATAAAATTTCCCGGGGCAAGATCCCCGGTTTGAGCCCCCCCAATTCTTTTTGTAAGTCGGCGTCCCTGGTTCTGATAGGATGTTCTCCGCGACGCTCTGAAAAATATCTATAGAATCTAAATCTATTTCTATCCTCATAGACGACATGGCGAACGATACGTGCTTCACTTCAAACCGAAGGCTCTCGCCTTGCTGCAATTTTAGTGGCTAACGTTGTTGCATAAATTGTGGGCCAGGAAAGGGTTGGATGAGGGTACTTCCAGGGTACATTGGGGACGGAGAAGAGCGTAAGCTTTGAAGGCGAGACGCGACTGCTGGACTCCGTGGGAAAGCCGTCATATGTCGCCTTGGCGAAGAGTCACCAGGACGAGGACATCACAAGGAGAATGCGAGAGAGGAAGGGAAAAGGAAGGAGAGAACGACCGGCAACACTAAGGCCCTTGAGCCTCACGTCACTGCCGACAAAACTGCCACTCAGAGGGGAGGGAGAACTCATTTTTCATAGGGAAGAGGTGCACATCCGTCTCTGCCACTTCCTCAGGCCGGCTCGTTCCATGAAAAGCATGCCCACGTTGTTTACATTATTATTACGTACTTGAAAGTAACACGGAAGCGAAACTGGAGAAAGAAATCGTTTGACAATAGAAGATAATCGTTTGCAAAAGAAGAAGAGAGATAGAATTGCAGTACTTAACTACCTTAACCAGTACATTCAAGTTACATTGGAGTATCATTAATTATTTTAATATAAGTGAGAAAAGACTGGAGGCATTCGAGATGTGCGTGTGGCGAAGAATGGAGAGGGCGAAGTGGACGGAGAGGAGGAGGAACGATGAAGTGCTGGACATGGTGGGTGAGGAGAGGCAGCTTTTAGATGAGATACGGAGGAGACAGAAGGTATGGATGGAGCGAATAATTAGCGGGGAGGGGATGTTGAAAACAGTGTTAGAGAGTAGAATGTTAGGTAAAAGATGTAGAGGAAGGAAAGGAATAGGATTTTCAGATAAAATGAAAGGGAGAACTGAAGAGGGAAGTGGTTGTCGGGGAGTGAGGATCCAAGAACTATTCTCAAGTACTCCATGGAAACCTACCTTTATCGGTAAAATACTCTAATAATAATAGAAAAACTGTCCATTACACTCAGTTTTTAGACAAAAAGGCAATGTCAACGCAGATATGCCTTTAAGTTGTCAACCTCTCCGGAAGAAAATTTGAAATTAATTTCCTCAAAAAGACTCGGTCAGATAACCTTCTTCTCAATTTTTATTATATTCATTGTATGGGAGAATATATATTCACGTGAAATAACTTCATCCTAATTCAATTCTACTTATATCGCACGCCTATAGCGACAATAAAAAAAATTTAAATGTGAAAAACGAACGATTTTTAGGTAAGAAAAACATTTTCTAACACGATGATTTTTATGAAGCTATACGAAACTCAGTTATGAGTTGAGGGACGATTTCGAACCTTTCGGTTTTTCTGAAGATACAACACAACAACTGAAACAAGACTCACCATAAATAATAGTAAAAGCAAATCCTAATAATATGGACGGTTTTGCACACGTATTCTTTGCAGGAAAGACTTTACAGTCGGGTGGAAACAAGGAAATAAAATCTTTATGGGCTTATCGCGCCATTCTTCAAGTTATACCCTAAATTATGCAAAACCCATTTTTTTTTATTTTTCCCGTTTTTATCGCAGAGATCGCAGACTTTCACCGATCCAAAATCGAGACAGCAAGTTAGAAGAAAGTTTCAAAGAAGTACACTTGATATCTTCCGAGAACGTCGGACCACAAACCTCTTTCTCTCCTCGATCGTTACAACATGAAGAGTGCAACACACGCCTTTTAATTCCGACACTCATTCTGGAAGCTTCAAGCACCGATACCCGGTCCAGATGAGATTTTTCCCACGGCAACTTCTCGCCAGGACTCGTGCTTCGAAACGGAGAAAGCCAAGATGTGGCCGGAAGACGGGTGTGGCTGAGAGGGTTGAGAGAGGATTGGCTGAGAGGAGGCTGCGAAATCTGCCTCTTCTACGTGGAAGGAGGAAGATTTCATTTAAGGGAAGACGTGCTTCAAATGACAAGAGGAGGAAGGAGGGGTTGGGGGTTAAGGGGGGAAGGAGTGGAGAAGTGGAGGGGGAAGAGGGGAGCAGAAAGCTTTGCCTTTCAGGGTTGAGTGCCGAACTCATTGCCATGACGACACTTCGGTTGCGTCAGCTGTGGCGAGTACTCCCACGAAACTACATTTGCGCTTGAATCTTACCCTTGCGCGGGTCTCCACTGCATCCAGAATCAAAGCATCAGTCACGACGCCGGCCTTAAAGAGGTAAGCAAGGAATATTTTCGAGCCCTGCTACTAAAATTGACAGTTGTATCGCCCAAAGGGCGCGCCGCAATCCATAACCAGACTCACTCAGTAAGGGTTCCGTCACCTTCAATCTCGGTAAGTTCTCATTGAGGACAAGGATAAAGCTGGAACCTCGCAAAATAAATTCGCGAGAATAGATTTAACGTGAAATTTGGCCGCTAATGTGGTGGTTTCAGTTCAATATGGAAAAAATCGAAGACTTCCCGATTAAGTTTCACATTTACTAGTATTTTCTTTGAAAATATACGCCATTTGTGCCAATTTTGTTCTGTATCAAAGCTTGAAGGTACACAAATGTATAATTTCACCACCTAAATGTTTCAAGAACGTAAAGGGTGGTTTACCTATGAATGGGAAAATTAAGAGCATCAGGTGAGGCAGGTTGGATAGAAGGTTAGGAATTACACAATATTCTACCACATTTAGTTTGCATGTGGAGGGAAATATTATCAGAAGTAACATGATAGTCAAACAAATAAAATGAAAGTTAGATGAGGCCAGAAAATCATATTTATCTTGAAAATTTCAACTAAAAACGTAGCAAAAGCAATCATTTTAAGTAAGCCAGTACGGTCTACGAGTGAGGCACGTGTGCTGTATGATAAAATATAATTCAAGACCATTCACAATCACATAGGTGGATAACGTTGAAGAGTTTACTAGATACCTCCAAAATATGTTTCATCACTATTCCACGATGACTTGTACGAAACAGAATTCTTTAAAAAGTGCACTGGGTTTAAATCATGTTTCAAGCGCTCTCATCAGTGATTAATTTCAAGCCACTGCGACACTTTTGATGAACATTCAATGGTATTTACTAAATATTCATAACGCAAGCTTCGCATAATCAATTAATGTGCCAGTTTTTCACAAGCCCCAAACTGCACGTAGAGTAGCTAAATTTCACTAAAACTCGCATACTCCAATCAGTTACTATATAATTTATAGATAATTCCAATTTCATTACTCGCTAAATAAAATGCAAAGCGATTGAAAAAAAATTGTATACTCTGTAAAAAAAACCTTCGAAATCTACTCCTTCATCATCATATGCTGCCATGACGATACAGTTTCGACACAAATTCAAAGTTATTTCGAAAGAGCTAGATATGACATAGATCACACACATCAATTTTAGTTTCCAGTTCTTCAATAACCCCATTTCGCCCGTGCTTAAGTACATTTTTACACATAAATAAATGTTACTACCATTCACTACGCTGTTTGATACAAAGTTACTCACACGTGAATTCTGCACTTCACTGACTTGGAGTAAAATAAAACGTAGGTAAATGAGAACTCTAATACGATTTTGACGGAAAGAGGCGTATCCATTGCATGAGACGGCGATTTATCCATATAATGCTCTTATATTTCATAAAGGCCACGTAATTTCGACAGAGAAACTTCGGCAAAACGATTTACCAACAGCAGCAATTTCATTTCGTGGACACATGGCGCATATCCAGGTATCGGACGGTTATCGCTGAGGGTGGGTGTAATGGACAGCACCTATCATGGTGACTAATGTATCGTTCGACTTCCATGAAAACCTACATTCAACGGAACTAAAAATGATTTGGGTTGATGCTGACATGCTTGTCTGATGCTGCAAAATAAAATTCAAGACACCAACACAGGCATAAAATATAAGATAACGTAGCATAAGGTGTCCGGACACAATTCTAGTACTTGAGAAATTCAGCCAAAAGAAAAAAAAAGAATGAATCACAAAACGGGCTTTAAAAAATAATTCACAGGCCGCAATAACAGCATGACCTAACAGTTACGAACAGATTCGGAGAAAGAGCCAAAAAGAAAGGCCACATTTCCCGAATATATGAATCAAAAAATACCCTAGAACAATCAAAAATTACGAAAGACGGGTGGAATGCGTCTGCTCGGGCATTTGAGAAAAAAAATATGCCAGCGTCGAAGATATAAAAAAAAAAAAACACACAAAAAGGTCATTTCGCGGAAGGTTTCCCCGCGATAATTTTTTCATGCCTCACGCCGGGAGCCATTAAAAATAACAAACGGCCCACCAAAAGTTACACATCGACAGACATTCTGACCCGACCGGAAAAGCGTGAAAACGCCGGGAGGGAAAAATCGGTAGCTTATACCTGCCCCACGTAACCCAGGCAACCCGCAATGCACGCGCTCACCCAGGCCGTAAATAACGCGCAGGGGAAAAACATGTCGGAGCAATGGACGGGCGAACGCCGCGAATAAATCAGAGGGCGACGCTGTACGGGTTCGCGGGGAGACAGAGAGAGAAGCAAGCGGTGAAACTCATATTGACTGAGGGAATCAAACTAGGGCGGTGAAGAATGCAGATGCTAGATGTGGCCATCAATCCTTTTAGCAAGTCGTCGCCCTTCCGAGAGAGGAGAGAGAAAAAAAGAAAGCGCCGTCTCCTTCGAGAACGAAGAGAAAAAAAAATCGACGCGAATCAAGGATACAAAACATTTGATCTCCGAAAGGTTCTTTTCTTTCTTTTTTTTTTAGGCAAGGCCACTTTTCCTTCGCGAAAAAAATCCTCCGAAAGGGGGAGGCAAGGGGTCCTCAAGACCGCAAGAGGTTTGAGAAAAAGGTTAGGGGAAGAGAGAAAGGGGATTTCGTGGGTAGGAGCGTAATATTGGGAAGCGAAGAAAAAGAAACGGTTTAGGAAAGAAAAGGAGGTCGAAGGACTGGGAAAAGAAATCAGGAGTCCGGACCGAAAAACATTCGGAGACAAATGACGATCGGTGGATGCGAGACAGGCCACAAAAATAACGCGTAAATGCATTATTTAGAAGATATTTAAAGATGATCGAAGGGTTTCATGAAAGAGGGAAATAAAAACCAAGTTTATTTCATATAAATGATTATTTTCTCATGCATTTCCGTTCCGCCGTTTCCAAATACGCCAAGCGTTATCTTGGTTTCGACTTCATTTAAAACTCAAGGATAGCGATTTCATGTGATAGTTTTGAACCTTAGGTATACGAAGGGAGGAGACAACACGGTTTAGTCTAGGTAAAAAAATGAACATCGAGATGCAAATTTAAACACAGTCAAAAACTCAAGGATACGTGAATTCTTCTTTCATACCTCCGCGCAATTAAACGTAGTTAGCGAGAAGGGAAACACTAAATTTTGAATAACCTATGGCAATAACTGACAGTTAATACATAATTTATGTCGCATCAGTCAATTTATTTGAATATTTCCAAGAATATGATACAAAATAAATATATGTCCTAAATTCAATAATTTCAAGACAGCTTACGAGAGCAAGCTGGTGGATTTAGAGGGCGCAAACTTTGCGGAGTGAAATCACTTCTTACTTCAAGCCATCATTTTTACTCGAAAATATTGACCAACGGAGATTAAATCACGATATCATCAACTTCCTGGCAAATAAAATACATGTTCTCGCTTTCCACGACATTATATACCTCGATATATACGTGCGTCATCCTGTCAGTTTATGTTAGCCGATTGAGCAGTGACAGAAATACGATGGAATAATAATTAGTAGGCCTCGTGACCACAGGGGTGAAAGCATTTGTAGGGAAACGGTGTGCTGAATTAATTTTCTCACTTTAAAGATATTATCGCACCTTATCAGCCCTACAAGATCAAAAAAACTTTCACAAATGTATTTTAAAGGCGTTTGCGTGGTCGAAATGATTTTAAAGATATTCAAATTGGCCTCACAATTAATTTACACCGGAAAAGTCCTCCAAAGGTTATTTGGGAGTAGTTCAAAGCGAGGCAGCAATCGTGATAAGATATTTGGAGGTCGATTTCCATTGAGATACAAGAAAAGAAAGTCGAAATACGATTCTAATAATTCTAAAATAGTCTACTGCAGATCCTCATCCGCCAGAATCGATTTTCCCCTCCAGCTAAAAGTCATTTAACACTTCTCTTACATGTCATTCTATATTCCACGATAATATTGAGGACAGTACCCACTGCCAAACGTAATTAGAAGTAATAAAAAGGTGACAGGGTGAGAACTAGTACGGCTACAGTCAACTTCGAAAATTGAAATATGAATCCACTAATTCTTACGAAGTGTAGCGAAATATCTCAACCGCAAGAATTAATATCCGCTGTCTGATAAAAATTTTAGTAATATCCATCATATAGGAATGGGAAACTGCCAGAATGCTTCTTAAATATCCCATGTATATTTAAATAATAATTATATCAAACACATTTTAAGCCCAAGGATTATCTTCTTTGTGAAAAGAATTGCATCTAAAAATTTGAATAGCGGCCTACCACATTTTAGGTGCAATAGTGCCAAATACTAGTAAGTATTTCAATACAAAAATGACGGTGGAAGGAGGCTACGGTTTAAGGGGTGGACAGACATAAAAACACAGTGTCCTCCTTGAAGGAAGGGTCTAATTATGAATTCTAGGTTTGCAGATTGGGATCGAGAAAAGGATATCCGGAAAGGAAAACAAGGAACCAGTCTAAAGGGCATCACAGGAGGACAGCCAGCTGTGCAAGACGTGATTAGGAGTCAATAAAGGGTAACAGGGTGAAAACTAGAAGGGTCAGAGTTCAAAGGAGTTTAATGCTCCTCAGGACGGTCGTGGAGGTTGGAGAGCAATAGAGGACCACCACATGTAGATGACGAGGGAATTGGTTTGAGAGGGAAAGCAGGACGGAGATGGATGGAGAGGTTAAACCGATTACGCCGAGGAAGGAGGAGGGGATAGCATGGGTGTCTGGTGAGGAGAGAATGCCAAGTGATACCCAGGGACACCCTAACCCACTCGAAGAAAGGTTCCAGCAGCAATTGACGAAAGGGTACATCTAAATACTACCCCGCAAGCCGCCTTGATGGGCGTGTGGCAGGGGGTGTTAAGGCACCAGCCGTTGGGAAATAAGAAGGATATGCTCTGACGAAGTTCCGCCTCACATTTAAAAAAAATCATTTCCTTTTGGGGGAAAAAAGAATTCCCAAACCCAATCGTTCGGCAAAATTTCTCTTTTAATTTATCGTTTCTATTGGAACTGGAAATACAGTGGGGTTCGTATTTATTTATTCATTTATTCCCATACCACTGAATAGAGCACATATTGGCCATATTACATCAGGGTGTTCAACAAATTTAGCAATTACACGTGTACGAATATCCACGCCAAGTATAGGGGAAGTTTACCCAGATGGAACTCGAACCCGCGACCTCTTGCTCTGCAGGCGAGGAATTTGCCCCGCCGCCACCTAGGCCGGCATTATATTGCATTATATAATGTTCTCAGAGTCGCTACGAAAGCTATCTTTCCTCAAGCAATCTAAGCCTATCACGCAGCCTCCGAGGCTCTAGCGGCTCCCAGTTTATCGTTTAACATCTGCGAAACGCTTTCCGTACGATCTTATCAGTGTTTGACGAATCGTATTTTTAATAAGTTCGGCTATTTAGTCTTTTACGCCGGATCCCTTTATTCTTGCTGAATATTCAAGGTGTGGCCGGACGAGTGTGAAATCGCATGGTTTACGAAAGCCTAATCCCACGTATCTTGACTTGATTGTGGATTTACAGTCGAGGAGAGAGTTTCTGCTAAATATGGGCAATTAAAAAAAAACTTTAAATGATAATGATGAAGAGTTTTCGGTTTTCACACTGCATTAAAATACTGATGTATTTTTCCCACGTTTCGACGAACAAATCGGCCATACCCACCAGGGATTTTCGAATGACGACGGCGCGAGTCATTTGGGGAAACGTTGGACGACAATACCGTGTAGAGGGTAGAAATGTTTACCGATAGTGTTAAAAATATCAAGATTCCACAGAATACATTTAATTTTTGATGCAATCTGATCGGATTTTACCCTTTGGTATAGCTTATTTAGACAATTATTCAATTCTACCAATAAATAAGGCAGATATGTTGGCCGATTTTAATCCCAAAGTTAGGAATTGCGAATGAGTCTCCTCAATTTAAAGTATATAGGACAGGTTCCTAATTTAGTATAGTTCTTGAGAATGCAAAAACCAATCCTAGCTTGCACACATACTTCAGGAATAAATAATTTTTTAACATTAACGTATAAAAAAGTTTCCAAAGATCGGAACTTGATTCTATTGCTTATATTTCACATCTAATACCGATACCGAACAAAGCTAGTCAATCTCTGCTTTTGAAGACATGCATTAAATACATACCACAGCCGAAGAAAGAAGATGACATGTTTCACTGCTTACCTGAAGAAGAAAAGAGAGACAAAATTAGAAAATATATACATTATGAAGGCTTAAAATGATAAACCTTATCTTTTATTACTTTATCACAAAATCTTTTCCTTAAACTTTGAATTTGACGTCTGTCAAGAACTGAAGGGTAGTTTAAATAAAATTTTTTCCATGAATTTTATGCTTATCTCATTCTATTTTCTTGCAAATCAATGTTACTCGCGCGAAATGTTGTAGAAGCGTTCCCATACTAATAAAGAAAGTATTTCATAGGGGAAAAATCATTTCCTTCGCGTATACTGGAACTAGGTCCTCTCAAAATGGCGCCAAGTTGTATAATCTCTTAATTGATGACACTACTTCGTCGAAAAGCGTAGGTATCACACGAAAAGTAAGAGCAACGATCTATCTTCTGTTTTTTAAATAAAAACTCAAAGTAGCGCCGGATTTAAGTGTAATTAATAAACTCAAAATACACCGATGAATTCTTTTAGTTTCTTCGACAACTCCGTTCCGTCATCAGCAAAATATGTCTAAGAATTTATCAGTATTTACATCAAGTATAAAGAATTATCTATCAAGTATTCATAAATAAGGTACTTGAAAATGGTCAAACTCGAAAATAAGGGAACAATTTCGCAGCAACTACGTGATATCTTCATTTTTGGGATCGAACTAACATGAATATATGTTGTAAAACTCGAGACGTACGCACGTTCCAGGGCTATTTTTACTCAATGTCCACTTAATTGAAAAATGTCTCTTGAAGACTGCCCAAATTTATTTTCACCTTAGAATTTACTGAATACTGGAGGTCAAGGTCAAGCAAAAACGATCAAGGTTAAGCATCGAAATGGTCTACAGGTACTCTTTTTGCCAACGGTGTCTTCAATAAATGCGGAGTACATCGTTGATAAGGCCGATGGAATCTTCTAAGCCCAATAAGTAAGGTCTATAATTCTTTCTTCTCCAAAATTTGCTCACTGCATTTCTTCTTACGGGTGACCTCGTGTAGGGTCAAGGCATATATAATCTGCGGTTGTTACCTCAAAAAAATTCCTAGGTACTCTTGAATACCATCGCTGGCTCATTTTGATGATTTATTCCCTCCTCCCTTGGTCACCTCCTATATTTCGTCTCGCTTTTTCAGACCTTTAGTTAACATTTTAAGAAGTTCTTTGACCCCCGGAACTCTTCTTCAAGATGGATATGTGCCTGACCCTTCGCAGGGTTCCGCTGTCGCCGCGACAATGGCCCGCACCCTCGCGGCGACGCCATGTTTTATTCATGCCCGCCTCGCCTTTATTTTTATCTTTTCATTCTCTCGCCCGTTTTTCGGAGCAGATTTTAATATGGTTATTTCGTGCTCACGCGTCATCTCGGCGGCCCTTTCCTTTCCCCAGATTGCCCTCACTGTAATTTCCCAGCGCAGTTTCTTTTCCTTTTCTTCCGAGTTCCGAAAGTTATTCGGCGCGAGCTCCGAGTCCCCCAGTGAATATGCAAGAGGAGACTGTCCGCCTGCCTGCTCCGGATTCAATTGGTAATAGGAAGTTTGTTCTCTTTCCGGAGCGAAAATCTACGTTCCTTCAGCGCTAACGTCCCTCAAGAGTGTGTGCTTTCGGCTTATAAAATGAATCCATCATGTAGGATTCCGCTTAATTACGAGAAAGCTAAGACTTTCAGGGCATTAAAGAGGGGAAGCATATGATAAGTTAAGGATGTTACATTGTCAGATAGAGACATTGTTGAGGGATAATATGGAAATTAAGCTTGATTTATCACAAATCCGGCTTACGAAAGGCAAAATGTGAAGTGATGTCACTTGTATCAAGCAGTATTCGGGTTGTGTACACTCACTTCTCCAGTACTTTCCGCATCGCAACACTATGGAGCTCCGAAAATATCATAAAATTTCGCAAATATGAATCTGGGAGTTACACTCATAATTGTTAGTTAACAAAATTGCCCAAGTGACAATAAATTCTCCTGCGTAAGAGTAAGTCGTCGAATTCCACTAGCGTTATCGTAAAATCTATTACCCCACGACTCTGCCGGCAGTGGTTAATGTGGTCCGACTGTGAAAAAATTCGAATCTGAGACCCTCATATCAGTTCATAACTTTCCCGCATAGGGAAAATTTGATCAAGAAAAAAAATCATTTTTCGGACCACCCTATGATACAGCTCTCATGAGTATTAATTGAAACTACGAAGCAATGAGTTTGGAACGTTTCATTCATAACGCTTTCTTACAAAAAAACCCTACTCATTGTAGGACTGAACAGCCGTGACTACTAAGCCGTGTGCCAATATGAAGTATGTAATTAAAAGTGGGTAGGGGTAGAGGGAATGTCTGTAAAAAATACTCCACGCCAAGGCAGTTTCCAGAGAAAAAGTAACAGGAGAGAGGATTTATTTGTAGGAGGCGCGGCAGTGTTTTGATATAGATATTTCAAACTTTTGTCCCTTTTCTCAAAGACATCTACTCATAGTTATTGCTGGAAATAAACGATTATCATAAACATAAAAATCATAAACGATTTGACGTGTGCTATGCATTAATGCAATTTCAAGCTTATAAATATTCAAATGTGTAAGTTTTTTAAGTAAATTAATTTCTAATGCAATTATTCATCAAACAGATCCACTTACACATTAATGATTGCAATTAAAAAAACATTTTCAGATCTTAATGAATGCATATTTGATTGTATTTTACGTTAAAACTACTCTTTGCAATCCAGCTTATCAACAGGTATTTGAGCTCACTAATTCCAAAAATTCAGTGGCTAAGTCTGCCGCCGTCTTCAAAGATAAAAACAACATTGTTAATAAAAGCCGTTTTTAGCCCTGAAGATGGCGGAAGAGTAAACCACATTAAAACGTTCGAATTAATAATCCAAACTAACTGATAGGGAGCCCTGGAAAACGTCATAAATACGATCAACCAGGCAAGTATAAAACCATGCATTACTCTTTACAAATTTAAGAAGAGGACAACGCAGGCAGACGGAGAAGCCGGAGCGAAAAGCAAAAATCGATACTAACAGAACAAATGCATGCAGTTTTCCAGTTATGAAGTGACACAGAATTTTCCATACTCTTGAGTAAATTTACACCGTTCTGAACAGAGAAAATCCCACATTCGGTAAATATGCAGTGATCAACCATGCTTCAGTGAAAGAGCTGGGCAGAATTTCAAATACAAGTATTTAAAAATACGTAATTAAAATACATTTTTAATCTTTACTTGGTATATCAAATACACGACCTGAATGTATTTAGTATTTCAAACAAGTATTTTTGGTATTTTCCAATTCTAAAATAAAAAAAACAATTGTAAAATGCTTTTGATTTGATAGTAGCTCTGATAACACTTCTGTAACATTGTGCTTCGGAGATTACTTCTTTTTTAGTAGAATCGTTTTCTTCATATTTACAACTATCCATAACGTTCCAAGACAGGTTATATTCTCTTAAGATCTCCTAGTTTCCATAAAAATGTATTTTGTATTTTAAAAGGTTTTTAAAATACTACTTTGTAGTTTGTTTTTCAAATACCCAAATCGAAGATATTTTGAATTTCAAATACTCCTCGGCCTGTATTTTGCCCAGCCCTGTTCAGAGAAAAGAGTGGGTGTCTCCCAAGAGGGTAAGGAGATGTGGCGGGTGCTTCAAAGCAGTCGCGAACGGATCGCATGTCACTCGCGATTACCCGACCGCAAGAACACACCCCCACTTTGGACTTTCCAACCTCCTCCTCCACTCTGAGTCCCTCCCCATTCGACAATTACACCTTTAAAAAAATAAAGCAATCGCCACTGCGAATCGGACGAAAACAACCAAGACGCATACAGAGAAGCAAATAGAAATTACCTAGCGGCTGATTATAAGCTTGTTTTCCTTGCATGAAATTTTAAGCTTCCGAGATTCGCTTCAGATTAAAGATTCGAGCATAATTCAAGCGAATTGGGAGAGAAGTTTCTTCACTCATTTTCTTTACATATTGTCATTTGGTAAAGAAAAATATATCTTGAAATTGCTAGAAAGCGGTTAGACTTAATAAAAAGGACGATAATCGCAGTTACGATCCTTTAAAATAGAAGACAACTGTACTGATTCGTACTAATTTTTATTAACTGTAACTAACTAACTGTACTAATTCGTACTAATTGATAAATTATTTTGTTTCTTCCCGGTGAACAATTGAAGTAGAGTTTTCTCGGGTTTCGCAATGATTATTGATTTGGATTCCTGAATCCCTGATGAAGGAGTTACTGATTGAAGCGTTGGAAGGAGACAAGGAGGACATGACCTGGTGCGGAACCCGAGAAAAATTTACTTCAACTGTACTAATTACACCACGATTCACTAAAGAGAAAGGGTAGAATTTCCATAGAGAAATTTCTTTTCCATTTCGAGTCAACAAGTTATAGCCTAAAAGCTTAAAATATTTTAGCCTATGTTATAATCAACATTATGCTCAACAAAACTGCATTATCATGGAAGAAAAACTAATATGCGAAGGTATCAACTTAATTGAAGGGCACCCCTGTATTCGACAGCTATTCGAAGGGTCCGGGGTTCCAATCCAGAGTGAAGCCTTCGGACACTTTCAAACAAATCCTTAAAGAGCGAGGTGGCCAAGAGAAAGGAGCTTGCCTCCACTCTGAATGTGTACATATTCACACGAATGTACTTAGATCTAAGATGAGTTCTACGTTCACGTATTCAAACAAACCGGGTGGCATCACCGAATGTAAATAAGAAGCAGTTATCCAGTTTTTTTCTGATGGTAGACATAGGATATTTCGTAATTTTCACCTGGCTGCAGAGAGCAACTCATTCTTAAGGCCTGGTTACACGGTACATTAACACGTACAAGTTAATGTACGTTTGCGTGAATGATTTTGGTGGACCGGAACGGAACATGCACAAATGCATGAAACAAATTAGAAAAGGTTCTATTTTCTGTGCATGCATTCGCACAAGTTGGATGGTTACACGGTGCATTTTGGCGTTCATTCTCGCGTTCATACTTTTGGACATTAACCCGTACGTGTTAATGTATCCTGTAACCAGGCTTTTATTCACTGTCAGAAAAAATCGACCGAGGACCAAGAGAAAGGAATAGTTGGCTCCCAGGAAGAAAAGATGTGAAGAGGATGAGTTCTGTAAAGCCGTAGCAAACGGATCGCATGTCATTCACGATTATCCGGCTACGAACCCATCCCCACCACTGCTTTCGACTTGCCTCACACCCCCCTCAAACTTTTTTCCCACGCCCCGCTTCGTCGATATCGCCGCGAAAGTAACGCCGACGAGTTTGAATGATTCAAAGGGCGCATTCAGAAATGAAGAAATAAATATCCTGGGAAGAAAATAGCAGTTAGCATCCTCAGAAAATGAAGAGTAGTAGCCTCGTACGAAAAGATTTAGTTAATCACTAGATTGGTATGAAGTCATTCTGCATTTATACCCCTTTTTAGCGTTTAGGATGAACTAAATTCTCCTTTTTATGGAGAATAAACAAACCTATATACGCAGCTACGTTTATGGAATGCAGGAAAATGAAGGTATACATTGAGGGGACCTTTTATGATTCTCCTAGACGCCATTACTTAAGCAAACAGTTGTATTAGTGTGCATCTTGAAATAAATTTCGCTCTTGACTCTATTTTTCAGTGTAGCCCGTTCCACGGTCCGCTTCTAACCTGTCACCCCTTTCTTACCTTCCATTACCTCCTTCATCATGAAATTATTTAATTCTGCACCAATGCAATTAAGCCTATGAATCATATACTGACTGATAATGGAAGCAGACAGGCGTATGAAATGGCAGTGAATAAAACCGTTAAGAATACGAGATATCTTCCAGGTTCTCTGATGATGGATAGAAGACAATTCACAAGTTTGGAGAAAAATGTACACCTGTAATGAGAAACTCTTATTCACGGCGAAAGATATAATTCTACCCTGGACCAAGGGAAAAAAGAATGGTAGTCTCCCAAGAGAATAAGGAGATCTGAGGAAAACGAGTTCTGGAAAGCCGTGGCAAACGGATCGCATGTCATTCACGATTATCCCGCTACGAATCCATCCCCACCCTTGCCTTAGTTTCTCCTCCTACACCCCCCTAAGCCTCTCGCCGGCCTGCTTCGTCAATTTCGCCGTGAAAATAACGCCGGGGGGTCATGCCACTTCGCGTGGCGACCGCCTCGAGACCCACACGGCTTGGAAGTGAGCATCGTGCAATTTCGTTCGGAAATCATTGGGTCGGGCGCCACGCGAGAAAATAGCGGGGGAGATGCGGAGAAAGAGATATTTCGAGCGCCGTACTCGCCTGCACTTCCATTGATAAAGAAATAAATAAATAATTCCGTAAAGGAGGAGATAGTGAAGGGAAACGAGGGATATAAAGGGAGATGCGGATGATTGGACGTGAACTTAGAGACCAGCTGCACAACGGACAGAGAATATTAATAATGTAATCCACCGATTTACGTTGATTTCCATAGAGTACTTTAAAAGCATTCTGGGAGCCTTCCCTTGCTTCAAGCACTTCCCTCTTGAAATCATAGCAAGGACTATTCCCCTTCAAAAGACTAAAAATCCTCCCATATTGCGTAGGTACTACATCAAATATCACTGAAGCTAGTTTGAGTAACACAGAAGATTCATATTACTATTAAAGTATTCATCCGATTAAGGTAGATTTCTATGGGGTCCATAAAAAGCTTTCTGGGAGCCTCCCCTTCCTTCAAGCACTTCCCTCTTGAAATCATAGTAAGGACTACTCCCCTTCAAAAGACTAAATGCCTCCCATATTGCGTACTACATCAAATATTACCGAAGTTAGTTTGAGTAACATAGAATCTTGTCGTATTACAATTAAATCCGATTTAATCCACCGATTAAGGTAGGTTTCCTTGGAGGAAAACTAGGATTAGAAAAAAGCGGCGGGTGGATACTTGGTCGAATGAGGAAGCTAAAAATCGTTCTAAAGGGAGGTATGCTCGGCATAGAAGTGAGCTAAGAACGACTAATGGATATAATAAGGCGATATATGCCTGAGCTGCTGAAGATAATTCGATGTGCGAATACGGAAAGACTTGATTGAGAACAAATATTGCTGCGGATATATTTTTATCGGATTTTGAAAGGCGTCGATTGATGACAAGGAGTGATACTGAGCTTGAAATATGATCAGCGATAATGGAACATTTCACCCGGACGAAAACCCGTGGGAAAAACATGAAGTTAATATCAATGAAAAAGATAACATTATTAAAACATAGGAAGGAGGACGAGAGAAGACTCGAGGCATTCGAGATGTGGGTGTGACGAAGAATGGAACAGGTGAAGTGAACGGAGAGGAGGAGGAACGACGAAGTGCTGGACATGGTGGGTGAGCAGAGGCAACTTTTAGATGAGATACGGAGGAGACAGAAGGTATGGATGGAGCGAGTACTTAGCGGGGATGGGAAGTTGAAAACAGTGTTAGAGGGAAGAATGTTAGGTACACGAGGGAGGGGAAGGAAAAGAATAGGATTTTTAGATAGAATGAAAGGTAGTAGGTCTTATTGTGCACTGAAGAGGGAAAGGCAGATTAATTAGATGTAAGGGAAGGCTCCCGGAATTCTTCTTAAGCACTCCATGGAAACCTACCTTAATCGGTAGAATACTTTAATAAAATTCCGCAAAAATTTTGACCTTCTCTTAAGCCAAAAACGAGGATTTTCCATAGTTAAATACGTTAACCCCATGCCCTTATATACATATAATTATGCCTTCCTGAAGGCTCCCTCCCTGCGACTTAACATCGCCGCAAAGATCCAGCGCGCATCCCCTTAGGGCGACCACCATCGGCGAACGGAACGAGTTACGGCGAGGAAGAGGTACGCAAGAGGAGAGGGACGTGCGGTCACCGAAGGAGTCACACACAAAACTTCCGACTTCCCCATCAGTTCCGAAATTTCTGCATGTCGGAGCGGCGGCGAAAGGATATGGGCGAGGGTATGGGGGAAAGGAATGGATTGACCCGAAAAAGTTTCCCGGAACGTGACATCAAGGCCAAAGAGCGCTCCAGATGGGCATCCTTAGCACTCACTAGAGCGGGTCGGACGATTTTGTAAAAAGAAAATAACTAGCGGTGGAATGGCCCTAGGTCCATCCGTTCGCTAAGTTTCCCGCACACTTCAAAATACGTCGTAGTATAGGACGTAAACCAGAGTGATAACTGGAGAAGTGGAAACCAGTATTCATTAAGAGTATTGTGGGATGGTTTTCGGATGATAAAGAGAAAGGAAAGTGCTAAAGGACCTCGAAAGCACCGGATCATTTGATTTTGCAGTCAGTGATGTAGCCAGTAAGGGTGGGGTCCGGACCCCTTCCTCCCGAAATATAAAAACACACTTACTTTGCATCACAAAATAAAACTAATTATGTTAAAATCATAAATTTACAAAATATTTCTTTCAAAAACGAAGTTATTAAGATTATGATAAAGTGTTAGAATTAGTTTAAAACCCTCAACTTAGTACCCCTTTTTTTAAATTTCCCCCTGGTTTTGGACCCCACCTGAACAAAATTCCTTGCTACGCTAAAGTTTGCAGTGCCTAACTCCACTTACACTAACCCAAGTGGATTTCAAGTGCACAAGTTCAAATGACAGGACTTAAGCTATATCTGCATACTACCCAACCAGTCACCTCAATAGGCCTATGGCCCATTAGGATATCAGCCGGTAGAAAATAAAAAGTAAATCCTTTAACGACGCTCCACCTAGCATTATTCAAGTCCTTTATGGCTCGAGGGACAAACGAATTCGCATATCTACCCGTTCGACAAAATATCTCTCTCTGTGTATCCTTTTTGTCGGATCTGGAAATGTAGTGTGGTTCTAATACGATGTTCTACGTGTCGCTCTTTAAGATATCTACTCTCAATCACTCGAGCAATCTAAGCTCAGCATCATACAAGTAACACATTCTGTACGCCCAAAATTTGATCCCCAGTGGGGATTTAAACCCCGGTCTCCCACGCGAGAGGCGCGACAACTATAATACTGAGGAACATCGGCTTAGCCCTTTCTAGCCCAGAGCTGTTTCTGGGAGAAATCAAATTTCAAGATTTTTCATTTTGAAATCTTGAAAATTTTACCCTCAATGATAATTATCCTGGCAGCTAAATATTTCGTCATTAAAATTTACACCACAAAATAATATTTAGTTTGGATACCTCCTAAATAGAGTTGAAAAAGAGAAAACATTTTTGATGTTGCTTAGAAGCAACATTGGGTTATAAAGGGTTATTAATGATGAAAATAATAAAAAACGACACTTTGGCAAGATCAAAGTGTGGAAGACGTGATTGAGGGAAACGAAGGGATTCTGGGAAGAATACGAGGAGAAACGTCACTGGAGCGAGAGAGAGAGAGAGAACAGCCGAAGGAAAAGGGACAGCGTTTATTTTTGGGCGCCGAAGGGCCCGAGTTGTACGGGGCAGCTCTGAAGGGCCCCAAGAGGAGGGAGGGGGAAAAGGAAGTGAAGCGAAGATGAAGAGAAATAGAGAGAGAGAGAGAAAAGCAGGGAAGGGTTGGTAGTATCCGGGGGGTTGTGTGCGCTAGAGAGGAAGCGAAATGGGAGGAGGAATGGAGGGAGGTCAGCGGAGGAAAGCGAGAGTGTGGACGACTATTTCGGTCGGGCCGAGAGTGATGGAAGGACAAAGGGTGGAGGCGATCTCTGAAATGGCCAAAGAAAAGAAAAAAAAATCAATGACACGACGACCACTTGGATTTCAGGTAAACCGAATCACTTTACTACAAAAACCACTTCCAATCACTGAATGATTCATACAATGCTTTGGAGTGAACAAGAATGGATACGATATGAAATTCTATTATGTTATACAGTGGCGTAACTAGGAATATGCTAGGGGGAGCAGGGGCGCAGCTAGGAATTAAGGCTGAGGGGGGGGGGGGTTTAGATGTAATTACACCCTGGTTTTAGTTAACTACTGAGTTAACTAATTAGTAAACTGTGTGGGGTATGGAATACCCACCAGGATAAGCGGTAGGTGCGAGATTAATAAATGCAGAATTATAAGATAAATGGTTCAAAATGGTGAGTTTTACGACTTTGAGAGGGATACTTTATTAATCCTTACACTATTCTATTAGTAATATCAATCCAATTAAGTAAAGTGGATTAAAATTAATAATTTCTCAGAGCTCTGGGGGGGAGGGTTTATCCCCCAAAACCACCCCCTCGTTGCGCCACTGGGGGGGAGGATGGAAGGGCCAGGGGGGAGACCCTTCCAAGCAAAGGGGGGTCCGGGGGTTAGTAACCGGTCGGTATTCAGTGACTCGTCTCACTGTCATGATATTAATAAATGATCTTTAACTTTAATTATGTTATTATACGTCAAAAGTAGTCAATAGTTCTAAATATATTTTTTTCTTTGAGGCTTTGGGATGGATCTATCCCCTCATCCCCCTTATAGTTACGCCACTGATGCTACAGGATCAACCCCTCTTAAATCACCTGAAACTCTAGGAAAATTGTCGAAAGGCTGAATTTTCTACCTGTTACGATGATGCCAACTGCCTGTATGCGTCTACTTTTCGGGACCATTTGGGGGCAAAAAAATGGATGTTATTGATGAATTTGAACATCGCGGAGAAGTATATGTCAATGCCATCACAGACATTGTGGCAGCCGTTAAGTCATATCTTGTAACAGTGAGAAAGCCTGGAAGCCAAGAACTGTTTGATATTCATAGGAATCAATTAAATTAAGTTAGATATCACCGAAAAAAAACGATACTTAAGGGACAAACGGCAGACAAAAATTGCAAGAACTGACAGAATGACCAGAAAAAACTGCAGGCCTTTTCCGGAGAGATTAGAGAGGGCGAAAGCGAGTTGCAGCATGGTATTGTGTAACGATTTAAGTACTTTACCGGCTATGGCAAGCAGAATACATCCTGAAATATAAAAAAAAACACACTGAAGGCGCGCGATTTGTCAAAAATTCGATTTAAAAAACTATACGTGGCTTTTAATTCCTCTTCCTTTCAATTAGAGATTTTGGCGTCTCACAACATGCCCTGAAGTATCTCATTTTTTTCTTTTCTGACCATCTCTACTTCGTTATTTCCCATATTCATGTTCGTCCCTTCGAACATATTATAAATTATACTTTTTATTTTTATAACTACATTACTAATACATAATCAGATTTCAATGAGCCAACAGAATTTCAAATACAATACAACAGATAACTAACGCCTCCAGAAATACAAACACTTCAGATATATTGCCCACACCTAATGCTTATTTGCTTAAACGAATCGTTCTTTACTTAGGACAAAAAAATTACAACTTTATGCCAAAAAAATCAAAGAGAGTAACAACATATATACCTTTCAAAAGCACGTAAAAGTCTTTCTTCTTACCACTTACGCATGAAAAGTTCATGCAGACGATATTTTTGTAATTCAATTATGTACAAAGTATAACGATTTTCTTTGAGGGCCATCCCACCAACAGGCAAAAAAAGCCTCTGTGGTCACCTAAATCTTCATATTGGTTTTGGGAAAATACCATTTTAAAATGCTTAAGGAGCAATAAATATTACTAGAATTCGATAAATAAATTACTCCGCTTTCGTCCAAAGGAATGCGTCATCGCTCTTTCACACTCAAAAACTTTCTCTGAAATGCGGCGGACTAGGAAACTTGCAGCAGTAAGCAGAGGGACGAGCGAAACAAAAGGGTTCGGAGCGGACATGGCAGAGATACAGTGAGGGTACGTGAGGGAAGCGGTGGAGAGAGATATCGCAGTTAGAAATTTACAGACGTCCTGTAGGATGCTTCCGCTACTGGGGGTAAAATTTACGGCTGCAGACTGAGAAATTCACACCAGAGAAAATGGAAACGGGAGGAAAAGTAGCACTCTGAAATTCATTGATGGAGGATGGGAGAAGCAGAAGACTAGGCGAATCCTTTTTGGCGCTAGTGGGTCAGTTAGGGGTCGATCCATTTCAAATCACCCAGGCAACGTTGCTCAACATTTTTAATAATCCTGATTTTTTACCATTGGTTCCCTATGAGTAGAAAATCACAAAACACCATTCGAAAAAAAATTTATAAGCCATACGCTTTTCTGGCAGCCATTTTTAAAAGGGAACCTGGGCTAATTTTGATTAAAAACGTGGTTTGCATAAAGTTTAATTTCGAAGCAATCTGAAAAGATATCAGAATAATTAAAAAACAGTGGGTTCATCATAAAAATAACTTTTGGAAACCATTTTTAAAATTTTTTTTACCATGAAAGACAGTCAGCCAAAACTTTTCGGACAATTTAACTTTATGCAAACCACGTTTTTCAACAAAATTTTTCTCAGCCGTCCTTTTAAAAATGGCTGCCAAAAAAAGTATAGCTTGTAAATTTTTTTCAAATGGTGTTTTGTGATTGTCTACTTGTAGGGAACCAATGATAAAATAATCAGGATAATTAAAAACGTCGAGAACAAATTTTTATTTATATTGGGTGATTTGAAATGGAATGATCCTTGGGTTATATTATTAATTTCAAAATAGGGTTTCATTAGCAAGCTTTCCTTCATTGAAATAAATACTTGCAACTTTCCACGATTTTAAAATTTATTACGATCCATGTATCAAAGTTACTTCATCATTTGAAACCTAGATCGTAATAAATTTAGTAATCGTGGAAAATTGCGAGTATTATTTGCAATACGGAAAAATTTCTCTCCATCACCCTTGAATCTCCGGAGTTTTCTTTTCAAGCCGTATAGAATAACAAAAAATAATGAAATGAATGTTTTTCGCAGTTACTTTGTAGAATCGTGACATGATAGATAAATAGTTAAACTTTGTATTCTAAACATTATTTATTGAAAGACTCGACCGGTTTCAACCTTTTCAGGTAAGTATCAAGAGGTGAAAAAATAATACCCATTTTTACGTGGTATATACTAGATCTAACGAATCCATGTTCCTCACATTCATTATCCAACTATTTATCAAATGGTCAACCAATGTAGAATATCAGATTGTACTTGCGTGAATCAGACACCTTTAAAAGCAAGGTTATTCGATACAATTTACACGGGCAAGAGAAAGTGCAATTATAGGAAAGCGAGAATGAAGGCGAAAGTGCATCATTTTTATCACCGAACTTGTACGAGTGCATGAACAGAAAACGGGACCTGTTCCAATTTGGCAAATGTTCCGTTCCGGTCCACCAAAATCGTTCCTGCATTTACTCGTCCACTCGTACGCGTTAGTGCGTCGTGTGACCAGGCTGAGGATAATGCGAGGCAGGGCAGGTTGGGATATGGGCGCATGCCTGGGATTAATGAAGTAGCTACGCAATGCAACAATGAGTTTTGATTCCCTCTCATAACCACTTCCGATGCTGAATTTCCAATGGGCTTCCAATGTTAACGAATAAAGTCAGCAGACAGCAGTCTCCAGTGAATAAAATGAAATTAACAAGAAAGATGACTCTAACCACCCAGGTATCTTCATTAAGGCAAATAAATATATTAAACGGAGCCTCAGTGATTGGGAACTCAAAAAACCGTAGTCCGCATATCTATACCAAGCAATTAATTAATTTAATTCTTCAGATAATAGATGAACTTAATGGAGACAGTCCTAATGCTTTAGCTTAGCTATAATTCCCCGACTACAGCTTCCCGAAACAGGGATTCTATTTGGGTGGTTATCTAATTGATATTCTCAATCCCAAAATGCCGTTTCCGTAATCGTAAGAATAGATATTAAGATAAAAGATCAGTATGAAACATCAGATCAGTGATGCATCCTCTAATGATTAAACAAATTTCAACGATCAATTTTATCTTACATAAATAAAAATATTTAACTGAAAGAAAATAGTTATGTTAAATTCTCACACACAAGATTCAGGCATAGGTCTACAAGAGTCAATTATAGAGATTATAAGTTATGCAACACCAATCCGTAATAGTTATTGTTTTTGCCGCTTTTTTTCGCACTTAGAAAATCGCTTACCCCGTTCCACCCCGCGTTCCCCTACATACCATGAAAGGTTGAAGACGATAGGGCGTATAAACAAATAAATCTTTACCAAAAAGACCATCAGATATATAAAGCCCTTATTCGTGAGCATTTGCCACTAAAATCAATAAAACTTGAAAATATTATCACAACACTTTTTCAGAATAATATGTTTTCATTTTTCAAAAATTCAAGCCCTGAAAAGGCTTAACTTCACATACCCTGGATTTTTCTAAATGACAGTGTAAGTTCCACACGAATACATTGCCACGAAAAAAGACAAAATAA
The DNA here is from genome assembly GCF_921293095.1 of Ischnura elegans. Taxonomy (NCBI): domain Eukaryota; kingdom Metazoa; phylum Arthropoda; class Insecta; order Odonata; family Coenagrionidae; genus Ischnura; species Ischnura elegans. Next base: position 24,618,878 of record NC_060251.1, on the reverse strand, counting down.
GCCCCGTGAAGCAAGAGAAATTGATTGAAATACATTTTTCCATATGAAATTCTTCGATTCTTGATGGATTTCAAGGAATTCTGTTCAATTTACGATACTTCAGAAGGGTAATAATCTTGCTCCATGGGTCGTATTGTTTGTTAAAAATATGGCATCATCTTCAAATTTTCAGGGTATATGGAGTCAACCATTGCTTACCTTTACCAGCATCCCACACATAAAATGGTCTGTTCAAGAAAATACTGAGGATAAACTTTAATCCGCAAAATTTTGAAAAGGTTCTACTCAGCATATTGAAATGGAAAGTATTGGCACTATTCCACAACTATTTGATGCGTACAACACGTTTCCGTGATTCTTTTCCTTGTCGTTCTTCTACAGCTATGACTAAAGTCCTCCCTTGGTTATTCCGTATCTCTTAGTTGCACGTTGTCTCACTGTCTCTCTACTGCATGCCTGTTTCCCACCCCTTCCTCAAACTTGTCAAATCCTCCCCCGTACCTTCCTTAAAGGTTTAATTGTAACGTTCTCATGTACTACAATGTCTTGCACCAGATGATGGCTACGTGAGCCGAAATTCGTCGCACGCATTAAGTAACTGAGGAAAAGGGCAACTTATTTTCATTTTAATACGTCGAAATTCCACTATATAACGCCTAAATCGGTTGAAAATATTATACTCTGCATTCAATGAAAATTTTAAGATGATATTTACGAAGGAGACAGAGGGTATGGAAGGAGGGAGTACTTAGCGGGGAGGGGATGTTGAAAGCGGTGTTAGAGGGTAAAATGTTGGGTAAACGAGGGAGGGGAGGGAAGAGAATAGGATTTTTATATAAATTGAAAGGTAGTAGGTCTTATTGTGCACTGAAGTGGGAAGTGCATGATGTAAGGGGAGGATGTAAAGGCAGTGCTGGAAGGAAAGGGAGGCTCCCAGGTTACTTCTTTATTACTCCATGGAAACCTACCTTAATCGATAGAACACTATAATAATTATAATAATAGCGCATGTAACACAACAATTGGGCAAACAAATAAGATCGATCGAGTACGGGAGAAATGATTCATCCTCTAAACATTTTTTGAGGATGAAATTCTTCGATTCTTCATGGATTTCATTAAGTCCTGTTCCAATTACCGTTCTCCGGAATGCTAACGCAGGCAAGCAGGGACGCATATCGACCGATCCTGGATCGAGCACAGGACTAAATTAGGCCCAACCGTTCGACGGTCGCAGAGTAACCAGAGGGATACGACCAAATTACTCCTCGATACGACATCCACGGTCTAATCGGAGAGAGAGAGGGAAAAGGTCGTGCGGTGAATTCGGCACCTGTTCCGTGTTCACTCGGCGTCCATGAAGGCAACATGAACACGAGCCGCGGACCGCGCTTATACCTCCCCTCGTTAATGGCTGAATTAAGTGTCCCTCAAAACATGGGACGGGGGATAAAAGCCATTACAGCGACGGGCACCATTCCCGAGGGAAGAGGACACAGCGCACCACCACCAACGCAAGGGGATGCTCAAAATGCACCACGACACCGGCGCCGACGGGCGAATGCTACCGTCGCACGTACGGATCGCGGAAGTGGATTGGATGCACGCGGTTTTGCACAATTACACAGGCAAACAAAAAATATTGTTTGAAAACTTTTTTATTTTAATAGCTGATCTTTATAGATTTTGATGTGCCGAATCCAAACCTGGCCTTAAATGTTTTGTATCACCCATAGTTTCCAAGCAATATGTATTTAATATTTAGTCTAATACCCCTATGCGGTATGCAGGGAAATCAATGAAACACTGCGTTACATCATAAAATTGTTTGTATTTACTGTTCACTATTATTATAGTATTCTACCGATTAAGGTAGGTTTCCATGGAGTACTAAAGAGGTACATCATGATAAAATTGTTTGTATTTAATACAGCGTGATAATACAGGGTTCACCTGTCAACTGGAATTGGTCTACATTTTCTTTCCCTTTTTTCTTTTAAGCTTCTTGTGTAGCTTTTTCTGCGATGAATCGCTTGCTGAACTTCTCGGTGAAGTACCAACAGTAATCCCCCAATATCTTCGTTCATTAGACCTACTTTTTCAATTTTATTATAACTATAAAAAAAGCTGTTAAATTCTAAAATATTGCTTGATTTCATAAATTTAACTGTAAAATGTGAATAAATGGTGGGTGATACAACTTTAAAACCATTATATTTGGATTCCGCAACTTTAAAAACATAAGAATAAGCTATTTTCAGTAAAAAAGTTTTTTCATTGTTGGCCTGTGTTATTTAAATTCAACAACGAACTTCTTGATGTGGATCAATGACGTAGCAAAAAAACTAAAAATAATTTTGTCAGCAGTACTGAGTATAATCACGGAGCTGGATAATTAATTCCTAACGAGGGTGAACGTGATGTACTACGAGCACAGTTAAACGTTTGTAGTTTTACTTTGAGGAACCACAAAATAGGAACCTAATGTTCAATTCGTAATGAAAATAAAAATACTGTAAATTTTTTGCATGGGGAACAAAGGCTTCAAAATTGGATTCTCTGAAACATTAGTGATGAAATAGCCAAAGCTAAGTAGAATTCAACATGATGAATTAAATCTTATTTGATGTTCGTTCTTCTCTTTTAAATTTTCAACGATATTTTTCTCCTGTATTACAGTGATAGCTACCCTCTTTTACCCTATCCATTACAATATCCCCCATACAACAGTTCAAATGAGGATGAATTACTCTTAACACTCGTAATCAGAAATTATGAAAGCAAATAATATTTCATATATCCAACAGGCACATTTGGCTCACTTTTGCACACATTCCAAAATCTCGCCCGAGACACTCCAATCAAAACCCTTTGGAAGCATTCTCTAAACAATTTTATAAAGTCAATACTATCATCTGGCCTCACTGGTGGGGCATTGACGTTTCTCAAGGGTGCAAAATTTGCCAATTTAATGTTTAAAACAATATGTTCCCTGTAAACGAAAAATGCTACTCGTAGTGAGCTTTTACTAGCAATGCACTTTTACAGTTATTCACTTTAGGTCAACATAATTTTAAGCATTTATTTGACTTAAGAGAGTTGTTCTTCAGGCAAAAATGAATAACTTGTACATAATATAAGTAAAATAATAATAATAATAAAACCAATTAAAAACTCTTGGTACGGTCAGCAGACATTTTACTTCACCGATTCGTGTAGTGACTACTCTTAAAAATTTACGGGCCCAAATTTGTGTCAGTAAAATAAGATTAATTTTTTTCATTGAATTGAAGAGGGAAGAACTTGAAGGAAAGGGAGGCTCTCAGAATGCTTCTTAAGTACTCCATCCTTAATCGGTAGAGTACTTAAATAATAATAAACAGCATTACCGCGCCTCGAAAACGCCCAGTTTAACAATGACGCCATGGGTTTCTTGCATCCCTTTGTTTGCAAATGCCACGCGTTCATCATCCACGATACACATATATAGGGTGTTTATAAATGAATATTGTGGTTTTAACGCTTTATAATATTTATTAAATTAGACTTATAGTTATAAATTATATGTCAAATGAAAGAGCAACTCAAGCAGTTTTTTTTTAGCAACAATGCACATGTGCGTGAAATGTTTCTGCCGCGATTCAGTCTTTGCAAACTGTAAAAAACAGAACGCTTTCTGTTCACTAGTCGCCATCTTTGCTACTACCGCTATCTAGCGGATCGCGGCGGAAACATTTCATGCACATGTGCATTGTTGCTAAAAACAAAACTGTTTGACTTGCTCTTTTATTTGGCGTATAGTTTATAACTGTAAGTATAATGTAATAAATATTATAAAGCGTTAAAACCCCGATATTCATTTATAAACACCCTGTATTTTTTGAGGATCATATTCAGGGGAGGGTTTAATGCTTACTTGACTGCTTCGCGACATGTTCCTGGATTTGCTAATCAAAGGAGCGAAGCCGTGCGAGGGATTCTAGGAGCAGCAAAGCGAGCGACAACAACCGCCGCCCAAACACCCGCGCCTCCTGCATGTAGAAGCGGTGAAACCGAGAGTGCGCGAAGGGCCAACGGCGGAGAGGAGATAATCGGATGAAGAAGTCGAGAGGGAGAAGGAAGTATGCAAATGATAAGGGCGCCTACACGGTGGCGGTAAATGGGTCTTAAAAGGGGAGGAGGGGATGTTCGTGAGGGAGGCAATAATAATGCAGGCTCTGCTTGCTCGGGAGGGGGGTGGGGGGGGGGGGGCGGGAGCGATTCTTTCCGGGAGTCGCAAATGAATTTTTCAACGAGTTCAAACGAGGAATCGTCGGCGAAAAAAATTTCTCTCTCTTTTCCGCCCTCCCAGCCACTTGGGACGAATATCTACAGCTGCCATCAATATCCTCAACACAGTTCCAGTTGTTTCCCTCGCCCTAATGCAGATCCGCGCCGTGAATAAACGAACAATCACGTTTCTTTAACTTCATCCGCGGACGTGAAAAATCAGGCACAACGGTGGAAATGAACCTCGGGAGTGATTCGAGTTGGTTAACCGAAGAAATAAAATTCAGCAAAGCGCCAATCATCTGAACTCAAACCCGGCGAAAAATAAATCCATATGCAGTGAGGTTTCATTAAATATGCTAGGCAATATGCTTATATAATTTACAGTTTTCTTCATCTCATCATCATTGACATCATTAGTCAACAATCCTAAGATTGGTTTGACGCAGCTCTCCATTTCTCTCTCCTATCCGCTAATCTCTTCATAGCTACATATTTATTCTCTTTTACATCCTTTATAACCTGTCCGATATAACTCATTCGGGGCCGTCCCTTTCCCTTTTTCCCTTCCACTTGTCCTTCAACGATTGTCTTCATCAGACCATCGTGCCTCAAAATGTGGCCAACTAAGTTGTCCCTTCTTCTGCTTAATGTTTCTAGGAGGCTTCTCTTTTCTCCTACTCTCCTTAGCACTTCATGGTTACTCACACGGTCAATCCATTTTATCTTCATCATTCTTCGGTAGCACCACATTTCGAATGCTTCCACTCTTGACTTCTCTGCTGCTGTCAACGTCCAAGCCTCGCTTCCATAGAGAAACATGATAAGGGCATATGTAGCATCTGATGAATTGTTTCCTTACTTCTATGCTGGTATTTTCAGCTGTAAGAAGATTCTTCTTTTTGTAGAAAGCCCTCTTCGCCTGCGCTATTCTACTGTGTATTTCTTTCTTGCTCCGTCCATCGCTGGTAATTCGGCTTCCCAGGTAAGAGAACTCGTTCACCTCTTGAAGCTTATGCTTTCCTAGGTTTATGTTTGTTTTAGCCTCCTCTCTTTTACTGCAAACTAATATCTTAGTCTTCTTTTTGTTGATTTTCAGCTGATATCTGGCCATTGTCCTTTCCATGTTTGTCAACGTCTTCTTCAAATCCTTCTCTGTCTCGGCTATGACTGCTATGTCGTCAGCAAATCGCAGCATACTAATTTTTTCTCCGTGGATATTGACACCCGAAGCTTTCTGCTTGATTTCGTTGATGGCTTTCTCTATGTAAACATTAAAAATTAAGGGGGAAAGCGCACAACCTTGTCTCACCCCTTTTCTTATTCTCGCTTCTGCACCGTTTGGTCCACATTTGATCACAGCTACTTGGTTTTTATACAAACTATGAATAATTCTACGATCATTGTAGAGTACGCCGATTTCTTTCAAAATTCTAAGCATTGAATTCCATTCCACGTTATCAAAGGCCTTCTCTAAATCGACAAATGCTATGAAGGTTGGTTTGTTTTTCTCCATTCTCTTCTCTATGATCATTCATCTACTTTCTTCATCTACTCTCATTATTTAACTGCAGAAGGTAAGGGCATTCCTGTTTTCACGGATTTTTGCTAAGATTACTCGAAATTAAGGCATCAAACACCTATTGTTTGGATCAGTTCGGAAAGTTTGACTTTCTTATAATGCGGAAAAGTTCCGCAAGCAATTGACCCAAATATTTGATGCTCGTCTTTTGAATAGATTGTAACCGGATGATACTCGAGAACGTTATGCGAAGTGTAATAGATGAATTCCACTCCTATGAAATGGATACATGCAAATGCATTGAGGAAAAGCCCAAAGGGATGGGCTGGAAATATTTTCAAACACCCAAGAAGAAAATGGAACAACTTGACTGGAAATGTCACAAAAGTAATCGCGGAGGGACAAACGTGGAATGACTTAAGAGGAATTTCTTAAGCTGCTTTCAAAATTATACTCAAGAGCTCCATTTTTTCCTTCGTCCGAATGCACCCCCTTGCCGTGAATAAATGAAACACACACTTCTAAAGTTCCATCTTAGGACGTACAAATCAGGCACCGTCGCGGAATTGGAACTCGTGAGGGAATCGAATCGGTTATATTTTGGAAGAAAATACACTAAAGCGATAATCTGTAAACACATCCAGCGAAAAATACGTTCACAAATTGTGAAATTTCATTTTATATTATTTTTAGGAACTTTAATGTCTTTACCGCGATCTTTGAAATGACCGGTATTTGGTTCAACTCTAAAAATTGACGAATAGAATTTAACCTATACCCTTAAAAGGTTTTTCATTGAAATACAAAAAAGGTGTGAATAAAAATGGCCATCAATTAAAAACATGACCTTAACCTTGATAATATTGCTATCAGCAGACTGCAATATAATGCAAATACGAAAGCAAAGACAACCTTGCGACATATCAAACAATGCCAAGGGCCAAAGACTAAAAATAGAATAGAATCTTGAAATGACCTCATATTATAGAGTTTAGCCAGAGCCACGAGTTAGGTTAGCCTTGTTGGGCAGCCAATTTCAAATGAAGAGAGGCCTTGGCGACGCAAAATGGCATGAACGCGGGTTATTATATTCTTGCCGCAGGGAAAATTCACCCCCTTGAGGATAATTACAGATGTGAGGTGGCGAGGTGCGTAGGCGAAGAAAGGCAGGCTATGGGATCGGGAGATTAGCAAGGGAGAGAGAGGGTTGGGCCAGCCGAGGGTTGAGGAAATGAGCAGAGGAGATACCACTTCCAGATAGGAGGGTATACGTATATTACAACGTGTTGGGGATGAGAGGAAGGCTGATAGGGAGACGAAGGTATCAGGGCAGCAGCCGCTTCGGGGATGCACGAGGCCACAATGGATATCTGCAGATATTGCCTTCATTTCACAATAGGGTGGTTTCCAATTATTTCTTTATTGCCTAAATCGAAAGATAATTGTTTTTGAAGTACGTATTTCACGCTTTTAGATTTTTAAATTACGGTACCTATTTTTCGCGGTTAAATGAAAAGTGAAAATTTTCAAGCGCGCGAAAACGCGACGGCTAAATATCAATGCTGGGAAAAGCACGTGTGACGTCATTCTGGCTCCCGCTGCCGCCGTGTGAGGTGACTTTTGGGAAGGATATGTGTGCCGCTGCGATGCAGGCTGCTAGCAGGTAGCAGAGTAGGTACCCTGCTAGCAGGTAGCGCTTGGCTTAAATAAGGATTATTAACACCCTATCAAACGAAACTTTCCGACCTTAGGCAATTTTAACAAGTGATTATTAAGAGATGATTCCCTGAGCTCTGTGTCTCATGCATGCATTGGTAATCTCAGACGATGTAAAACTCCTATCTAATCGTATACATATAATCTAGGTCCCTTCGACGTCACGGGGAGTGGCATCGCTTGGGCGCTAATCTGGCATTTTTTTTAATGAGGTTAAAATTGACCATTGCCATTCGTCTAAGCTGGGATTTCTAAAATCAAATAGTTTGTATATTATGAATACACTAATGGTGGGTAACGAATCGCAATCAAAGCCTATCGTTTTCTTTGATGAAGGAAACTACCCTATTACTACTACTACCGTGTGCACTGAGTGAGCCCCTGCGTAAGGAGACGTATTGTTTTCATCGAAATTGAAACGCGTTGCTCTGCCGAACGATTTTCTCGTCAATGAACGCATAATGCTGATTCAATTTCAGCTGTCTCTCATATCGACGGACGCATCGGATTTACGAAACCGGAAAGGTGCAGATAACGTGTTATGAAAACCGGTCGGCGATCCATGGGAAAGAGATAGTCTCCGGGGATTTATGTGTAACCAACTTTGAAATACAATATGATTATGAAACGAGGAAATTCTTCCTTTCATACGTGTCAATGTTAATCGTCGAGCATTCAACAATATTCGTGTCGTTCCATTCAAACTTCATATCCTGAGCAGAGGTAGACAAAAAAGACCAGAATCAATGCACACAGTGGAATAAATGATCAAGCTCTCATCATCTCTTTTGGAGGCATGTTCACCATTAGCTGTGGAAGGTATCCCATCCCAATTCGTAACAAAAACAATAACACACATATGCATAACATCCTCACATATTTGGGAAACTGGGTAAAGAATCAATACTGGCATAAATTTTGGAACACGTCATTCGAGATGCCTTGAGATACAAACGTTGAGAGAGACGTCCCGAAAACTAAAAGCACATACGTATAATGCAAGAATGAATGCGCAATTGTAAATGAATCGGGACCTTTTCCAATGTGAACCAAGATGAAAATTATTCCAACCGTCAAAATAAAAATCACAATGCAACTACCTAAAATCTACAAAATACTAGAGCCTATCAACTCGCATATATAAATTCAGTTGCGCTCACTTGCTACTGACTTAATGAAAGTCTGGTTTCTCAAGAAGTCCAAATGCTGGAGCGTTTACGCACGTCTTTATCAATTAAGTAGCTTTAATAAGAAAACATCATTAGTAGTGATACGTGAAAATCGCATATGCGATAAATGCGATACTTATGCGATACACGTGAGTAAATGCGACATCGGCGCGATGAATGGACTTTTATGATATTTACACCGCAAATTTGCCTTTTCGACGGCAAAATTCGTAAATTTAGTGCCGAGCCTGCCCCTCGCTACGCCAATGGACGTTGGGCCCTACTGCTTCATACATAGTTAGGTGTATTTTCAACGGAAGCAACTAGAGAGGTAGGGAGAGAACCCTGGTAGCTTCTGCGATGTTAAGCAAATATTTATTGCCATCTGCCAAGAAAAAACTGAGATTGGTAATGCTGAACTCCACACTATCTGGTCAGAGAGGTTTTTCAGCCAGTACAGCCTAGTTGTGACTGACAGACGCATCCGGTTTAAGGAAGAAAGTTTTGAAACTTGTTCAATGTTGACGTTCAACTAGCGTAAATGATATTCAGGCTACTAATATCAATTTTAGTTATTAACATTATGTCTTATTCCTTAATGTGTGTATAAGTGGCTACTTCGCATGTATGTGATGAATGAATGTGTTGTATATAAATATGAATGAGTGAGTTGCATTATTTCCCCTATGTATGAATGAAGTATGAAGAAGGAAGAAATGAAAAATTTGAAAGTGGACGATTGACTTAAAAACATTTCCTGCCCGGCCTCACTTCGAGGCCGGCGGTGACAAATGGCCCCTAAGTGAGGGGCCATATCCTCATATGTAATAACTTCAATGCTATTACTAGGGCGGCTCACACTTGGTGGGTCGCCCTCTTGTATCATCCCCCCCCCACGAAAGGTGGGGGGATCTGTATAACATTCTCTGTTTTGAGATATATAGGGTAGAATGCCCTATTGTTGGCACCCCCCCAGTTGTTGGCACTCTTTAATTAACTGTGTGATATTAAGAGACAGAGATGCATTGCATTTTTGATGCTTCTGTATTTAGAAGCAAAGAAGTTTACTTAATATGTATCAGCGGTTCCGTCCACCTTACACCATTTGAGAAGTGACTGTGGACCATATAACCAAGTGCTGCATTTTCTTTGGAGAAATTTGAGGTTTTCTTAGCGGAAAATTAAGAATGTTACTTCATTTCGATGCGTTTTTTATCAATATCAACCCATTAAATACCATGAAACTTAGATATTTGTAATGATAGTAATCGGTAAATGAGGTTGTTTTTTACTTAGAGCCTGTTATCGTAATTAAAATTGATTTTTAGGGGGTGCCAATCACTGGTATGTAAATATTGTTAAATTCCAGTGATTGGCACTGGGTGCCAAGTATTGGAAATTTCATCAACTACAGTTATATATTTATTTTGTTCGCCAAATGCATCGTACTGCTAGTATAAATGCGTACTTTATATTTTGGCTCATAGATATGAGTGCAACCAGTACTTGGCATGGGTGCCAATAACTAGAAAAATGGGTGCCAATAATTGGATATAGTCAAATTAATAATTTCAAAGAATTCCAAGCAAAACAATTGATAAGTGATAATGTCAAAGAATTCGAGCAAAATAATCGCGGAAATCCTTTTAAGGGCAATACTCCCGAGAATAAGTGGTATCATGGCTTTTTACGCAAATACCCTGAAATTTCTTGCCGTTCATTTGAAGGAGTAACTGATGCAAGTGCATGCAAGCGATATGCAAGCAAGTAAGTGATGCAAGCGATATCCTATATATATAGCAGAGGCATGTTCAAAACTCTGGAGGATATTCTTAAAGCACAAAACAAGTTTGATATCCTCTCTGATCTGAATAGTGTGTTAATTGGCGACTAAACTAATTTCATGTCATGCCCTAAAAAGAACTTAGTGCTTGCCCTCTGGATCCATCCATCTGGACCCCTCTGGATCAAAAAATGTATATGAAGTTACCCCCACCGTCTCGTGAAGGCAACGCTGACCATCATAAGTACCTTTTCATCCTCAGGAAATACGTGTCCTCCAATGGTCCTTCTACAGAGGATCCCTAATAAAATAGTCCAAAAGGTTCCTAAAAAATGGGGAATAGGGCGCAGTGGCAATGGGTGGATGAGGTCATAAGTGTTTTTTAAATTTATTGGGAATGTTTTTCATCATTATCTTTTGGAAAATAAAATCCCATTACCAGTAGTGTTGTTTGAAGATGGCCACAAAACCCATCTCCTATGCCACCGAAGTTCGCTATGCAAAGAATTTCAAATTATTCTAAATGCTCTGTACCAAAATTCCACAAAAATATTGCAACCCGCTGATGTGGCTGCCTTTAGGCCAATAAAGACTAAATGGAAGGATGCCGTACTCGAATAGATCAAAAACCCTAACGCCGATAAAAAAGAGGATTTTGTTCCCATTCTTTCAGCCATATTGAACAACATTGACTTGTCTAGAATAGTTCAGAATGGTTTCAGGGCATTAGGTCTATATCCATGGAATGCCAACGCTATAGATTACTCTAAGTGCCTAGGAAAGCGTTCATCCAAAGTCAGTGTGAATATCTCAGTTTGTAAGATGAATCCACTTCCATAAGATGATTTTTCTTTGATGGTTGGGGAAGAGCAAAGTGAAAATTTTTAAAGTATTCAACAAAATTTGGGAAAAAGAGAGGAATTCAGAGTTCTATATAGATTGTGGGAGCGCTATCAAATTACAATACAAATTGAAGGAGGATGAGGAAGAAGGAACGGGTGAGAAAGTAAATGTACTTGTACATAACCAGCATAACACAGAAGATACGACTAGCGATAGATTTCTGTGGAGACTGAGGCAGCATTATCTGAAATTCCTGCTGCGCCACACACATTTCAGAACTTTAGAATCCTCTATTATAGAGGCCGTAGAGCTCATTTCCCCCGTCTATCACAAAAACAATGTCTAAAGTCTTTCGGTATTGAATCTTATCGTTCACTGGCATTGGAAGAAAAGTCGTACTCACACCTGTCAGTGGAAGGAATTTACCAATGGTATGTGTAACTCCACTGTGGGGCAAAAGAAGGTAGGAATTGAATGCAGCAGTTGCAAGAAGTTGTATCATCTAAATCGAGTCCCAAAAACACACCAAATGCATCTTCCAGATGATACTGTCGTTAATCTCTTTGTTTGTCATGAATGGTATGAGTTTCCAGAGGAAAGTACTTCCCAAAGTGATCTATAGATATTTTGAAGAGACAAAACAAATAATAATCTAAATACATAATAAACATGTAAAGTTTTACTTTTTCGGTCCAAAAATAATTTGTTTTGAGCGTAAAATCATTAAAATGTAAAATTTTAAAGTTACATCATTGGATTTTCATTTAAAGATATTTTACCACCTCTCACTGTTTTAATATACTTACAGGTAAGATAATAATCGATTCAGTAGCTGAAAAAGGCTATATTTCATTATTATATTATAACTTAAAAGAAAATGTGCTAAGCAGTGCATGAAAATCTGGTGTGCCAATAACTGGAATACAGTGTGCCAATAACTGGATTAAGTGTGCCAATAACTGGGGTTATTGGACTTTTTAAACAATTATTTTTAGTAAATAGTTGTATGTATAATATAATTCGCTCACATGGGGAAACTAAAGCAACATGTCTCTCTGATCTAACGCAAGTTATAAATAAACTGAAGTTGTGATACAACGGTCACAAGAGTTAATTTTCTTCGTCAAGGTCCTTAAAGTGCCAATAACTGGGTAGTTTACCCTATGTATCTTAGAGACATATGAATAAATACTTTTTATAACTTGTTCAACGTTGATGTTCAACTAGCGTAAATGATATTCAGGCTACTAATATCAATTTTAGTTATTAACATTATGTCTTATTCCTAAGTGCCCCCTAAGTGAGGGGCCATATCCTCATATGTAATAATTTCAATGCTATTACTTGGGCGGCTCACACTTGGTGGGTCGCCCTCTTGTATCATCCCCCCCCCCCACGAAAGGTGGGGGGATCTGTATAACATTCTCTGTTTTGAGATATATATGTATCTTAGAGACATATGAATAAATACTTTATATACCCCATTGTTACTTTTACTATTTCGAATTTTTTCAAATAACTGTGTTTCGTCACACTTTGTCGTCAAATAATACTGCTACACTATGAAAATGAAGAAGAAAAATAGATGCTACAAGAAGCTATAGACTGTAATTGAAAGTGCTATAAAATTAAAATGAAAGTATAATTTTCACGTATCTCTAATCATTAGTTACATAAAAATATTTTTTTATATTTATTAAGCCGGGATTTCACTATACGAAATCAAACATAATAATAGTTCCTATCAATTCAAAGCAAATTATGAATAAGTACGATCTTTGAGATAATATCACGAGTCTCGACTACAGTTTGATCTGATACAGCGGAGATGTTTAGGGATATGCACCGCGTGAGTCCATCTTTGTGGAATACAGGTGCCTTCATCGACCTGGAGAAACAAGCTGCAATGCCGGTGAAACGTCGTCTACAAAGATGGAAACAAGCGGCACACATCCCGTAAACTTCTCCCCCCAATCTTAAACATACAGCGCCCAAAATTCCTTTGACTCACGGCCCTGGCTACCCTTCGGAGGCGATACCGTCACACAATGAAGGGACTTAAAAGCAGCTCTTGAAACCGCAAAACAACTATTCTCAAGTTTAAACTATAATTATAATTATTATTATGGTATTCTGCTGGTTAAGGAAGGTTTCCATGGAGTACTTAAGATGTATTCTGGGAAAATCCCATTTAATCAAGCACTGCCCTCTTCAATTCGCTGTAAGGACTACTCCCTTTCATTCTATCTAAAAATTCTATTCTCTTCTTTCCTCTCCCTCGTTTACCTAGCATTCTTCCCTCTAAAACTGTCTTCAACATCCCCTTCCCGGTAAGTACTCTCTTCATCCATACTTTCTCTCTCCTCCTTATCTCATATAAAAATTAATCCACAGAAATAATATGCACAAGAAAAATATACAAAACAAGACTGGAGATGAAAAAATTTTGGTGAAACTGATAGCGCATTTGTATGCGCACTTTTCTATTCTGCTCACGGTTTTTCAAGCCTGAGCTATTAGAGCACTATGCAAGCAAAGAGAGAACTATTAAGAAAATAAAACGCCTGAAAAACTATCTTGGGTGGGTACCAAGGAATGGAATTCGAATTAATCCAGGATGAAATCTCAAGGACTTGGCAACGGCAGGGAGACACCTGTGATATGGGACCTCTTTAAAAAAAAATACACAATCGCAACGTGCCCACGGAACGCGCCAATCCCAACGATGACTCATTACGGAAGGAAATAGAGCTTGGTCGCAACGGCATCGTTCAGCCGCTGAACAAAGGAAAAGATTAAAGGAGAGTAGCTACAATACTTGAAAAATTTTTAAATGAAAAAAGGAACGCAACCTTGCCCGTGAAATATGAGTGCAGAAAGAAAGCAAACATAAAATATATGTGCCCTCGGGTGCTCACAGTAAAATAAGGCAGAGAAAAGGTTTCCAAAACAGTGAGAGACGTAAGGGGTCAAGGGTGCCGACGCTGAGAAGGAATTTCGCAAAAGAACTCTCAAACAAGGTACGACCTTTTTCCAACTGGCGGTGGAAAAAGGAATCATTGGCGGCCTTGAGAACGGGAATTTCATTTTAAACTGGTAACGGCCTTGCTACAGAGTTAAAAGAACGCATGCCCGAGGAAATTACGAAAATGTGACCTACCAAAGGTAAAAAAAGTTCCTGAGACTTTGAAATAACGGACAATAGAGCCAATAGAACTGCTTTTTACCACTTTTGTATAAGCTCACTTTCTTGTTTGTCATCTTGTCCGGGTCAAATCTTGCAACTCAATTTTAACCCACATTTCGACTAGCCATCAAGTTGAAATTTTTAGGATAACTCAGAATGAAACAACAATGCATTCTAGCACTTTTATTATGATTTTAACTGTATCTCGACTGTCATTCAGAATTAAAAATTTAATATGGAGATAATTTCAAAAGGCCACCAAAATCCGATGGCGGTTCTCATCTTCATCAGCACTGGTCAACAATCCTAAGATTGCTGAGCAGTAATGATGAAGATGACGCCGCTCTCCACTCAGTTCTCCTATCAGCTAATCGTTTAACATCTACTTTTTTCTTCTCTTTCACATCCTTCTTTACCTGTTCCATATATTTTGTTCGAGGTCTTCCTTTTCCGTTTTTGCCATTCACTAGTCCTTTGTTTGTAGACGATTGTCTTCACCAGGCCATCATATGATCAAGATATGGCCTATAAAGTTGTTCCGTCTTCTTTTTCATATTATTTCTTATTATATTTATGGCGGCACTGCGATCAATTAAAGGAGCGGGAATGATAGACAGCCGTAACAACAAATTTGTTCAGGTACATCAAAGTTCATTGAAAAATTAATTGAACCAAAATTTCCTAGCAAAAGAAGAAGAAGGAACTGAAACAAAAAAGGAGATAAGGACGGGGTGGGAATTGTACAAAGTATTTTTTGAAAAGTAAAATTCTTCATGGCTCGCGTGCATACGACTTATTCCAACCAGATAATTTTTAGTATTCTTTATAGTTCGCGATAAAAAAGTCGTTTTCTATAATTTAAAAAAATTATTTTGTACTATTGGTATTTATTATTACGAGCGTGATGCGCCCGCTCCCAGCGGGCTACCCCCGCTCTTTTCAACGCAGCTGCAGGTCCGCAAAAAATATAATAATATGTATCTGAAACTAAATTGGTATCAATTAAATATCCTGAAATAAAGGTTTGCTCTGCGCCATGGAGCAAGTGCGTGACGTCAAGATGGCGGATCGCTTCATCCCCTAAGAGAAATATCAAGGGCCATTTTTTAAAACCAATTTTAGGAAACAATAGCAATATTTAAGAAGTAAGTTACGACGTCGCATGTTCTCTGATAAATTCTGTGCATTTTGGTACCTCATTTGTAGAGTTTGGCTGCGTATAAGTTGAGAAAAAGGTATCTATACAGTAGAAATAAAATAGGGGATTGCCCGCAAAGCAGGAGAGGAATATCGCGCGGCGCATTTCGGAGATAAAGGCCGATGGAGACGAAGTCATTTTAACTGTGGCCACAGCGTAAAATACCAAAATTATTCTATCCCGCCATTAGCGTTTTCTTTAGACCTATTACGGGTATAGGATCACGGGGGTTTGGCTGGATTACTTTCGCCCGCATCTTTGCATTCCGAATTCACGACCAAGCGACACGGAAGACCTCCCACGGACCCTTCAGACCCCTCTCTCCATACCTCTTCGAGAGAAATCGTAGTAGTTACAACGAGTTTCCTCGTTTATCCATCGGCGAAAACTTGAGAGAGAGAAGAGTTACAAATTAATTTGCAGGTGCGGCAAAAGGAAAGGGCGGGGCAGTAGTTTAAAGAGGAAACGTCCCATTTCGAATGGAGAGAAAGGAAGTGAAAGAAGAAGAATAAGGGAAAAGGAAAAGACAAAGCGTAGAAGATTAAAATTGTCGCACAACAACAATGGTTAAAAAAACACGCGTTCCAATTCCAGTATTAATAGCAATCTAAAAGTAGAGCAAAAAAGCTTTCCGTCACTCTTAAATAGAATCGAACATGCTGATCAGGTTTCTTAGAAACGACTGCAACTGTTAATTGGGTACGGATCAGTTCGAAATATTAATTCGGCTACAGAAGAATGATGAAAATCAAATGGATCGACCGAGTTAGTAACGAGGAAGTCCTAAGAAGAATAGGAGAGAAGAGAAGCCTCATGAAAACCTTAATAAGAAGACGGAACAACCTTATAGGCCACATCTTGAGACATGATGGCCTGATGAAGACAATCGTCGAAGGACAAGTGGAAGGCAAGAACGGAAAAGGAAGACCTCGAACAAAATATATGGAACAAGTAAAGAGAGATGTGAAAGAGAAGAAATACGTAGGTGTGAAAAGATTAGCTGATAGGAGAACTGAGTGGAGAGCTGCGTCAAACCAATCCTAGGATTGTTGACCAGTGATGATGATCGAAAGCTTATCAGCCTACACGCTTTTTCCTCAGATGGATGAAAAGCTTTTTTTTTATACTCTGCAGTGCATCTTTATACTGTTTCTGTAAAAAGAGTGTTTCATAAAAAAAGTTATTTGATTTTTCTACATCTACATTTTTAGTGTTCAATCATATAATCGGTGAAAATAGACCTGTCAAAGAAATTTCTACCAAAAAAATTATTACTTACGTCATCCATTGAGACAATTAAAAACTATTTTTCAATATAGAAATTTAGTAAATTAATTAGATAGGTATGGAACAAAATTTAAAATACCTGATAGTTGAATAAATAAGGTATCTTCTGTATTTGCCATCAGAAGCAAGCTATGTAAAAAATGTCACGTCAAACCGACAATGGGAAGTGGTTTAAAAATCAATTACAAGATTCCATCGATGAAATAGGCAAACAGACATAAGACGTTAAGAGAAAAACGTGTAATGAATAAAGAGGATCGAAGGCCTTACAAGTGGTCAAAATAAAAAAAATAACCTGCTGCTCATAAAGTCTGATAATCATAATGAATTCATAAGTAATTTGTACTTATACGTTGATAAAAAGTGAAGTGCAATATCCGTAAAAATAAAAGATTTAGTCCTCTTTTGTGTCAACACCTGCTGATTTTCATATATGCGATTATTCCATTCATCTCAATGACGCTGTCTTTAAAAATAGTAAAAAATTCCAGGTACAATCCACACACTGGAGCGTTCATTAACAAACCGTATATATCAATTCAATCCGTGTTACGGTTCCATATCACCCTTTGAACTTAAGGAGCGGATGACAAGTGAAAAGGAACAGTGGCGTGGCCAGGAATTTCATTCGGGGGAGGGTGGGGTGTCCAAAACCAGGGGGGAAAATTTTTGAAAAATATGGTACTAAGTTATGTGTTTTAAACTAATTTTAACACTTTTCACAATCGAAAAAACTTGCAGGTGCGGCAAAAGGAAAGGGCGGGGCAGTAGTTTAAAGAGGAAACGTCCCATTGCGAATGGAGAGAAAGGAAGTGAAAGAAGAAGAATAGGGGAAAAGGAAAAGACAAAGCGTAGAGGATTAAACTGTTGCACAACAACAATGGTTAAAAAAACACGCGTTCTAAGTCCAGTATTAAGAGTAATCTAAAAGTAGAGCAAAAAAGCTTTCCGTCACTCTTAAATAGAATCGAACATGCTGATCAGGTTTCTTAGAAACGACTGTAGAAGCAAAAAATACTTTGTAAGTTCATGATTTTTCAATAATTTGTTTTCTTTTATTAAGGAAAATAATTGTGATTTTATATTTCGGGGGGAGGTCCACACCCCCCTGGACTCCTCCCCTGGCTACGCCACTGGAGAGGAAGTAAGAGAAGCAGAGGAAGACGACGGAGACGGATAAGGGAGTAGGAAATGGGGAAAAACAAGACCCATCAAAAGAAGAGGAACAGAGAGAGGAAGACGGTAAGAGAGTCAAGGAGGGAGGGAACTGGATAAGAGATCAACTATATTCCCTTCACACCAAGATTCTCAAGCCATTACAATAATCTCTCCAGAGCACTTAGTTAAAGGACGAATAATAATGTTGTGCTGAAGTATTGATCTTACAAATATATTGTGTGCAAATGAACGATACAGTCGGTACACCTAAGACAAAGGCAACAGATCCTCCAAAACGCCTGGGCTTATACTATCGCAAACGAATGAAAATAGTTGAAGGAACCGCAAAAAAATTACATCACCATAAAAATATTATTCATTAACAGTAAAAAAGGCTCACGGTCCCATTTGCATATTTAAATTTATTTTTTCAGGTATACTTTTCACATTTTATCGTCGACTGGAAAGCAGATATCAATAGCTATAGAACAAGTTAAAATAAAGGTTCATACATCAAGGTGCCATTCTTCCCTATTCCCTTTCGTACATCTGAAACGGAAGAGCAGCAAGGAAGAAAGGCAGAGGTGGTAACGGGAAAAGGATGATAAGGAAAGAAACGGAGAAGGATCAAGATTCAACGCCACGGCAGAGAAGAAGAGAGAGGGGATAAGTGAGTAAGGGATGGACGAAGTTTGGAGATAAAGTTAACTATTTCACCTTTTAGATTAGAGTCCAAATACATCAATCGATTGCGGTATTTCACAAAAAAAGATAATATTCCCTAAAAAATGAACCAAAGATGCGTATTATTCAAAACGCTTTGGAGTTTAGGAATGTAAATGGATTATATCCAATGGAACTGAAAATAAATATTACTAACCCTACGAGCATAAAACATTCCCGACTAAAAGGATCATTTTCCTAACTTTACTCTTTTCTTGGTGTTATCTTTCAAGCAGTCTTTTCTTCCTCAACCCTATGGAATCTAACATCCACTCCTTGCAGGCATCTATTTCAATTGAGAGCTTGATTCACTTGGCTCTTAGCCTTGTTTTGCTAATACCTGTATTAACATGCAATCATCATTTGGAATGAGACATGAGGAATCAATTTTAAGCGATTCCTTACAGGGACTTTCATAATTAAAAAATTGAACAATTCCATAATTTTTATGATAAAAAATACTGCAATCATTATTATAATTATTATTCTTTAACAAGTTTGGAGTGTATGTTTCTATTTATGACGCTATTCATGACATATTCTGCAATATAATTAGCTGTTTAATGGGAATCAATTTATCCATCTCACTGTTTCCCATTTCATCTCCTGAAGCGGAGGAACGGCAAGGAGGAATAAAGAGAAGCAGATTGGGAAGAAGGAAACAGGGAAGGTCCACTACTCAACAATGAATAGAGGGATAGAGCGATAAGGAGAGATAGGGTACGAGAATAAGAGAGAAGGATGGAGGCTGGCAGAGATCTTAACTTTCTATCCTTGTTTCGAAGAGTCTCAAATAAAAACTCCACCATAAAAATAAACCGGACAAATACTCAGGTTGCGATAGAATATTGATAACACAAACAAATAAAATTGAGAATATGCACGGTAGAAAATTCCACGGACGAGGGATCTCCAAAACGGTTTGAATTTAAGAGTAACCAAAAGCAAATGAAAAATCACAAATAATTTTTATTCCAATAAAAATTATTACTTATTCACAACACGAATGGCTCGTTGTCCCAACTTATCTGTTCCGCTCTTGGGAATGTCTTTCAAAAAGTATCTTCTCCTCGACATTGACGAATATCACATGTGACTATAAGACCCTTTTATTAGATATTAATTTGATTCACCTGTTCCTTGGGTTTCCTTGTTTCCAAAGAAACCCTCTAATACCACGATTCCGTCATTCAAAATGAAATACCTCTTGTAACTTACACCATTCACAGGCCAAATGAATTATTATAGCAATTTTTACGGTATTAGAATAGAAATACTCTATCAGAAACGGAAGAACGGCAAGAAGGAAGTACGAAAAGCAGAAGAGGATAAAGAATAAAAATGGAGGAAGCAGAGGACCAAGACCCATCGCAGAGAAGAGGGAAATATTCACACATTTAACGTATTATTACGCAGCTTTTATGGGACACAAACAGTAGATTTAGCTATTTTTTGTTTTTAAAGTTAATTTCCATAAGTTTATTCCCATAATTTAGTTTGGTAACCACATTTCTCAAGATTAAGTTCTGTTTCGGAGTGCCTTCTGAATCTGCGTATCGCTAACTGTGGGTATAGCATATATCAATTCAACCGTGTAATCGTACCCTATATCCCCTCCTCTTTCAGTAACAAAAGAACGGCGAGAAGGAGGCATAAGAAGCAGAGCAGAAGGAGGAATAGGAATGTAAAAAGTGGAGAAGGACCCGAGACCCACTGCAGAGAAGAGGAAAAGATTTCTTACATGTATTATCGCATCACTTTTTACAGTATGCAACCAGTAGAATTAGATACATATTTTTTAAGTTACTCTTATGAGTTTATTCTAATTCAGTTTGCTAACATGTTTCATATAATAAACTTCTATTTCGGGCATTTTCTGAAACTACGTATATTTAACTGTAGGTACAGCAGATACCAATTTATCCGTGTAACTGTTAATCTAATAATTTTATTGTTTATTCTTATGTTAACTATGTTTCTTATTATAAAGTTCTATTTCGGGCATATTCTGAATCTACACATTGTAAAATGTAGGTACGGTAGATATTAATTTATCCGTGCCATCCAACCCTATTTCCCATACTCTTTCTGAAACGGAAGACCGGCAAGAAGGGGGTTCGAGAAGAAGAAGAGGATGAAGAATAAGAATGTAGGAGGAAAGTGGAGAAGGACCGAGACCCATCGCAGAGAGTAGAGAGACGGTAAGAGAGTAAAGGGGAAAGGAAGGAAGGACTTGCGAAGAGCTTAACTTTCTCATCACATCGCCACGAATGCCTAACTCCTCGGAATCCTTGGTCGGTGTGGCAAAGTTAGCGAAAGGGATTGGAAGGGTAGCCGAAGCGGCCTTATTGATGGGGGTGGGAGAAGGAGGGGGAGTAGGGGGTGGGGTGTGGTTGCGAGGGCAACGGGGGAGGTGGCGGATAATCTATCCGATATGTGGGAAGGGGTGTACAAAACGGGAGCAATCTGGCTCCGGGCGGATTACAACATAATAACATAGGAGGAAAGGAGGGCGGGATAAAAATGGACCCCAAAAACCCGGAAAAAAAGAACGAGAAAAAAGCGAAAGGAGTTACTGAGACTACTCTCTCTCTCCATTTTTTTCCTTCTCCACACGCGAACACGGTAGTTCGGTGTATGCAACTTCATGTAAGACGCGCAATTCTTTATGGGGGGAAATGACGCCTTCCGTAACTTTAAATGTGTCAAGATGCAGTTGATTACTTACCGCATATAATAAACAAAATTTTAAATAATGTACGATAAAATGACATTTATTTTAAAAATGTGTACTCCAGTAAAGTTTTTCATCATGTTATACAATCATTTTTAGAAAAAATTCACTTAATATTATATTATATGTTTAATAACGAATATACATTATAAATATGTATTATTGTACTAAGTACAATATTTTTGCAAGCCTCTTTGGTTTACTTATTGTGTCCGTTATATCTAATTGAATATTTCCAGCTAAAATACCTTCAAAATATGCCGTTTCATTTTTGGATTGGTTTAGGTATGCACTCTATAGGTGAATTGCGTTCATTTTCACATAAATGGCGCCTACGTTTATGATAATGGCTATAATGTTGCAAATGCAACCTTTAGTTAGATAATCATTACTTATAATGCGAGAGTTGATCTAATTCCCTATTTATTGCCTAATTTCCAAGGCACCACATGTCCTGGAACTTATATAGAAGAATATATATGAATTAACATGAGCTACCAACTTTCAGCGCAGAGTGCCAGCACCATATCACCTACTGATCCGCCATTTTGGGGGTCAGCGGCAGTGACCCTAAATCGCTCGCCCAACCTACCGTACCTATCGGGGGGAATTTTTCTCCCGAAATAAAATACGGCGAAAATCAAAATATTCCTTGGAGAGAAATGATACGACAGCGTGAAATGGATTTTATATGCGGTGACCACACGTTGACGCTCAGTGCTGTAAATAAAATTTTACTCTATAAATTCGCCATATTTTCATCTTCGTTTCAGAGAGAAGAAAAAAGAGGAAGAGTGAACGATGACATATCGTGCTAATTGCGTGTCGAATTGAATTCGTTTAATGCGGTTCCTATACTGTTGTGTGAAGTCCAAATCATTGACAAATATTGTTGTCAGTTTTAGATGCTTTCTCTATTTAAATGTTCTTGTAATGTATACCAGATACTAGATTGAACTTTACGTTTTGACCAATAATAAGATGACAAATGGAGTGAGTCAACGATTAGTTTTTACGTCCACAAACGTAGAGGTTGAGAATGTTCAAAGAGAGCTTTAATAAGCATAGGATAAGTTTTACAAAGTGTCACGATGAGAACTTAATTGGAGAAGTGTTTCCTTGATTATAATAATTTATGAATTTTCAGTAATTTTTACCCCTAACCACTATTTTGCACTACTTAAACAAAGGTGAATGTATTTGCACAATATGAATAACAGCCATTTTTTGCTACATAATTTTGTTTCTAGTGAAAGATCACCACTTCCAACCCTTGAATTTACTAGCTTCAGTCTTTTAAACCCTCAGGCATGCTGTCCTGCTTTAATCGCCAACGCTTTTTTTCTTATTTTTTTTACCTCCCCTTCCCCAGCCTTACTTGTAGATATTGCTTTTACCTGGGTATATATGGTTCAGTTATTTTTATTGTGAAATGTTTCCTTCATAATGGCATAAAGTGTCGAACCCTATTTCGGTGAAAGAGAAAATTTGAGTCTTAAATTAGCATTAGCTGTTAACGTTGACATGGATGAACTAATGCTTCATCGAACCCTTTTACCAGCCAAGCGCTCAGCAAAAGTGAAAGGCAAAAACTTGCGCTTAGAGAGAAAATGATTTAAAATAGACACATATCAAAAAACAAAATTTTTCAGGATTTATAAAATACACATGGTTTACACTCGCGCAGTATCACACGGTTTTTATAGACAATTCATTTTTTAACCGCCAAATCTTCAAATTGGATTCAAATTGAAAATCTTAAAAAAACTTGTTTTACTCAAATTATTTAAAAAGAGACGATAGTATGTACTATATTCTTTGCTAAATTTCATGCTATATTCTTTCGCACATTACATGCAAGGAAAAAATTCACAATCATAGATATTCTGATGCCAAATTTTAATGGCGACAACTAAAAATAATAACAGAAAAATTCACAACAAACTGTAAAACTTTTCTCCATCATCACAAAATTTAGCTCCGTAAAATACTCACCAAGAATTTATAGCTATTATATTGAAAATTCATTCGAAAATAAGAGTTTTCACATTGGTCCTCACTGAAATGCTGAACTAAGCATAGTAAGTTCATCAAACTAAAATTATTATGCTAGGAATAAATTTCAGACATCGCCATGATGATTTTCAGTTACAAGCAAATGAATGCTGTAATTGAAGTCAAATACGTTGATACCATAAAAAAGGAGCTAAAGTTGTCTCACATAATTCGAAAAATAACATTTTTTAAGCTTTAATAGAGTTTAACATCCACATTCTGACACACCTATTTCGCGTTTATCATTAACGGACGTCATCAATGAAGGCGTATTAGGGAAAACAATATCTGGCAACCAGGTGGGGAGGAAGAAAATAGGATTTTTAGGTGGAATAAACGGCCTTTAATTGTGTTATGTGAGTTGAGTCGCGAATGGCGGGAAAGAGAAAATGATTAATAGACTGAATGCGAATAGGCCCTGTTGTGCAATGAAGAGGGATTCCCAGGTTGGGAAAAGGGGACACGTCGTCAGGCATTTGTAAATGTTTTCACTATAAATTCCTTAACAAGTAGAATAATATACAACAAAGAAAATAATAATTTCCTTCCTTCAAGTGAGCTGTTTAAAGCCCATGAGACAATTAGGTACACACCGTAACAATTTAATGCTGTTTGTAGACATAAAAGAGTTAAATCCATCATGTTGGAAAAAAATTAATGTCAACAACAATGTTCACAACGGATAGGTAGTATTTCATTATACAAAATGCTATAAAAAGTAAATCTGATGAAATAAATACGCAATCAATGTTGAGGCGTTCTATATTTTTTGTTTTTTTTTCCCGGCGAACAATTGCAGTGAAGTTTTCTCGGGTTTCGCATCGGGTCAGGTCCTTCATTTCTTCTTCCATCGAAACGTTGGAAGGAGAAATGGAGGACCTGACCCGGTGCGAAACCCGAGAAAACTTCACTGCAGTTGAGGCGTTCATTTGCAACGGAACTCTCTTAACTATACGGTCAATGGAATGATCATCACGAAAAGAACACAAAGCAATCGGCTTAAGCATGCCTTAACGGCCGAACAGCCATCAAAAGCACACGGGAGAGGCAGATCGGCTTCAAGACGTGTTCTCGCAATTCCGCCTCAAATCACATTTCCGAAGATAAATTCGAGGAGGCAGGCCCAAACCAAAGGAAAACCGGAAACTTGATGGGAGCGTGCGAATCGTGGATGGAAAAAAATGAGACAAAAATGCGCCGAGTCCGGGGAAAAAAATTTCTCCCATCAGGGAAGGATTCTGGCGGAAAAAATGCGTTTTTCATGAAGAGGGGCAGTGGGAAGAGGGAGGGGTTTCCGTGGTAATCCACTCTGCTAGGGCCGGCGGCGGCGAGAGCGGAGAAATACGAAGAGTGACAGCGTGATGGAGAGGGTGAGTAGGGGGTGGGGAGTAGGAGGGGAAGGGAGGGGAAGGGGAGGGCAGCATCATCCTTTCAGTGGACCACGATGATCGTAACGGCGCTCGCAAGGGCTCAACCACGCTCCCACCAACGTCATATCCTTGAAAGTGACCGTAAAGGCGATGCAGACCCGGCTTAGATATACTCTCAAGCATTCGAGAAACCTCCGCAGTGAACGATATGCGTAAAATTCAAAAGGGAAAGAGATCAGACAACTATCACGTCTCAGTATAACGAAAAATGAATTTGATGGGTACTTTACATTAGTCTCCGCTTTCGCGCGTTCCTCCGTGTTGAGTTGTCCATAGGTGACGACAGTTTCTCCAGCCATCCTGCTGGCGTCTTCAGGTCAGCCTTGATAATATAATTGATATTGAGCCCAATTTGATAATATAATTTCCATGAGTAAGCTTTGATGCACTATCTTAAAGTATTCTACCGAATAATGTGGGTTTGCATGGACGATTTACGCAGTGTTCTGGCAGTCTACCCACCCATCATGGACTCCCGTCTTAAATTCACAATAAGGCCATTTCCTTTCATTTTACCTAAATATTTTATTCTCTTTCTTCCTCTACCTCGTTTACCTAACATTCTATCCTCCAACACTGTTCAACATCCCCTCTCCGCTCAACTCCCAGTAGTTCGACTGACTTGTAACTGAAGTAAAATATACAAATAAATGCATTCGCCTAAACTTTGGCCATTCATGATCTCCTGCTCATCAAAAGCTATCATTACTGGAGCATAGCATTGAACGTGGAAGTATTCTTACGAGAGCCATTTCACTAACAAAAGGTGAGGCCTCGTAATACCAAAGTGGCAACCGGGTCGAGGTTGAGTCGGTTTCAAGACTTGAGTAACGTTTTGGAATACGGCCCTTACACTCTTCTCAAGCCTGCCTATCACCAAAATCCCCTTCCAATCCTAATATCTCGCTCTTTTCTCCAATGAGACTGGCATCCCTCGAGGAGAGTGAATTAGGGCACTCGCAGAGAAATACTACAGCACCACTTAGGATTGGAAAAGACGAAGATTCGCAACTTTTCAAAGTGGGACGACTCGCCCGAGGGCGCAGACGAGAAAAAAAGTTTGGGAGCGGTCGCGACCACGGATTAAATATATTTATAAAAGCGATTCTGCTTCGATTAAAAGCGATTCATGGCTTCTGCGCGCGCGATATTAAAAGGGACTATCCCCAGATAATGTGAACTCCCATCTATACCCGTTTGACCGAGCCATGTTCAGAAGGATATCCAAATGCGTAGATCAATGACTAGCAGTTCAACAATCATGAAGACGGAGAAGTATAAATACTTTAATAAAATGTATTTATAAGTCAACAATTTTCCAGAATCATACTTATGTTGGGAAATTAAATGTTAGTCTTAGATTTTGAATATTGTCCAGCCACCTTGAACACTACTGTTTATAAAGGGTCAAGTTGGGAAGGACCTCCGCGCATTGCCGTCCGTTTAATTCCTTTATATGCTAAGATTTTGTTCCCAGATTCTAAAATGTTGTTAATTCCGAATAAAAATTGTGTCAATTCTCTCACATTCGGCACTCACGCAAAAGGAGAAGTATCCATTACTAACTGAATAAATTACACTAACAACTACATAATTTATTGAGTCCATATGCATAATAGTATATACGTCTCATCGAAGGGGACTTCGTTGCATTGTCCAACTTTTGGCAACTTCGAAGCCACCTTGATGCTCCACGTTCATGGCCAAGAACATTTATTCTGAGATACCAGTAAAAAATTCTCCGCTATTTACGACATCACACTTTCTCAGCGGAATCCTTGATGCATGCGCGACTGTTTTTCGGGGAAGCACCTCCGACAACTTGCTCCCCTCAGTCGTTTTGGGAGGACGCCTCCAGATCGCGACACTTGTCACTAGCGGAGAATGGCGAACATAAGCAAGGAGGGGACTAATTGGAGCGATTAGCTGACGATGACGACGGCGAAGTATTTAAATTGAAGCGCTTCGCATTTCTTTGCCGGAAACTTTCCTCATAATGCCACGAGAAAATCGCACGGGCTCTCATCGCTCCGGCACTTGGGTCATTTCGCACCTAAAAATGGGCCAAAAGGCCATTTTATTCCATCTCCAATTTATATCAAACATGGGGGGATCGGATTGGTTTGGGGTTAGATTACTGGCTTCACACCCCGTGAGCTCGGGTTCTAACCCCGGCGAGGGCAGAGAATTTTCATAGACTACCCGATCCGTGTTTGAATGAAGTGTGGAGGACATTTCAAGCGCAACATCCGTCCGTCGGGTGGGACGTTAAGCCGTGGTCCCCTTTGGCGCCTTTTGTTACGAGTGGGTTAATGCCTGCGCTGGATTTCTCTCCGCCCTTCCTTCCATACCCTTCTCTCATAACGCGAACGAACTCAGCTGCCGGTCGCCTCCTCCAAAGACATAAAAACTTTTATGTAACATAAAACTTGGTACACAAGTCGTTTGCCCATTGTAAATTTAAAAAAAATGTATTTATAGCACAAATAGCGAAATTGAGGAGGGGACATGGGTTTAACCCTTTTAGATCCATAAATATTGCAGCCTATACATTGCATAACAAAATACTCTTTTAGACTAATAATTATATTTCCAAAAATATTTACATGATAGCGACACCTCTAATACTTGCTGAGATATATTCTGGGACGTGAAATAATATCACTTCTCGCTGCCTAATGGTCCATAGGGACATATGTGTCCCATGGCATGAAAACATTAATTTTCTGAAAATTAAAGCACAAATGCGGAGTTTACGTACTAAATCCACAGGCTAGGTAGGCATGAATGATGAACCGGAAATCCTGTTATAATTGACTTTCTCATTGATTTCTTATAAAATATCAAATTTACACTTCGTAAACAGCATTTCAAGTGAAAGTTCTTAAAAATGTGGAAACTGCAACATCTAAAGGATATCGCAAAAAGAATTTAAAAACTAGAAGCCAAAAGTCTATTCTTCAATAGAAGCGATTCTTACAACCAAACTCCTTCTCATTTAAGTTTGAGAGAATTAAAAAAAATTGAGACGTTTATGTCACTCAAAGGGTTAAAATGCAAGAAAAATTTCAAACTTTGTATGTTTTAATAATTTTACCACGCTGTTCATATCGGCGGCGGCGGGATTTAACTCAATCATACCGTAGGTCAAGGGTTCGAGTCCCACCTGGACAGGATGCTACTATCTAGGGCATGGATGAGTGTGATCCTCCATTGCCAGTTTTTGTTGAAATCCCCGATGTAACGGCCTCATTTTGCTACTTTCAGCGGTTAATGAGATAAATTAATGTCATAGATTAAAACAAGCGTTCAAACTGACTTGCAGCTGAATCAGATCAACAGCTATATTTAACATATGGATGCACTTGTCCATTCCCACACGCCTTAATTTCTACCGACCCAGGTTTCGGCACATAATTCCATTTTCAAGAAATCATCCGGGATTCTCTCCAGCATTCGTCGGATATTAATGGAATTCTGCTGAAATAAACATGAAAATAGAATTGTGTGCAGAAACATGGGTCGGTAGAAATAAAGAAATGTGGAAAAAGACAAGTGCTTTCGTTATGTTAAATTTCAAAGATTTCCACCAAATTATGCCGGAAACTGCATCTTTTATCAAACAGCCTAAAATCTATAGTCATGTGCATACATTTAAATATACACTCTTGTTCCCAAATTTGAGGAAGGTGGTGGTGCCACCGAAAGTTTAGTCGTGTGAGTGCTTTTTATTTTGTCTTTCATTGTCTTTTATACCAAATCTTACACAACCTGGGAGATATTTGTGGTAAAAACCTCACTAAGGAACATGAAGAAGTAACTTTAAAAATATAAAAATATAGAAAACACCTATAACTCGGGAAATGATCAATATTTATTGAAAAAAATATATGTGCAAGACATGAAAACGAGTATATGTTGGGGAAAAAAGGAAGTTGGTGAGTAGTGGTAGGAATGAAGCGATCCGGCGACAGGGACACAAAAGAGGAGAAAGCCTCTCCGCCAGGGACGGCAGGGCCGGGCAAGCAAGGCATAAAGGGACAGACAAGGATGGATTGGATACGAGGAAAGAAAGAAAGAAAGATGGAGGAGAGGCGCAAGCCACCACCGATCCCACAACTCCGTCCCAATCCCAACGAATAAACGTAGGGCGCAAGGATATAAAGAAATACTTTTTTTTCCTCTCCCACTCCTGCTCCCTCCCGCCTGAAAGTGGGTAGATTACAAGTTCCTTGATCTAGATATATATCTGGGGGAGCTTAAGGGGAGAGATCGTCCAGGGGTGTGGGTGAGGAGGTCGGATCGAGACAAGAATACGGTCCAGGGGAAGAAGATATGAGAGATAGTCCAAGAAGGGTCGTGTACGAGGAAGGGGTTCGGAGTGATCGCATCATCATTCATAAAAAAAGGGGAAAAAATAAAGAGGCCGGAATTGCCGAAGAGGCTTGGCTGTACCATGTGTGTGTGTGTGAGGGAAGTGGAAGCCCATATTCCGCTTCTTGCGAAGGGAAGGTACCCACGCGGAGGATTCGTTTTAGGCTCATGCATAAGAGGGCAGGGGGTACCATTACACACTCACATACTTACAACGGACCCGCGTTCTAATAAAAAAACAACGTTATGGACCCCCCTGAATTTGCATCGTGGGACCACCGGGAAGAAAAAAAACGAAAAAAGAAATACGCAGCCTATACTGAAGATGGAGGCGGAAAAATTTCAATTTATTTGTAACACTGGTACCTTTCTCATCGCAAATTTTATAATAAAATATTCACCACATGGGCACGACCAATTTGCACAAACATTTAGCCGGATAAGTCTACTTTTCGGAATTGCATTGCAAAAAAATAGGAAAATATATATCAAATACGCAAGATATACAATAAGAGGAAACGAAAATATGCCAATTTAATTTTAAACACTGGTAAATTTTTACAAAATAATTATTCGAATAAAGTTATCAGATGATTTAACTTCTGTAGATGGATCCCTCTCCAGATATGGATACTGATGGATACAAGCTAAGCATATATTCCCGGAAGAAAAGAAAACTCAACGGAAGAAAGCATTACAATGTTCTTAAAATAGCCCAACAAAATTGCTTTCAAGACTTCAACGGCCACGTCAGGGACACGCGTGGGCTTTGCATTAGGAAGAGGCACTATTACACACTCACGTACGCGAGGGCCGAAGTCTGAAAAAGCGGAAACGTAATTGACCCAGGAATTCGCATCGTGGGGCCACAAAAAGAAATATATATATATCAAATACGCAAGGTATACAATAAGAGGAAACGAAAATATGTCTATTTAATTTTAAACACTGGTAAATTTTCACAAAAATAATTATTCGAATAGATTTATCAGGTGATTTAACTTCTGTAGCTGGATCCTTCGTCTGATATGGATACTGATGGATACAAGCTGAGCCTGGCACAGAGTTGGTCAAGTTAAAACAATAATTGTGAGGAAAAGTTTATCCATCCTTTGCCTCAACTTTGAATTTAAAAAACATAGTAATTTGTAAAATACTCCAATTATCACGACACCAATGTTTTAATTTTAAATATGAATCATTTCCCACTGATAATCTGATTGCCATATTGCTAAATTTTCCCAATTTTTACGCTTCCATCCACGAAAATGTGATTTTTGGTATAGTAAACAAATCAGTACAAACAAACTCTGCCCCAGAAAATAAAATAATTTTCAAAACAAAATATAATGAACTGTGGAAAATAATGTCTTTAAAATCATATATATTAGTATACATTCTGACGTAGTGAACAATCACATGGACCTCCAACTCCGCGGACATGCACCCATCATCTTATAAATTGCAGCAAGCAGTAGCTATAGTCTTCGTTCATATTTATTTCATTACTTCCTACACCATATTATCCGTGCCATATGGTCAACCAAAAACATCAACCGAGTTGCAGCATCGTTTTTAGCTAAAACGATATCATTAAATGTGTAATGACTCGTTGCCGAAAGTTATATTTAAACATAAAGAGTAGGTAATTTGAATAGCTATTTCTTTCTCAAGCATCGAGATATTATCAAATGCACCGAAGAATGAGCGGGTGAGGTGCCGGGGATAGCAGACAGGCCCTGGAGGGATTTTTCCGAAAGACCGAGTCCCTAAAAGGATTATGAATCCAGCCGAACGAGGGAGAAAGGCGGGGAAGGGGGTGAGTTAAGGGGGGGTGGCCAGATATGAGGAGAGGGTGAGTTGAGTAGGGGGAGGGAGAACTCCTCGGGCCGTTCCAATTAGAATACTTCTCGCGAGGAAAAGCAATTAGAGGCCAAGGTAACGATAGTTCCAAACTCTCGAAGCAATCAATTCTTGTGTATTACCCGAACACATCTTCGCAAACTCCTGTCTGTGAACGTAGCGCTACAGAAAACTTTCCACAAACCGCCATATGCCTATTATTTCCGTGGGTATGTGTGGATAGCAAATTTGATCGTGAAATTATATCGGTTTTATGCTCTTTCCTATAACGTCGACGGTTATTCTTTAGTCACGTGCATTACCCACGACAATTATGCAGTAAGGGAATGTTTGTACAGCGAAGAAACTGAAAACGTACAGCCTCGATAAGGTAAGCTAAAAATAAATTAATAAAATGAATTTTTTCTGATTTTACATCCCAAGATATAACTAGACTTTGTCATGGTGGCACTTTTCACGTAGAGAATACATGACCCTTTATGCACAGCTGTAGTCACTTTCCAAATTAATGAACGTAAACTTATCAGTAACGTATAAATGTGGAAAGTTAAAAAACATGGTATTAGGGGATTAGTAAACAAAGATGAATACCGGCTTAGCAATTCCTACGATTGATTAGAGGAAACAAGAACATAACTGTTACGGGAGGATAATGCTAATCAAAGATAAAGCCTAAGAACAGATTGCACAAAGGACAGTTATGATAACAAAATATAATTATTTTTGAGCATAAAAATACAAAAGGAAAACGTCTTCCACAAGAATGGGCAAAGAGGCTTAAAAATAAAAGGGGTGATCCTAAAATAAAATCAGGGGATAGGGAAAGCCCTCGAATAGCATTATTCGATGGAAGTGACATTCAATTAAACCTCTGATGATTGAGCACCCCATCCCACTGAAGAGCCAATGAAATTGATGAATTATTGGAGCGATGGAAAGAGTAGACAGAACGCGTTTGAGTGAAATAAAGCGAAAGTAGTAACAGGAAAATCGGAAGATATATATAACGAAAACATCAGGGACAAGCGTAGGAATGAATACTTTCACCATTACATATCCAAACGGTACGATAGGTTAATATGAAAGACGAATTACGATTTTTTCTAATCACCCGGCCTACCACCAGTAACACAAACACTTAAATTCTTCAACTCCGTCAATTACTCTTTTCAATCCTGTTATCTTCACCAATTTCGAACACCAAACTGCATGATAAATAATTGGATTCGTAATTAATTCAGTGTTAGCTGAATAGATATCTAAAGACGAAAAAACGCTAGATTTAAGAATGAGGATATATATAGGATATAAGAAGAAGAATATATCAAAAGTGAGCAAAGAGCCTAATATTATTAAATAACAAAGGGTATAGAAACAAAAGGACAATTGTGAGACGGCTATTTTATTATGGAAAGTGAATATGAAGAAGAAAGTTACAAACTAGATTAAACTTGAGTTAGTATGGTGTATACTACGGAATTATTCCAAAGCATCCTTATACTCGTAAACACAACTAATGGCTGCTATGGTAATCCGACCTTGAGGAATAATGCTTGCGTTAAGAACGGAGTATCGAGTAAAGAACTGTTATGGTCGAAGCTGATGTAATCAAAAGAGAAAATATTCCGTACGTGAAACGTCAACTTATCGGCGCACATCATAGGTGACAGAATATACGCTCTCTCCAAAAAATAAATTAATCTCACTTGACGGAAAAGAAGAGAGTAACTCCGCCGGCTTTGAAAACGTTCAGCGGAAGAGAAGTGGACTCGTACGCCGGGCCTTCCTAAATTAATTCGCTAAAAAAAAAGAGAGCAGCGACGCGAACCTGTGACCCCTGACGAGACGCCATTTTAGCTCTTCAGAAGAGAGAAATAAAAAAAATAAAAAAAAAGAAAGAAGAGTCGCAAAAGCCTCTAGCCACCGCGATGGATGTGAATGTGTGCTGAGGTAAAGGGATAAAGTGGGGGGGGGGGGCGGGAGGAGGCTGCTCTGTCTTTTATTTAAATTGTTAGGGGGATGTGGAGGGGTGAGTTTTCAAGGGAAAAGGGGCAAAAAAAAAGTAAAAAAAACTAAGGGCTGCTCAGTATTAATGCTGGCAGTCAAAGGGAACCTGTGCAACAAGGCCGAGTGCGGAGAAAAAAATAGGGGAATTTCGGAGGGGTATGGTTAAATGGAAGGTGGAGCATGTGGGGTACACGGTTCATGGTGGCTGTGGGGGCAGTGGTATAGCTAAGCTCTCAAAAGCTATGTCTACCTACCTACGGTAACTAAGCTCAAGCTAAGTAGCATTGGTGTAGGCAAGGTTAACAACATAGGGTTATGTTAGGATTTCCAAGGCAGATGACCTAACATCTTGTATGACATATGGCACGAAGTTATTTACATTGGTAAAATAAGACATTCAAATGTTTCCAATGATAAATTCAGTACTAAGTGATCTAATGCCTACTGACGCTCGTTCCAAACATCCTTCCGAAGTAAAAACTTTTTAATTTTTTCATGTTAAGAGTTGAAACTTTTAGTAAGGCAGTGATGTAAGGCATTTATAAAAATTATTTACAAAAAAATTAACTTAATATTTGTAACTCCAATTTTATAAAGATTATGACGATTTAATCAAATTCTGGAAGATGGGTACCAGCTACGCTCCATACCCCATTCCACAGAAAAGGTTGAGCAGTTGCAGATAAAATGAAAGGATACTAGATGAGCAAAAAAGGGGATGGTCAAGAACTACGTCAATTGGGAGAGAAAGGTAATAGGCGTAATACCTATGAACGTATGGCCTTATGCCATAAAGCATAACTTTTTTCTCTATAAATAAATCTTACCAAAGAAAGAAAATTAAAACAGAAACGGGGACAGCCGGAGGTGATTAGTAAAACCGGAGAGCCATCATCCACCAAACTCTCCCTTAAACAAAAGTCTTCA
Source organism: Ischnura elegans (assembly GCF_921293095.1). Taxonomy (NCBI): domain Eukaryota; kingdom Metazoa; phylum Arthropoda; class Insecta; order Odonata; family Coenagrionidae; genus Ischnura; species Ischnura elegans. The sequence continues at coordinate 24,584,633 of NC_060251.1, read as the reverse complement.
ATTCACTACGATACCTACTTCCCTTTCATTCTGCCTAAATATCCGATTTTCTTCCTTCATATTTCTCGTGTACCAGCATTATACGCTCTAAAACTGATTTCAACCACCCCTCCCCGATAAGTACTCCCTTCATCAATACCTTCTATGTCCTCCTCATATCATCTAGAAGCTATATCCCCTCGCCCACCACTTCCAGCACTTCCTTGTTCCCACCAGTGGTGCAGTGACAGTTTTGGGGGATAAACCCCCCTAGAGCTCAGAGAAATTTTTAAGTATAATCCATTTCACTCAATTGGATTGATATTACTAATAGAATAGTGTAAGGATTAATCAAATATCCCTTAGAAAGCCGTAAAACTCACCATTTTGAACCATTTATCTTAAAATTTCGCAGTTTATTAATCTCGCAATACCGCTTATCCTGGTGGTATTCCATACCCCCAAACGCCCCGGCATTAGTTGCACCTAAACTCCCCAGCCTTAATTCCTCGCTGCGCCCCTGGTTCCCACTGCGCTTCGTCCACTTCACCTCTATTTTTCTCCGAACCCACATCTCGAAGACCTCAAGTAATACACCAAAAGGGTTTTAACTTACTTTCCCGCTTGGAAAAGACATAACGGCTAAAACCATAAAAACCGGCGTACGAAACGCTGAGTAGTGAGTAAGGACTTGATCTTTCAGCAGTAATTAATCTTATGCCACTTTCTTATCGTTGTGAAGGAGGATAAAATTTCACCATCAGCAAACACGTAGTGGAGCCCAATACGTGATTGTTCTGCTGGTCAGCCATTGTGTTACAAAGAGTAAACTTTTCTTTTCTTGCATGTGACAAGATGGTTGCCTTGACATCGACACCGATAAGAGCAGTATAAGGCCGTCGCGTGCCTTGTGAGAATAAGACCCGTAATGGCGGCCTACCTTAAAATCAGCGGATAAACTCAATTAATCATGCTTAAAATTCTTATCCTCCTATCTCCTTCCACAAAGGACGAGGTTACACGGAGTCTCACGCCAACAATACCGCAATCGGAGTATGCTACGATATTGGGACTAGTTACACTGAGAGATGCAGAATAGGATTGTTCCTCTTTTTAAATATCCTCAACATTCCTTTCCCCTGTAAAATATTAGTGTCAAGTACAATCTTGTTTGACCTCAAGTATGATGGGGAAAGAAGAGTAGTTTTGTTTATCAAAGACAACAGTAAAGACAACAGTTCACACAATGTAATATCTTTTTATATAATATGTTGAATGTAACACGTTACTTATAACATTTGTTTTTATAACATTTGTTTTATAACAAGAGTCCAGCGGAGCCAAATACGCACAAGTAACATGTTAAAGATTCAGTCGTAGCCCACCCGTGAACTGGCTATCCCCACCTCCAAATGATCCAATGAGATCTTGAGTTCGATCGGCTGCATGTGAACGAGCATTGCCATACATCAAAACGAACGCTTTACTCAACATTCCTCGTCTTTTGTTCTTAATCGCCGGGCGCAATTTAAGGTCTCACATTACCTCACAGCATTTTTTGTATCTTCACGAGGAAAATATTAACAAGCACAACCCCTTTCCTGTCCCAAAACTACAGTGTTCATTCATTTGTTGTTTTATTTGAAACTAAAAATCTGACAGTAGAAATACTGCATCTCTTCAAAACACCAACAGAATCATTGAAGTACGTGGTATATGAACAGAAAACAATCAGAGGGATAAATAGTGATACGAAAAATTCGTGTTTGATTGTTCTTTTGTGGATTTTATAAATCAGCCAATATATATATAAACTCCACCACTTCATTTTTTAATCACACTCTGTATCCACAAAAAAAGCTATTAGGAGAATACAAAACAAGAGAATTTAGATTCTCAGATTAAAAAAAAACACATATGAAAAGATCAAAAATCATTAAAAATTACAGAGAAAATTTCCGCGACGAGAATTTCAATCTTGCCAGACACAAAGGAAAAGTTTCCTCGTGGAACAGCCTGAGGGGAGAAAATCAGCTCCTCTCGCGAGAAACACGAATATTACACGTCTTCCTGGCTGTGTGTGGATTCCGTTAAATGCAATCCCCTAACGGAGTAAAGTTTCACGGAACCGATTCTTGCTCAGTTACCAAAATTGGAACCATCCGCTTCCAGGGCTCACGGGCGCTTATTAAGAGCATTACATTCCCTCGTCTTCCTGCCTCGCTTGAAAAGTTTTTACAGCCCTGCATTAGCGCCTGAAGAGACGAGTGAGAATTGAGGAGATTTCATTCAACATATCTTCATTTTCTCTGCTTTCAATACGCGTGCTTTTTTTACTATCCTTCGCTGAAAACTACCTAAGTATAAGTATTGTTAAAAGTTTTATTATTTTGGATGACAACGCAGCCTAAAAACTATTTAGCAATGGCTTTAAAAAAACAAACCTGATTTACATCAAGTAGCAAATAGTATCCGCCATCCAATTTGGCATCATTAAGGCGAATGAGTACCGTGTTGTGAAAAGTTTATCGGTCGGAAAAAATCCTTAGAATATATTATAATTGCGCACCCTTTAGTACCTTTTACTTTTTAGTCCTAGTTGAAGATGTCTTATTTGTTGCGGTTACTCGTTTTTATTTTTTTTTCTAGCTCGAGTACGAAATGCTACGGCATTAATTTGTACTAACCAAGAAAAAATCATTCAATTACGAAAAAAGCTCTTCACAATTTGACTCAGAATAAAAGAAAATTTGATCCAAATATTCTCCGTTCACTCGAGAGTAAATTACTAATTTTTTACCTCATAATATTACCACGCTCTGATATCTGAAATTTTACAAATAATTTCGAAGCAGAACCTTTATGGGCACAAGAAGAGTTCTATTAAAGTTATTACTAGCCCTCAGTACATGATAATGCTTTCCTTTTGTGTTGATGGGTCGAAATCAGTGCTGCAGTTGGGCCGGTACGGGACGGTACGGCGTACCCCCTAAAATCCAAACTCGTTATAAGCGTACCGGTTTACCTAATTTTTTAAATTTGTAGAAGATATCCCAACTGTAAATTGTCCAATGGATTTCTTATTGAAGAATCGGAAATAATTATTTACTATTTCAGAGTTATCTCGCGTCACAACTTGGAACTAATATAAAAGTTGGAGTTTGACATTTCAATCGCGGCCGGATATATAATACATGTTCAGCTGTTTGGCAAATTTTGGAGAGCACCGCCTAAATTTTTTTCCCGACTAAACTAAACTTTCCTAACTTTTCTTTACCAACAGAACTGGTCGAAATTACCTCGTACTTGGGTGCATGAATGAAAATATAGAGCAGTAAGTGACGGAAAAGTATATATATGAAACTGGATAAGGGTGCAGGGAGTAAGGGTGATCACCAGAGGGCGCAGAGATTCTCAACCTGCATTACCGTGCGAACGAAATTGCGCGCTCGTTTTTGCCGGCTGTACACTATCCCTCGCGTTTCCATGGGAAATTTTTCCGCACGGAGCCGGTGCGGCAGCGTGAGAAGCGAGCTTGTACAGAGTGCGGAGAAAAACGAAATCTGAGGAGAGCATAGTCGGGACCTTCCTTGATCTTCCAAAATTGGCGTTATTTTCCGCGAGAGGCGAAGCACGAATCATTACAGCTAGCACTTCACTGTGACGCAAATCATTAAAAGGAGAAAGAGGAAAATGCATTGTCACGCCCGAGGGGATCGCATATTTAATCCAAAATTCAATTTCAGAAGGAAAGGAAGGCAAGGTGGTATCAGCTAAAGTGGTGGAGTTCGGATGAAAACCATAAAAAAATTGCGAAATTATAATTACATTAGTGCTAATCAAACTCTTAAGCTACGTTCAAATGGAAGATTTTCCCCCCGACCGCCATTGAGCCTCGTACCATGAAGCCCAGAGAATTAAATATTCTCAATAAATAAGGATGATATTTATTTTAGAATCTAAGATTTACGCTCTTCATAACATCATCATATGATTTGCCTCGATCAATAAATTCGTACAGTGGAATACATTCGCAATGAATTAAAGGGCTTAACTGTAAGGCCAATTATTGAAATTTTTTCCGTTACGTCTACCAGACCCAATCAACCGCTTAAGGTAAAATTCATACTGAAGCAAAAGGCTTTAATGAAACCATCATATCCCAAGCCCAATGATCTGCAATGCAGTGAAATTCTATCTTTGACTCCTTATGTTACTTATCTCCTCATTTACGCAATAATTGAAGTCTGCTTCATTTTAATTCTCTCACCTCATTAACCACCATTATTCATAATTATTAGCATACCTTTACATTGAGTACATATGAAATATATCAAGTTTATAAGGAGCTTGACACGCCAATCGTATTTGCTTCTAAAGGAGCGTGGTAGCCGAAGGGCACTTGAAGGTATCACATGCCAAAGAACCGGAGAATCCTTGCTTCAAATCCCGGACGAACCCTTGGGCAAGACAAAATATATCCTTGAAATATAAGACGGCCTGGGGGAAGGAACAAGCTTACCTATGCTACACAAAGTCATTCACATCCCTGGTAGTTTTCTAGTAGGAGTATTCCAATTAAATGTCTGGGGGGTGAGTTCTATCCTCTTTCGTTACGTGGGTTTGAAGAAAAATGGAAGAAAAGGTGAAGTGGACGGAGAGGAGAAGGGACGACGAAGCACTGGACATGGTGGGTAAGGAGAATAGAATAGAATAATGTTATTATGCTCTAGGTAAAACCTATGAGAGCAAAACATAGAAAATACAGGATGTTCTGCTCTTAATAAAAGGCCTTTTGACAAAAAGAAGGCATTATGGAGATTATTGCTAGCCCAACAAGTAGTAGATATTTATACAAAAAATGTAAAATATTCAATACTAATAACACAAAAATATAAGTTTTTAACTTAGTAACGGAGACGCAGATTCTAGAGGAGATACCCGAGGTGACAAAAGTTATGGATGGAGCGAGTACTGAGCGGGGAGGGGGATGTTGAAACGACGAAGGATGTTGAAACGACGAGGAACGACGAAGTGTTGGACATGTTGGATGAGGGGAGGCAACTCCTAGGTGGGATATGGAAGAGACAGATGGTTTGGATGGAGCGGGGGGTGGATGTTGAAAACAGTGTCAGAGGGTATAATGCTACGTAAACGAGTGAAAGGAAGGAAGAGTATTGGATTTTTAGATAGAATGAAATGGAGTAGGCCTTATTGTGAATTGAAAAGGGAAGTCCATGAAGTAAGGAGAGGCTGCCATAACAATTCAATACAAACCTTCCACAATCGGTGGATTACTTCAATATTAATCGCTATTTTCATTACACCCTCTTTATCTATCTCTCCTTCACGGCGTCCAGCAAATTACTCCTCTCCCACCATGTCCAAATAAGGCAAAAAAACGTAAGAAACACGGCCATACGAAAGCGCGGGATTAATTCAATCGGAACAATTCTACGGACGGCTTGTAATTAACGCAAACGAGATCCGTCCGGTGCATTCATCGCATTTTCGTCCGGCATCCAACATTTGATTCCCAACATCCCTTACACTTGCATCCCAGCCCAGAATAACCTTTGAAGCCCTGCTCCGAAAACCCCGCTACCCGCTCTATCGGTTTGTGAGGCGGAGCATTAGAAATTCGGACGTATCACGCGAAATTAGTCCCACGAAGGGGTCATCCGATTACAGCGAGCGATTTTAACGGCACCTAAGAGGTTATGCAATCAGGGTACCGACCCTCGCCCGCTCATTTCCAACAGGGCCAAGATTACGTACGCCTTTTCTCTTTCGGGAACGGATAAGAGAGACATCTGCTATCGCCATTAAGAAATAAATGGAAAGATTTAGCAGTCGGGCGAAACGGTCCCTTACAGACGCAGAAATGGACGAGATTAAGAAGCGGTGAGGAGGAAAAAAAAGAAGAAAACTGGGCCATTACAGAGGCACAAGTAGGTATAACGCTAGGCACTTGCCCCGCGCAAACTTTGCTCTTTCCGAAGGGCAAACCGCAAGGCGCTCCCTAATTGACACAAACATACATTCTTGGCTTCCGGAAGGGCGCCTACACTTCTCCGTCAGCGGATATCGCGGCGAAAATAAAGAAAAAAAAACAAACTCAGCGAGGCAAGAGAGGCGTGGATTTATAAAGCCATTTCGGTTCCTTTTTTCTCACCAGGAAACGGAAAAATAAATTCGACGAATAAGGTTCACGAGAGAAGGGGGGAGAGAACTCTTAAAATACGGCACTGGTAATAAGGTCGTGGGGAATAATTAACAGTCCATGCCCTTCTATTTGGAGTCGGTGATTACCGCGGACGCAGAAGGAGGAATTAAGGATTTGGGATCGGGGAAATAAAGGCATTTATTCGTTCTCAAGCTCTCGGGAAGAGAATTCGCGAAGTTTCGAAAGGCCACGCGGATTAAGAGTCAAGTTATTAAAAAGAAAACACACAGATCTGGAGAGGAGAGGAGAAAGAATCTGAAATTCCTTAATTCGCGCAATATAAGCCATTCGAATATCGCTCCGTATTCAGTGCCAAAATGAGTAATGAGACAGTTATTAAAGACTGTTAATGGAACACAGAAAGTTGAAATCTAGCGATGCCTACCGGTTATGCAATATTTCATTCGCATGAATTTATTAATTCTTTCACTGTCCAGTTTATTTCATCACAGATAGGATGTACTGAGAGACTTTTCATTCCAGGTTCTTTCTTGGAAAATGTCGTCAAAGCATTAGAAGAGACATAATCGTAACAGGAGCGTTAGGTTTTGAAAGACGAGGAAATGGACGATTAGCCCCTCGGCTAATAGTGCAATGCAAAGGAGCGGGACGTGAATAAACTTCATATACTCCTAGCGAAAATTTGACAGCGAAAATATCCATAAGAAACTGATCAGTTACTAGAAAGCGTTATATAAAATCAAATGCTATCAATGAAATCATCATCGACACAGAAATGTAGGAGGAATGATATTCATGGGATTCCGGATTATTCCACTTAAACCTTGTTACCTCGCGCAGAAACCGAAAGCATATGTAATTTATTGTGGAATTTCAACGCTAAAAATAATTTTGAAATTTTCCATATCAACCTCGGCCCCCACGCGGAAATTCCTGAAATCTTCCTGGCCTATATAGTTATCGCGATCAGTTGCATGTATTTCCGGAAATCTGTAACATGCAGTTATGATCGCCGCCACTTCATTACGATACATACAGCGCAAAGGCGCCGAAAGCGGAAGTGAGAAGAGAAATGCGAAATGCAAAATAGTTACCAGAGAGAAAGACGCGCAAAAATATTTTCAGTGAATGCCATTAATGTAAATACAATTAGTAATAACACGGTTACTGATACCATTACACCCAGAGGCGTAACTAGGAATATGCTTTGGAGGGGGAGGGGGAAGTGATGGCTTGGGTTAGCGACCCCCGCCCAATGCAACGGGGGTCCGGGAAAATTTTTGAAAAATGACATGCCTGGAAATACATTTTGGTACTTAAAATTTAATTTTAAGCAGATGCAATTATTTTATGTCAAAATAAGACAATACTTTTAAATATTTTTTTTTTTAATTCCCCGAGGCTTTGGGGGGGATCTATCCCCTCATCCACCCCCTTAGTTACGCCACTGATTCCACTATCGTGAACCGTGCTTCTTTCCATTATCCACTGGTGCACCATAGAGTTCACCTGTGGGGCAGCAAAGTAGTTATTATCCTAGTGGGAATGTATACATGATTTGAATATAACTATAGATTTTATATTACTATAGGAGGCTCCACTAGAGAGCAGTAGCCGCGTTACTGTGAAATCGGTCTCCGCGCATTAATTCGCACTCCAACTTTACTCAATAGTGGCACAAGGTTCGGTAGCTGTCAATGTATTTGGCTTTGAATACCCTTCAGAATTCAGGGCCGTATTCTTGGTCGACCCTACATAAGTGGTGGGGGGTATTTCCGTCGTCAAGTTCTCTGAGATGACGTAGATAATGGCGCAGCGCCAATTTTACACTCTGGTGGTGTAATGGAACTAACTATGAAACTAAGAAAAGACGACCGAAAATTTATGACCGAGCATATTGTTTTTGTAGGGTGTAGGACTGGTTCAGCTACCCTACATCAAGTAGGGCCCGTTTAGTTCCAAAAACGGCCATATGTAGGGCTTGATGTGGCGTATGTAGGGCGAGATCGGTTTATGTAGGGGCTGATGACGTATCCAGGGTCGGTTGGCCCTACAGGGTCGACTAAGAATACGGTCCTCAGTCTATTCTTTTATTTCCTAGTCGCAACATGACGCATTTTTAAGACACACATGTACTTGGATTCCTTTTATATTGCAATACGGTTTGTGGACTCTTACAATTCAAGCCTAGTCTTGAAATCGTTGGAAAAGAACCGTTGGAATCAAGATAGAGCGAGCCAGGGAGGGGATGGGTTCTTCCTCCGGAGTTGGGGACGGTAAAACATCTTTTCACTCAGCGAGCTGTCACTCATCTAAAATGAGGCTCCAGAGAAGCGTCTTGTTTGCAATTTTTTCTTTTTCAATGAGGAGAATTATCAATTTTAATCATCAAAGAATATAGCTTTTCCGGTTATCTTTTTTCCTACTCCGCAGGGTGTTAAAAGTTCAACTGATAACGGAATTCGATTCAAAAACTAGGAATCAATGAGTCCAGAATATCATATCGCGGCATAAAAGGAAACCAAATACATGTGTATCTTAACAATGCGTCGTGTTGCGACACGAAAATGAAATAATTTAAAGGAAGCTTCGGTGTGAAAACATGGGAAAACATCAGACGTCGCAAGAGTACAAAAAACATTTCCTCGCACAGAATTAAAATTTTCAGTTATAGTCATGAATATAATTGTGAATAGCACGTTTCTGCAAAAGGGAAATTATCAGGAAATTATGAAAAAATACCACTAATGGGAATCGAACTGGAACTTCAGAATCGTAATCTAGAACCATAACCACTAGACCATATTAACAAGTACTTGATTTTCGTTTTGAAGGGAGTATGTTTCACTTGTAAATGTTTAATTCCTTTTTTTAAACTTTTAGATATGAAATAGAGCTTAACATTAATTAATTGAGTTTGAGTAATAAACGATAAAATTCAACGCGTAGCGTATTTCTATCGGGCTAATACGTATGTTGACTTGTATCCTAGTGACTGGAGCGCCGCTATTTAGCGCAACCGGTGGGAATCTATGGAACCATACGAGTGGAGAACCCTGTGCAGAGTATTTATGATTTGAACGATCGTTGCTGATATTAGTGATGGGAACGGGTTAATATATTTACTCCGAGCAATCTCGACGCTCCCCGATCCGCTATTGTTTCGCGTACGCTTACCATTCGCGCATGACTCGGCGCAACAGCGAGTGTAGCAAATAGGGTGGTTTCCTATTATTTTTTTATTGCCTAAATTGAAAGATTATTACTCCTGGAGTACGAATTTCACCCTCTTAGATTTTCGAATGACGATATCTATTTTTCGCGATTAAACGAAAAGTGAAAAATTTCAAGCGCGCGAAAACGCGACGGCTAAGTAGGAATGATGGGAAAAGTCCCTGTGACGTATTTCTGGTTCCCGCTGCCGCCCTGTGAGGTGACCTTGAGGCGAGGCTTGAGCGCTGATACGACGCAGGCTGCTGGCAGGTGGCTTAAATTAGGATTATCATTCCCCTATTAAACGAAGGAAACTTTCCGAACTTAGGTATTTTTGATGTGTGATTATTAAGAGATGTTTCCCTGAGCTCTGTGCCTAATGCATGCATTATTAATCTCAGACAATGTAAAACTCCTATCTACTCGTATAGAAACTAGTTCCCTGTGACGTCACGTGGAGTGGAATCGCATGGGCGCCAATCTGGCCTTTTTCAAATGAGGTTAAAATTGACCGTTGCCATTCGTATAAACTGGGATTTCTAAAGATAAATAACTTGTATATTATGAATACACTAATGGTGGGTAAGGAATCGCAATCAACGCCTTTCGTTTTCTTTGATGAAGGAAACTACCCTATTCTCACTAAGCAGACGGAAGACGCAAACTGTTAAAGGTTGATCGACGTAAAAAGCACATTCGCGGTGAAACACGGCACACATTGCCTGCCTCAGAGCCCTCACCGGTGGTCACCGTAACCAGCCGATGGGGTCACCCCGCCTAATCCATTTTTTTTTTGACCCAAGCGGAAATGCGTTCAAGTCGCTGGTAATTAAGGGGCGGTGGGCGCCTCTCCTCTTACCCAATTTTTTGGCCAACATAGCGCGGGGGAGGAGGGGCGGAAAGTGGGTGGGGAGAGCGGGGAGGTGCTACGGAGGGGAAGGAGAGAGGCATTTAATTAAGAGGGACATTTACAACGGTCGGAGAAGAGGATTACTCTTCATCAATTGATGCTCGCGTGAGTTTCGCCGTAATTAGAGCCGCGAGAGGAAATTGCCTGTACAGAAATTCTTTGACACAAAAAGAGTTGAACGAAACAAAGTGGCGGGGAAATAAACGAGACAACTAAACCATAAATTATAGAAGCTGGGTCGTATAGTACGGCGGCACGGCAATTTCTAATTGAAATTTAAGTTTGATTGAGCGAACAATCAGTACAGACACGACTTGTTGGGCTCTTATACCGTAGCTAATGATAAAATAGCAACGTTTTTAAAATTAGATTACCTAACTCATAAAACTTTTTCTGAGAAATTAAATCGATTAAAAAGAAAGCAATCGAAAGAAAAAATACAATGTTTTTATTCTTCGCATTAATGCCTAAATGTGCTTAACGCTAGCATGGAATGCGGAGTACACGTATTATAGCAAAGCTTCAGGAATTTATAATCATAAATAATTTTAATTGCGTCATCTAAACTCGTCCACAACATTTTTTACCCAGAAAACTTTAAATAATGGTCTTATATAGTTGACATTTTTAAAACCTGAATTCTGAAATTATATAATATTAACATGTAGGACATGTGGTACATGTTAATATTCTATAACTGCAGAAGGTTATTTGATATATAGCAATTTGATATATAGCGATAATAAGGTATAATAGCAATAATATATGTTATCAATATATCCAGCGTTGAAACGTCGGATGAGTTAAGCTGAAAATAATTTAAATGCGACTATATATTCCTTTTCCAACCTATCACAGTCTGCATAAAGCAAAGCTTACCACCGGTAAAACGTGCATTTTAAGGTTTTACCAATGTCAAGGATCGATTAGTGCACGTTACTACAAAACCTACTTCTCACAGCGGAAAAAATCAATCATTTTAAACAATTATTCTTCCACTAATTAAGCATGGATAAAATGTATGGTCTCTATACAGTACTAACCATCCGAAATTTACATCCTCCTCGTAAAGGGCAAGCATAGGCGACAATGAGGTCAACAAAAGGAATTACCTTGGCGGGATAAATAGAAACGAAAGAAAGAGGACCTGCTTATACCTAAAAAGCTCGATATAATCCGCAATATCTGTCGACGACGTACAAGTAGGCTTTTGGAACGCGACGGCGGAAACCTTTAAGTTTGGGTCAGTGTACATCCCCTTTAAGTCGGCCTTGGCCGCGGAGTCGTGATGCACGCCCGTTGCCAGTTGACACGGAGGGGAGAGTGGGAGCGGGGGGAGGGAGGAAAAGTGGGCGGGGGTGTTGACCTGTAAGTGGTGGGCGGGGCCGGCTTCCTTCCGATTCCAGCAATTCTGTAAATCCTTGGATCGCGGGTCGGAGTCGACTGCTATGACAGTGGCTCAAAAGCAATATCTCGCTACTCCTACCGCCGGAGAAGTGCTCCAATGTTTCGCGAAGGCAGAAGGGGAAATACTTAACATATCTACATCTACATACTACCCCGCAAGCCGCCTCAATAGGCGTGCGGCAGGGGGTGTTAGGACACCATCCGTTGACAAATTAAAAGGAAATGCTCCAATGAAGATAGCATTTATCGAGGTCCTCAATTGTTAGGGGTATAAACGAATACCCATACCTATTCGCCAATATACCTATGCAACAACATTATCAAGTGCATCATGTGACTTAGAGTTTCCCCTTAAATATGTCCTAGTTCTGATGGAGAGTCTGGGAAAATTAAGTAAAGAAAATTAAGTCTGAGAAAATTAATTATTAATTGAGTCTAAGTTTTCTTCGTGATACAAAATTTTCACCAACCTAAATAAACGAATTCATAGTTTCAATTTTTAAAAAATCGACATAAAGGAATCAGCCCATCTGGGGCCTTCCCCAACATAGGAGACCAGAGTAGAGGAGGGATGGATGATAATGTTATTTCAGGAATTTAATATTCAATCGTTGGCCGTAAGCGCAAAAGTCAAATTCTCCCTCTCACATCCTTATTTTAAACCTTTCATAGGGCTGTAAGAAAGAGGCATACTTTAAAAAAGCCCAAGGTAGCGAAAGATAAAATGAAAAGTGACTCAAAGAAGCCAAAGAAATGAGTAGGAAATTTTTTTAGTTTGAAGTATACTGGTACTAGCCACGGTGATAACTTATGCGGGAGTCACCCGCAATGCACAATCTTAACTGGCTTAAGCGCTCGACCGGAAATCGGGGGATCCGGGTTCGAATCCCGGTCAAGGCGGATGATTTTTTTTCTCTGTGGATCTTTCGTACGATTGTGCATTGCGGGTGACTCTCGCATAAGTTATCACCGTGGCTAGTCCCGGTATACTTAAAAAAAACTAGTCAAGAGCGAACACCTCTATGTGTTCTATGTCCGGGCCTGCTCTCCGGCTGTGGCGCTCTGCGCACGATTTGGACTGCTTGTGGCATCATATGCTCAGAAGTCCAGCAACACCTTGTCCGGTAGTGTCCAAAAATATCCACAGGAAAGAATCCACAGGGTAGCTTAACTGGCTAAAGCACTTGACCGGAAATCGGGGGATCCGGGTTCGAATCCCGGTCAAGGCGGAAGATGTTTTCTCTGTGGACCTTTCGCACGAGAAGGAAAATGAGGAAAGAAAAAATGAAGACCAGCATCATGGAACCAAAGGGACAATCTTGGTGAGGGAAAAACTGAGGATTGTGCATAATCATCATAGGGTCATATTATTCAATGTGGACTTGAAGATGATGGCTACTCCTAAAACAGAATGAAGATATAAATATTTTACTTGGATTTCCTATTACATAAACACTGGCGCATGTGGTATAATGAGGTTACGCCAACAAGTTTAAAACAAGTTTTTATTCCTTAGTACTTTGCTTAAAACGTTGTATTTTGCAACAATAGCTTGGGCATAAATCGTAAATTAACAACGGAAGAATTGATCGCTGAAGAGTCAAATTTACATCTCCAACCTCAATAGAGCAATGAATAATTATTAACCCATTATAACCAAATGTTGCTTCTAAGCAACATCCAAAATGTATAAATTTTCAGCTACATTTCGGAAATATCTAAACTACGTATTATTTTGTGGCGTAAATTTTAATGACAAAATATTCATCAGCAACGATAATTATATTGATGCGTAGTTTTCCGCGGCGTTGTCTAGATGAAGTCTCGATGTTCCTGGGTTTCACCGCGTGGATTTTCTTTGTGACGACAGTTTCGCCGGTATTCCAACCGGCGTCTTCAGGTCGATGTCGGGATTCAATTTTTGGTTATCAATGAATCAATGATTGGTCCACCAGCATCCAACATGAAAAATTGGCGCCAAAAATGAACTATATAAGTCACCAAAAATTGAATCCCGACATCGACCTGAAGACGCCGGTTGGAATACCGGCGAAACTGTCGTCACAAAGAAAATCCACGCGGTGAAACCCAGGAACATGGAGACTTCAACGATAATTATGATTGAGTGTAAAATATTCAAGTTTTCAAAATGAAACATTTTCAAATTTGATTCCTCACAAAAGCAGCTCTGGGTTAGAAAGGGTTAATAAGTGCCGAGGAGATTATTATGCTGAGCCTGAAGTTTCTCTTCCTGGATTATTTTGATTTCCATTGAGTTTAGATCATCAAAGGTGGAGCAATGAATAAATTATTAACAGACAAAGAGTACGCCATGGATTAGTTATTCAAGCGAGGAACTTCCATACACTTTACCAACAGAGAAGTCTCACGAAAAGTTTCCTCAAATGCATCATGAAGGCAGAGAGCTTATTTTTAATTCATACTCCTTTTCTTAGCACTTGTGTTCCACAGGGAATATTATACCACCCTTCCAATTACTCGTAAAATGCAAGGTTAAGTTTAAGTAGAGGAGCTATCATGAGACCTGATGAAAAGTAAATCCCACGATAATCCAAAAGTTTTCTCAATTTAAGCTAAACGAGATGCCACTACAGGAGCATGGTACGAGAATTTGGGATTTCATGATACTGCAACATTAAACAATAGACAGGGAACTATGGAGAAATCACTGAGGAAATGCATTTTTATCTTCATGAAAAATTAAATAGCAATAATTGCAGTCGTTTCATTTTTATTGATATGTATAATTTATATACATCATCTGCTGAATATATATTTATTTTCTGAATTGCTGTTTTTACGGTGAGGAACGCGGACGTTGTAGACGGGAATAGACTAGAGGCGTATGAAATGTGGGTGCGGAGAAGAATGAGAAGATGAACGGATGGGAAGAGGATTGAAGAAGATGCAATGGGAAGATGAGTAGGGATAGATTTTGAATGAGATTTCCTAGTTACCTACACGGTCAAATGGATTACATCCTCGTTACTTACACGATCAATCTATTTGACCGCGCAAATAACGAAGAAGTGCTAAGAAGAATGGGAGAAGAGAGAATTCTTCTAAAAACATTAAGGAGAAGACGGGACAAATTAGTCGGCCACATTTTGAGGAATGATAGCCTGATGAAGACTATCGCAGAAGGACAGGTGTAAGCAGTGGCGAAACTATGGGGGGGTTGAGGGGGATAGTTCCCTCCCAAAGCCTCAGAGAAAAAAAATAATATTCATAACTATTGTCTAGTTTTGATATATAGTAAATTTCAATGAAACCCAAATTTTAAGGGCTACAATTATGTAAAATGTATTTGCAGGCATGTCATTTTTCCTAAATATTCCCGAAGGGGGGGGGGGGTGGGAAGTCGCCCTTCCCCATCCCCTCTCATCCTCCCCAAAGCATATTCCTAGTTACGCAATTGGGTGGAAGGGAAGAAGGGCGAGGGACGGCCCCGAATGAGTTATATAGGACAGTATATAAAGGATGTAAAAGAGAAGAAATACGTCGCTATAAAAAGGTTAGCGGAAAGGAGAAAGAAATGGACAGCTGCGTCAAACCAATCTTAGGATTGTTAACTAATGATGTTGATGGCAAGGACAGAGGGTTAGGATTGGGGGAGTACTGAGTGGCGAGAGGATGTTAAAACCCGAGCTGGGGGGAAGAATATTGCGTAAACGGGGCAGGGGAAGTAAGAGAACAAGATTTTATATACATTGAGTAGAATGAAAGGGAGTAGGCATTGAAGAGGGCAGTCCAAGATGAGGGTGAAGACAGCAAGAGTGATTCTCAAATGCCCCTTGCAAACCTACCTAACTGGTAAAGGACATTATTATTATTATAGTATTCTACCGATTAAGGTAGGTTTCCATGGAGTACTAAAGAGGTGATCTGGGAGCCTCCCTTTCCTTCCAGCACTGCCTTCTTTAATTCACTGTAAGGCCTACTCTCTTTTAATCTATCTTAAAATCCTATTCTTTTCCTTCCCCTCCCTCGTTTCCCCAACATTCTACCCTCCAACACCATTTTCAACATCCCCTCACCGCTAAGCACTAACTCCATCCAAACCTTCTGTCTCCTGCGTATCTCATCTAAAAGCTTTCTCTCCTCGCCAACCATATCCAGCACTTCGTCGTTCCTTTTCCTCTCCGTCCATTTCACCCTCTCCATTCTTCTCCATACCCACATCTCGAACGCCTCCAATCTTCTCTCGTCTTCTTTCCTCAGAGTCCACGTTTCCGCACCGTAGAGAGCTACACTCCAAACCAAACTCTTCACCAACCTTTTCTTTAAACTCTTACACAACGATCCTCTCAGAAGCTCCTTCCTGCTCATGAACGCCTCCTTCGCTAATGCTATTCTCTTCCTGATGTCCTTACTACTGTATCCGTTTTCCTCTAACGTACTGCCTAAATAGTTGAATTGCTCAACCTGCTCAAGTTTTTCACCACCCACCTTTATCTTGAGTCTCACATTCCTCGCTCGTGATGCTTTACAAAACCGCATTACCTTAGTTTTCTTGTGATTAATCCTCATCCCAAACTCCTCGCAACGTTCGTATAACGCATTCACTAGGGCCTGAAGCCCCCTTGCTGACTGACTGATCAACGCCTGGTCATCCGCGAATCTCACTGATTTGAACATCATTCCTCCCACTTTTATCCCAGCTTCTAACTCATCCCACGCTTCCCTTACCATCTCTTCAGCATACACGTTAAAGAGCAGTGGCGATAGAGGACAGCCTTGCCTCACACCTCGGCCAATGCTTGCCCACCCAGATTCTCCGTCCGCTATCCTCACTTGCGCAGTCTGGGCCATATACAGATTACAAATCAGTCGTCTATCCCTCCAGTCTACACCTATTCTCTTGAGAATATCCATTAACTTTACCCAGTTCACCCTATCAAACGCTTTTTCAAAATCCACGAAACACACATATACGTCCTGCTCATATTCTAGGTTCCTCTCCACGAGGGCCCTCATTATTGCTATTGCATCGCGAGTTGACTTCCCTTTTCTGAAACCAAACTGATCTTCGCCCAAATACTCGTTTGCCCTCGCCTCCATTCGTCTGTTCAATATCCTCAGCACTACTTTAGCCGCATGGGATATTAGGCTGATAGTCCTATAATCTCCGCATTTCACAGCTTTCTTCTTTTTCCGAAGCGGAATTAAAACCGTCTTCACGAAATCCTCCGGCCAACATCCCTCCTCATAGATCTTGCGCACTAGTCATTTCACGGAGTGCTCTCTCTATTTCTGAATCTAATATCTCCGGCCCAAGATTATCCTCCTCCACTGCACTTTCCTCCTCTAGAGTCAATCTCTCTGGTCTGTTCGTTCCGTCATACAGGTCCTCCACGTATTCCTTCCACCTACCCTGTACCTCTTCTCGCTCGGTTAGCATCCTCCCATCTTTAGCCTTAATTTTAGACATGGCTTGTCCTCTTTTGCCGCCCGATAGCGACTTAACTTTGGCGTACAACGCGCCTACTTCTCCATCCTTCTGGAACTTTTCCATTTCCTCGCACTGTCTTTTCCACCAAGCCTCCCTTGCCCTCTTAGTTTCACGTCGTAATCGATTATTCAATTCCCTATACATTCTTTTGCCCTGTTCTGTGTCCACGGGTAAAGGACATAAATAATAATAATAATAATAATAGCAGTAGAATCCTTTGTCTGTCCCAAGAAATCCGTCTGCCTCCCTCGGAGGACGTTTTCCTCAATTATTCCCTCGACATTCCCTATTACCTCCTTTATTTCCTCAATTATTCCCTATTACATTCCTCAACAAATTGCAGTGCTTAATAACCTGGCCTATCCAACGGGCACATCGTTGGAAATTGCTACAAGACAAGTGAATATGAGTAATTATTCAGAAAGTGTAACTTACATTCAAAGCAAGTTCTTATTCACGAAATTGAAAGAACAAAATATGCAGGATTAAAAATATATATCCACGCGTTTGAGTGTCACGTCGGAAGTCTATAAAATTATTATAAAACAGCAAAAAGACACGAAGCTACAGTTTCATCCACACCATGCGTAGGGAAATCGACCAATTCAAACGGATTTTAAGTTTAAAATATGAGAGAAAATCAAATTGAAACTGCGAAAAACCAGGACTGGTGTGATGGAAAAGGTTGGTGAAATAGAGAAACGTGCAATTAGTGTGGGAACAGATTGAATAGATGCGAATGGAGCGCTTCCAGCGACATAGTTGGAGCGGTTAGACGGAGAACTATGGTGCTTACAAGCCACGCGTCAATCATGGAGTTAATATGCATGACGGCTGCATTCCTGTTGTGCGGCACGTGAGGCAATTATTAAGAGCAGTCCTTGAAATTGGCTTTGGAATAGACGTGAAGCAGAAACTGTGTGTGCACAGTAAAGGCCTAATAACTTGATGATAGATTTGCTATTTGTTTTTTTAAATTCATTATTTAAAATTCCGAAAACATGATTAAACAAAAGCAAAACAACAAAGAAAATGATAAAAAGAGTCAGAAATTACACGGCTTAAACACTACGCTCTCATTGCCATCTCCTACATTGAGCAGCCATGGATATATTACGAAAATTATAAATAACTTATCACAACAATGAAAAGCTATGATGCTAACAAAAGGAAAAAAATAGTAAATTTATCTCCATCACTGCCTTAATATCATTAAAGTATTCTCGCGAATAAGGGAGATTTCCCAGGAGTATTTCAGAAGTGTTCTGGCAATCTCCTCTCCATTCATGGACTCTCTTCAACACACAGTGAGGCCTTCTCCGTTTCAGTCTAAAAGTCCTATTATCTTCCTTCTTCCTCCTCCGTATCTCATCAAGAAGCCGCTTCTCCTCACCCACCATGTACAACACATCGTCGTTCCTTCTCCTATCCGTCCACTATACCTTCTCCTATCTTCCCCTCACCCACATCTCGAATGCTTCCAGTCCTTTCTCATCCTCCTTAATTAGAGTTCATATTTCTGCACCGTAAAGAACTACACTCAGACTCTTCACTAGCCCTTTCTTTAAACTCTTACATACCGATCCTCCAATAATCTCATTCCTGTTCATGAACGCCTCATTTTGTAATGCAATCCTCTTCCTGATATCCACACTACTGTATCCATTTTCCTCTAACGTACTATCTGTATAGTTGAACTGCTCAACCTGCTCAAGTTTTTTACCACGCACCTTTTCCTTAAGTTCACATCCCTCGCTCGTGATACTTTACAAAACCGCATAATCTCAGAACCGCATGAACAGACTCTTCACTAACCTTTTCTTTAAACTCTTACATACCGACCCTCTAATAAGCTCATTTCTGTTCACGATCGCCTCCTTTGCTTTGCTTTCACGCAATTCTATTCCGGATGCCCTTGTTACTGCATCCATTTTCCTCTAATGTACCACCCAATTAGCTGAATTGCTCTAAAAAATTAATCTTTTCCCCAACCTTTTTTTTAACTTGCACCAGATTATAAGCATTTAAATATTTTCTTGATGGATGCGGGAATTGTATACATAACAAGAGGACTGATTAATGGCGTTCTAGGTAAGATTGGTTAGGGGAATGAAAGAAGTGAGAAAGGACGAAAGTAAAGGCAACTAGTGGGTGCTCCAGAGAGGTATTCAAAGACAAAACCTTTGAAGAAGATATGGAGAAGGATCAGCAGGTCGTAAGAGGACATTTGGAGGGACGGAAAAACAGCCAATTACATGATGTAATGAAGAGCAAGAAACAGAGGGTGAAAGAGAATGCTACCATATACGGGTAAAGCACATACTAAACTGAATAATGTAATTGCGTGAGAAGATATCGACTGGAAATCTTGAAATCGACAGAAGAACAATATTAACACGAACACCTAAATTCAGCATCGAATCCCCTTTTGATTGTTTTGGTTTACTTTACAGTAAAACCTAGATAATTCGAAGAGTTTGGAAAATTTTTTGATCAATTTTGTTTTATTTGAACTGTAAAACGATTTGACCTGTAGAAGTGTATATTTAAATAGACATAAATCTTAGTTAGAACACCACCAAAACCACTCTGGAGCATTATGGGCATTTTTGTAGTGGTTTCCGCGGCCTTTCAAAGATCTAGAATTGTATGCAATTACTTCGTCAAAGGAAAGTAAGTTCCTGACGAAATGAAAATTAAAAAGAAATGCAACACACAAGGGTTTAAATTTAACAGGCGAGCTACTAACTTTCGCTAAACATCTACTGACTAATTTTTCTTTTCTCTGAGAAATTAGAGATTACGAATGGTTACCCAACTCTACCTAATTCCGCCCCTGAGCTCAACCCAAGCGTCATCTTTCGGCAAAAATGTTGACGGGCTTGTTCGTGTAATATCTAGGGATGCTTTTCTTTGACAGATTGTATCGTATTCAGCGGAGGCGAATGAAGTAAAGGGGAAGTGACTGGTTGATGGAATAGGCTGCGTCCCACAGAATATAAGCAAGGGAAAATATGTGGAAGAGAAATAAGCGAAGCGAATTCCGGCCCAGCCACGCAGCAAGGAAAATTACGAGAATCGGGAATAAAAAAAAGAAGAACGCATGGGTCTGAAATCTCACGGGACGGAAAACAACTGTGATGCATGTCGTTCCTATCTGACTTAATCGGCATCCCGTTTGATTGACGTGGACATTATATCAATCCATTTTTTTTAACCTAATAAGAAATTGGAGGATAAGTTTATCCCAGGAGATATGAGGGCATAGAACAGTTCCAATAAATGTCTGTCAAAAATATGCCTTCTACTTATAATCAATACTGATTTCGCTCCGCCTTCAAAAACGTCTATCGACTTATTCCAGAACAGTGAGATATAAGTGTCAAGCTAACCTATCTGGATAGATTCAGCTGTTCTTGCAAAGATAACCATGGCAATCGCAACGACTCATGAGCAATTAATCCACGAAAAGCATCCATTATGCTTCTGAAAACGTATCTACAAAAAAATAAAGATTACGAGTCTTTTATCGATACGATACGACTGTAAGACCAATTTACAACACAAATCTACCAGAACAATTCACATGTTCACGACGAAAATAATGATGCTTACTTTGCGATTCAAATACAAAATTTACACTAATTTCACCCAGTAGTAATTCCCTATGCATTGCCCGTTTTTTCGCCATGAATTCCGATGCAAACGTTATCACATTATCTATATTCAAGGAATAACATCATATAATATGAATTTATAGTAAAAGCAATGACAGTGAATTCATAGTTCGAGTGAAAATTCGGGTATGAATTTAATACTACGCAAAACCTAACCTTGATTACTGAATCATTATTATGAGCAAGAAGGTTGATCAGCGAGTCCCTGAAATGAAAATGTCGACAAACTGTGTGGCAAGGGAACTTAAACCCATGATTATGAGAAGGGCTGAAGCAAAAGGGAGGACATTATTTCTGATCGGGTTTGCTACAGGGTCAAAATAATGGGGTCGCAACAAGAGGTCGTTCACTAAAACCCGAAAACACATTTTATTAAAAAAATCGACTGATAGAGGGGAATGATTAGTAAAAACGAAATAAAAAGCCTTACTCATTGAGCCATCTCTTCTAAATTTTGAATTGAGAAAAAGCGAAAATTGTTAACCACTTTTCATGAGTAGGTGACGTCACAAGAGTTTTGGTTAATTTACTCCTTCGGAGAGAACTCATCATATACGAAAGCATTCGCTGACAATAATGTTGGTACTCACCGACCACGTGAGACCGATACGGTGAGCTAGTGACTTCATCAACTTATATGCGAAACGGTCAAGACGGATTTTTCGAGGCGAATAGCCAAAGATGACCACGACGGATTGAAAAACGAAAAATAAGTAAGTCTCTTTTTTCATACTGCAGCACAGACAACAATGAAAAAAATGGTAAAGAGCCCACTATTAAACCGCTTCCAAGTCGTAAAATCAGGGAATGCCGCAGGATGTGTCGTTCGAAACATCGGCTAAAATACATATGTATTACACAGAAGCAAATCTCCATATGATTCACTGTCATCGCTTCCTGAGAAAGTTTATACATCATTTTTCGAAAAATACATGTTTCGGATGTCGACCCTGACTGATTACTAGTCATAGGCTCCTGGCAACACTGAGGACATAATGTCTTGCCTACGGCGTATTTGGATTACCTACGGCGTATTTGGATGCATCAGAATAAAATATCGACACCAAAATGGAGAAAAATCAGACAAACAGTGGGGAAAAAAGCGTTTCCGCGGCCTGGCCCAGTATTGAAAACCAACCGGTAAGCAACCTTCCGCGGTCGCCGGAGGACAGGAACAGACGCGCGAATTGGCCCGTTGAACTGAGGGATATGAGAACGAAAGAGAGAGGGAATATAACGGGAGAGAAAGGCAAGCCTCATGCGAGAGGAGATGGAAAATACGTGGAAGAGGAAATAGGAAACATGAGAGAGAGAAAAAAAAGAGCGGTGGTGAGCGTGGAGGGGGGTAGACGTACGAGAGCTTGCCGCTGGCGCTGGCATCGCATTGAATTTCTGATTCGGATTGTAGGATGAGACGGGGATGATATTCCAGGGGAATTGGAAGTCCCAAACTGTGAAATAAAAAAAATAGGAAAGCACAAAACAGGCAACCCAGCAAGCTTCCTATTCGTGAAGGAAAATAATATTTTTTTGTGCTAACATCTTCGCCAATGGTGAATAAAAACTATGCAATATATGATGTATTTTTTCCCGGCGAAGTATTTTGCGTGAAGTCTCGGGATATCCACCGGTTCAAATCTTCGTATTAAATCTTTGTACATCACCAAATATAAAAAAGGTGCAAACAAATATATAAAGGTTTCAACCCGTAGACAACAGGAGAAAACGTCACGCAAAATATTTATATTTCCTCAAGAGTATTTATATATTTTCTTTTGTCAGAGTAAACACAATTTTACTAAGAGGTGGCTGGAATGAAGGTCAAAAATCGCGAGGAACTATAGGGGAAAACATTTTTAAGGGGGTTGCATTGATTCCCTATAAGCTCCTTGCCTGAGCGGTGGCTACTAACCATGGACACTTAATGTGGACTATATATCATGATCTGAAACCTCTCTTTCCCAGTTTAACATCCATGAGGTGTAATACTATGTACAAAGGCAATGCGCGAATGCCTCCTCTTCTCTCTCTAAACAACACGCTAAACTACAGATCAGACTCTTTAATAGCCTTTTATTCTAAACTAGAATGCCACCCGCCGTAGCTAGGGAAGAATAGTACCCAGGGAAGTGTGAAACTTGGATCTGGGATTCATGACCATTAATCAAGTGGGTTTTTGTTTTAGCTTTTAGCGTGTAAAGAGGTGTGCCTAACCTGCAGGATGTCCAACTGCAGAAGTTGTATGACGACACGTAAACAACTGGTAGTGAGAAAACGAAGCAAAGGAATTGTCGGACGCAAAAAAAAGTAGCACTACAGGGTTTGGGAACAGCCTTAGGAAAACGCATAGTGGACACACATCCCCTATTATTTATATCCCCCTGACCAAACGCTCCCTCCTCTTCCACCTCTCTTCCCACATAAACTCTCTTCCAGACCACATTGACCCGTTCTCTTTGCCTGACCACTCTTTTACAAACTGCGCTCTTTCCTATCTTAATAGAACTTCTTAAGGTCAACATGATTAGATTCAACGCATTGTTATTTATTTAAATTTATTTGTTTAATTGTGTTTGTACTCTTTTATGTTTTTTAAACTGTTCCACTATAAACTGGCAATTATGCTGTATGTAGACAACTTGATAAATAAATAAATCCTCGCACCACCCGATGAACATTACTATTATTTGTTATTTATTTATAAAAAACTGTTGAATATTTTTTGTTCATTATTGGTTACGTTGCTGAATATTATTAAATTGTTTCTCCTGTTATTGTGAGTCCTCTGTAATTGGCCTCGTGCTGTTTTTGGACTGGATTAAATAAATAAATACATATATAAATATAGATTCACAGAACTCTCCTCTCCCAATTTTTTCCTAATTTATTTTCTACAAAGCGACCGTAAGCGAATGAAACTGGAAAATGTCACCAAATACATTACACAAAGAATTTAAAACATTATTAGGAGTTCAAGGCTATTATGGAAGTACATTTATCTTCATTTCCGTATTTTCATTAATTCTATTTAATAATTTCATAGGAATATTCCCTTATATTTCCACAAGTTCTACACATTTATCATTCACATTAACATTAGCATTATCATTATGATTTATAATTTATGGTTGATTTAATCATACTCAACATATATTTGCTCATCTTGTACCACAAGGTACCCTTCCAGTCTTAATATCATTCATGGTCTTAATTGAGACTAGTTGAAATATAATCCGACCAGGGACATTAGCAGTACGATAAGCTGCCAATATGGTTGCAGGACACTTATTGATAACCCTACTACGATATACAGGACCTTCAATTTAATATTCAATTCCATCCCTTCTTTTAATCACACAAATCGCATTACTAGGTTTAGAATCAGCAGTAGCAATTATTCAATCTTATGTTTTTGCAGTAAGTATTAAGAACATTATACTCTAGAGAAGTGAATTAATGCCAACACACCAAAATCACCCTTATCATTTAGTACAGGGGTCTCCAATGTACTAGGCCACGAGGGCCACATTCCAAGTTCCGAATCGCCCCGCGGGCCGGATAGCAAATTTGCCGATGACTGATGTATTCGATACCAACGTCTACTGAAGTATCCGATGGCGTATTTCTTATTTACGAACAGTTGAAGGCGACTTTAACGAGCAATACAGTGATGCAATGCTCCTAGCGGCGTCTCACAGAGTTAAACGAGCGAGAATCGCGCGCTACTTGAAATGAGTGCGGGGGCCGGATGAAAGCTCTCCGCGGGCCGGATCCGGCCCGCGGAGGAGTTTTTGGAGACCCCTGATTTAGTAGATTAAAGACCTTGACATTTAACAGGAGCTATCGGAGCAATAGCAGTAGTCTTACCTTGTGAGTGGCGATGTGGAGACGTACTTGACGAGCAGCAGCGTGGAGAAGATGACGAAGATGACCAGGATGAAGACGCACTGCAACACGGTGACCCTCTTATGCAGACACCGCCACCGCCTCCAGGAGCGGGGCAGCAGCGACGACCTCCGCCCCCCACCCCCGCCCCACAACCTCAGGAAGTCCCTCCCGCTCCACCTGATCCTCATGCCGCCCCCGCACACCCCGCCCCCCCTTCGCGCACTGTTCGTCGGGGGCGGCGGGGGCAGGAGCAAGAGTTTTCTGTGGGCGATTTGCGGCGGCGGGCCCCCGACCACCGCCCCACCGCCGCCGAGGGTGTCCTCGGCCGTCGCCGGCCCATCTTCAGGGGACGGGGCTCCGTCTTCGCCCCCGTAAGGGGCCCACTGCGGCCTCCGATCGGCGGGGGCCGCTGCGTTGTGGAGCAGCGGGGCCCTCGCGGAGGCCGTGGGCGAACTTTGGCCCGAGTTGGGGCCCGAGCCTTCGACGCGCATCGCGATGGCATGCAAGGCTCCTCTTGGTTACCAGCCGTCTCTGGGGCGGGACCGGTTCTCGAACCCGGACCTTTTAGGTGGCGACGACGACTGCAACAACAACACTCGAGTCTGTCAAGGACACTTTCTGGATTATTCCCGTCGGAAAAGAAGCTTTTGCGCAAGAAGAAACCTGATCTTCCACTATTGCTACCACGTGAATTAATTGGCCGCCAAAAACTATTGTTTATCTTGATTCCCCACGAATTGTACTTCTCCGTGGCGTAAGCAGTTTTTTCCCTCGATGCTGAATCTGCTACAGAAATCGTTCGTCCATCAATACATAATTCTCCAAGAATTTCCGTCCGTTGCACCAGCTGCTTCTCTCTACATGAATCACAGCGAGGGAAATAAGTTAGGCTGCAAAACTAAACCTGCACCTCTTCGAAACTTCGATAAATATTTCACTTTGGTCGACTATCAGTCTGCTTATGTCCTTAGTTCAGCATATGTATCACTGAAATATGAGCATACTTTACATATCTGAAAAAGCCTTCAGACTATTGAATGGCTACAGCGACTGGGAGTAATTTATGGCACTTGCTACGAATAGCAATCAGATTATATTAGAAATCTTTCGAGCTCAAACTTCGCCGTATCCGGAAAATATTAGGGCCAATGTTTATTTCAATATACACTCGATGCCTCACTCTATTCCGATGTCACTGCTCACCTAGTCCATCAACTAGCTAAACGCACTCGAAAATATTTCACCACTTCAGTTCCTGCCTTTAATTCTGAGTGTCCCCGATTGAGGATGGGTGAGAACTTGTTAATTAAATCAACAAATTAAAAACCCAAAAAACATAAAAATTGCTCCTTAAATAAACCTCATTTCGAAGGCAGCTGCGCTTTTTCAACAAAAAAGACTGCCATGACTAATATCAATGAAGAAAAAAACACGAAACCGTTTGAGTTCAAAAATAAAAAAGAACGATTTCAATACTAAACAAACCTACTGCTCTCCATTCAGGTTTACCTGTCTATTTTCTTGTCTGTTCGCCACTTACTGTGCTTCCAAACAATTCCCCAGCTCCTGTTGCGCGCTACGGCCATCTTGCAGCCACGCTTCTCCTTCCCTCCGCCAGAGTACCCGCCGGCAGCGCCTCTCTCGGCCCTCTCTGCAACGAATGCGCACCACACTCGTACGGGAGGCCGCCGTCACGCCGCCCGTTGAGGGGCATGCCGCCCCTGGTTCTCTCCTGCACCGCTGCACACCACTTCTTGGCCGGCCCTGGTACACAGGACGATGAATACTGCCAGGAACGAACGTCTGTGAGGAAACACAACGCCTTAAGCTGTAAGGAGCGCTTATGATACTCCGCTCGTCCTCGATGGCCGTTCGATTTCTTATCAACTGGAAACTGAGCGGAGGAAGAAAGCTATCTTTCATCAGAACACCCGAAGAAGGAGTTGGGAGGTGAGGGGAGTGTTTGAAAACTAAGTTTTCGTCTCACACGAGGCGTTTCGGCCGGGTCCCTAAGGTTCCGGCGGGTGAGACGAAGATAAACGGCCGGTCAGGTGAGGGATAGCGGGCCCTAAACCAAAGGAGCCGACTCTACGGTGGATCTAGAGTCACGGTCGTGCTTCCAAAACGTGTTGTGTGCGTGGCGAACTTCACAAACTCTACGGTACTGGACACATATGCGACGCCTCAGCCCCGTCGATTTAACTGAAGAAACTAATGCCGCCACTCCTTATGGAAATTTCTCGAAAAGACACGAGTTGTTTTACTCCAGAAAGCCCTTTCTCTCCCGGTAACGAAACGAACGCTTCGCAAGACGACACGCACACGATTCAAGAGGCTCGGAAGATATGTTTCCTCGGGGGAGGTGTTGAAAGAAAATAATGGCAGCGGCGATAGCGACGCAACAAAAGAGGCGCTCTCGATGACGGCGCTATCTTCCGGTAGAATGTATCACACTCTCTTCCACGAGTGGTCGCGGGGGCAACAAAAAATTTACACAATCAAGGGAAAGTGTTGAAGGTGTATCGCTCCCTTGGCGTAAAACGGCGCCTCTCACGCGTGCACGGAGATATACGACACAATTCAAACAGAGCCGCGAACTGGATAACGGGAATAAGGGGCTCCCTTTGTCGTGCCGGCGTGAGAGACCAAGATATTGCGTTGGGGCGTGTAAAAAGGGACAGGTTCTCCCACAACTCGAAAGACAGTTCCCTCAGCCGGGTAGATCGTAAAGGTAGTTCACCGGCTAAGAGAGCACTGACATTCTAACTTCGCACGGTGAGAGGACAACGGCTCTGCGTCTTATCTCCGATTTACGTGCCTCCTCCACTTCTTATCTAATATTCTTCTCTCCCATTACTCCAACATAGGCTCAGTGGCTGAGACTCTCCAACTTCTTTTCACTCACAGAGAATACCTCGTGCACTGCAAACGGAGTAGGCCGCCGAGAAGGGTTACGGAGATGCTCTTCCAGATATCTTCCGGCCAACACCTGCAAAAGAT
Organism: Ischnura elegans; assembly: GCF_921293095.1. Classification (NCBI taxonomy): domain Eukaryota; kingdom Metazoa; phylum Arthropoda; class Insecta; order Odonata; family Coenagrionidae; genus Ischnura; species Ischnura elegans. The sequence goes on along the minus strand of NC_060251.1, from coordinate 24,556,899 downwards.
TGAAAACAGACGCTATACAAAGGGGCAGGCAAACAAATCAGAGAGTACAAGTAACATGTATGTATTTCACATGAACATGAACAAAGAAAGCGAGCCATGTAAGATCTTAAACGCTAATAGTGAGGGCTACCGTGGCCCCCAACCGGGTTATGAATTCCATGTCTACCAACGTTTTCGAGTCATCTCACTCTACATTTTCAAGGGTTAAGGCTTCAATTCTAGGACGTAGTTTAAAGTTAAGGAGTTACAATCCCAAGAAATAGGTGAAATAACTCTCAAATACCCTTCCTACTGTGCGCACGAAAACATAAAACCACTTATCATGGATACTTGACAACAAAACCTTTTAACCCGGCAATCCTCATTGGGATAATCCTCGCTATCGCCATCGATATTTACTTTCCGGATTTGAAATTCGCAAATAAAATTCAGATATCTTTGCTAGAAGGAAACCTTACTTCAGAAGTTAAGAAGATAGCGTCAAGAGGAACACAAGTTGATGCGGACAGGTGAAAATGATCTCCTCCAGAATTAAGTGCCTTAAAATAACGTAATTTGAAAAAATGTTTGGAAATAAGCGGTTTCATGTGAGAGTCAATCAAAAAACAGCTGGTTCAAACTAGAGAAATATCTATATAAAAAAAGATGAAAGAAAAAAGCTGATTACTTCGATATTCGATTACCTAAGATTCTCTATCTCATAGATTCTTATCGATATTGATTATTATTCGATAACCTATCTCGTCTACGATTAAGTTTTTCTGGATAACAACGGTTTTTATGATAACATTTTTCATATTTTCCATAATGTCAACAATAGCTTATTATCCAGGTAATCACAGCATTGGATTTGTGATAGGGGACTTTGGGTCCATTTTTTTGTTGACTGTCGATACAGAAGGTTGGTAATCTCTGATATATGCTTAGGGAAACTGATATTTTGATAGCCGGTGCTTTCCAATATATAAATATACTCATGACACAGCATATTCGAGATTAGCCTTGGAAATTTACGTATTTAATATAAAAATTGAGAAAACAATTAAAAAAGGAGTGATTACTATTGATAATTTAAAGAAATAATTTCGAACTCAATTGAAGGAGCGAAAAACCAAGGGGTACACATGATTTTGTTTTCTAAACAGAGTTAGGTAAAGAAATAAATTAAAGAAAACAAAAGAGATCGACTAGATATTTGGTAGTGCATTTGATTTTTCACTCGATGTCAGCACAGAACAGGGATTCACTCGTGTCCCTTGGCCATCAAGTTTTTGTATATTTCTTTGATCAATTTCTGGACCTATCTCTAGTTAAATAAATCACTAGTTCCCCTTAGCTTATCACCCCCTCAATTGTTGTGTACAGTGATGACTGCATGCCTAGAAAAATCTTAGAATATGACGAGTTATCTTTTGCACATTAAGTGTTTGTCGTTGATGAAATTTTAAGGTATTTCATGGATGGATTGCGTCTATAAAAGCAATTGGACTGCATTGCTGTAAGTCCTAATGATGTTGTTCCACATATTAAAACACCGCCCAAAACTTACTAAGCCATATTGTCACAGGACAAGATTATTATTGACATCTTATGCTTATTACTATACAGGCTTTTTTTTAAGTACTTCCCTCCTACAATCGTGCATTACAAAATCCATACATTTAGTAGTGAAACAACAAGAAGCTCTCCACTATTGTGTTCATAGGAGGGCAAAATCTAATCGCCAGTTTTAAGTGTAATTTTCGTTATTAAGGTATATTTCATAGCTTTTTCGTCACTGAAACTGCAAATACAATTCACCGATTTAACACTAGCCATTTGATGAGATCCTAATTTTTTCGTTCTATTTTTTGTCAATAATGAGTTTTCCAAACTTTTTGTTGCCGTACTCGGATCCAGCGGGGTTATATCCTCGCCAGCAAAACCATGAGTTTTTCCGCAATTTTCATTGCAGCTAGGCATTTTCTTTTCTGGTGGCATCAATAGTCCAATATCCGTATTAAAAGACCATATGAAAATTTAGTATATACGTAAAGAGTTGTGCCCGTTCATGATGAGAAAAAGAAGTTTTTAAGCAATAGTCAGGTGGGATGCTTAGAAATGATTAAGGATAAAGTTTGTGGAAAATTTAGGGGCAAAATTCAAAAGCCTACTAAGTTATGGACGTCTACCATCGCACAGAAAAAATCTTCATTTTCACCATTACGACTGCACAGCTTACGGTTTAAAATCTCAACAAGCGACAGTCTTCCTCCATCAATACCTCAGCGTTATTTTCGCAAGCTACTGAACTTGTCAGGCGAGTTATTTTCCGCGAAAAATCCCTATCACTCTTAGATAACTCAGGTTATCAGTCGCTTTGTGTGTGATTCGCTGTTGGATCTTTAGCGATAGTTACAGGAAATACGATTCGGCATTTCACCCTATAGGCGATCACGCCATTGCGATTATCTACAGTGGTAAGAACTGACCTAGGTTCTATTTTGCCGTAGGGAGGAATAGACGACCACAGTTTTTTGAAGTTTAGGAAACAAATTGATAACTTAGGAAGAATTGTTTTTCAATAAGACATATCATACTCCATTCGATTCGCATACAAAATGAAAAATATAAAGAAGAGTTAGCTTAGCTAAGCTATTTCAGTAGCTTGCGGAAATAGTGCTGAGGTATTGATGGAGGAACACTGTCGCTTGTTGAGATTTTAAACCGTTAGCTGTGCTGTCGTTATGGTGAAATGAGGATTTTTCTCCGGGATGGTAGAGGTCCATAATTTAGTAGGCTTTTGACTTTTGTCCCTAAATTTTCCAAAAACTTAATCCTTAATCATTTCAAAGCATCACACCTGACTTTTGCTTAAAAACTTCTTTTCCTCATCATGAACAGGCACAACTCTTTACGTAGATATTACATTTTCATATGGTCTTTTAATACGTATATTGGACTATCGATGCCACCAGAAAAGAAAATGCCTTGCTGCGATGCAAATTGCGGAGAAGCCCTTGGTTTTTCTGGCGACGATATTACCTCGCTGGATCCAAGTATGGTATCAGAATGTCTGGAAAACTCATTATAGTTTAAAAATAGAACGAAAAAATATAGAGATGAAAGCTTAGAAAATATTGAAAAAATATGAGCGTGAATAAGGGTATTGCGTGAACTTGTCTGAAAAATGGCCCGTAATGGGCGAATTATGGGAAAATAAGGATAGACATAACAGGACCGTAAAAGGGGGAAATGGAAAAACTATACCAAAATAAAGCGGGTAAAGTTACAAAGTCATAGCATGAAGTAAGTTAATTTTTGATTTTTGCGGAATTTGAATCGACAAAAAATAATAATTTACCATGTGCCGTTATACCATGGACCGTTATATATGCGATGTGTTAACCTTAGCGGTCAAACGCCGAGGCTGGCTCGACAAGTCTAGTGCTATAAGCGCTAGGCTTGTCGTAGTATCATGTCTAACTTCAAGTTGACAGCAAATCAGGTAATATCTTGAAACATTGCCCTAGTAAAATCGCTTCGCCTTGTGATGTCGTACTCAACTCGAAGTTAGACCTGCTGATACGACAAGCCTATTGGTCGTAGAACTAGATTTATCGAGCCAGCTTCGACGTTGGACCGCAAAGTGTTAAAAGTCTAAATAGTTAATAGACTAATAATTTACAATATACTATTAGCCGTTGACTATAAGTAAAAAGAAAAAATTAGGCGAAATATAAATAGTATACAAATCCGAAAGATCAAGGTAATAAGTGGAGATGAGTTAAGCGGCGCGAAGCAATATGGTCACACTTCAAGAAAGCGGTTATCTTAAGGAGCACACTCACCCCAAATACCATGTAAACACATGATTGATGTTGGCATTATATTTCAGGAGCTCTACAAGGCGCGAGCGTCGCGACAAAACCACAACTCACGGGAAATGGGAAAGATAAGGACATGTTTATCAACCATACATTCTGGGATATGGAATTCTTGGAGCGCTTCCGAAAAGCTCTAGGCTCCTTTAATAAGCATGCACAAACTAGAATCAGCATGCAAATGAACTGAAATTCATTTAGCCAGGGTAGGTCTCAACGTACCCCCTCCATTATGATGCAAACACAAAGTAGCACAAGGCCGCCTAGTGCAAATGGATGGGGATATTAGAAATAGAGTTGTTGACAGAATCATAGTAAGTCACAAGGCGACACTATGCGTAGAGAAAAATGTCGATGATAAGTAAATAGTAAAGAAAAAAACTAAACGAATTTTCCGGATAACTTTGATAGATAACACTAAAATCAAAATTTCTATCAATTTTCTTTACAGGTTACTGATATCACCTCAAGCGGTTCACATCAAAAGAAAGCTATTGGCTAAACATCACACACACCAACAAAACAATTAACATGGCTCACTGAGGTATGCTCAAGACATAAAACTTCAAAGTTTTTAAGTGAGAAATGCAAAGACAGCGATGTATCGGTTTTATATTTCCGTATATATAACATATATATGAAATACTTACCGACAGAACATTTTCCCCAATCAAAAAATTATTTAACTAGTTATGAGTTTAATAAAAATGACGATACTTCAATTGAATAAATAATATTCCTATGAATGCATCTCGTATTTAAAAACTTATAATACTAAAAATTAACATAAGAGAACCGCATATAAGTTACCTACTTAATAATTGTATATAAGTTACTTGCGGATAGTATCTGTAAGAATTTCAAAAAACGAATGCAGCAATATTTTTTCCGCGCAATGACATTAATTTCCCAGCACTACATTGAGTGAAAGTGATTTAAAAGAGAAAAATAAAAGTATTCAATGATTTTCCCATGGGAATACTAAAGCAAACAGTACTGGGTAAAGAACCACCCAAAAATTGTTTCTCGTAAAAAAAACCTCCTCATATCTACAATTCACCCCTCAAGCTGCCTCACTAGGCGCGTGGCGAAGGGACCTCAGCGCGCCAAAGCATTGCACAAGAAATATACGCTGATCATTGCATGGATGAACTATCATTAGTTTGGGCTGTACGCAGATGAGTGAATGGAACAGCCAATCAGAACATCTTGTAAGTAACAGTAGCAGGTGTGACTTGGTGGAAATCCCTTAGTAGTAGGAATTGAAGGAATTAATAATTTGCGAACATGGTTTCCCTACAGAGTAACATTAACATTATCAAGAAACAACCACCTTCTTAATGTTACTCTAGAAAGAAAACATGGTCGGAGAGAATAAAACATCATGTGGAGACAGAAAAGTTTTAATTCCTTCAACTCCTACCAGGATACCTCGCTTAATACACATAAGAGATTTTTTAAAATCGTCATTACATGGATACAATATCATGGAGACCACGCTGTAATTTTTATTCCGTGTCCTCCCACGGAACTGGTCAAATTCGCCTCCCACCCCACCTCAGCCTGTGTAGGTTCACTATAGCTCAGTACGCCAGTCACGCAGTCGAAAAGCCATCGGACGGAGGACGGACAAGTTCAAAATGATGGCCCTCCGGACGCGATCCAGCATTCTCCTAAATCTGGAAGCTTTCTGTGGGCCCTTCTTGCGCGGACCAGAGGCAACAAAACGTACTCGCCCGGCTGCTGGCTCTCTTCCGCCCTCTTTTCTCGGGGCGGGACGTTCCTCACATTTGCCGGAGATTCATAGCCTCACTCCCTCCGGTTTCTCGAGGCGTATTCCTCTCTTTCCATACTGTATCTCTACTTTCTGCCTGCCTTCGTGCCGAGTGAGGGAGGAGTTTTAAAATATTCATGGGAGGGACCAGGCGAGGGGTGTGCCTTTAAGTAGATATGCACGGCCACCGATAAAATGAGCATATGCCGTTTTCGTGAAAGTTTCAATTTCTTATCTCCCAGCAGTGCCCTAGCAATTGTATTTTAACATTGCGGGCTTTCCGTTTCACATTCCATACCATCATCTCGAGTCTTGTTAATGCTTATCATAATTTTGGATTATGAAAATTGTCACGACTGTTTCAAAAGATAATTAACCCTAGTATTCTCCCACCGATTGGGATAAAAAATATTGGATCCTACTGGGTTGTTAGTTAGGAATTTGCGATCAAAGATTGTCTCTTTCATAATGATACTTAGAAGATTATAAAGAAAATTCATTTCGATCAAAACAATACAGCTTTCATCATAACATAAGTAAGTGCCCTGATATAAATAGAGAGCAGGCAAGTCATAGCACTAATTTGTACGCCGTTAGCAAATTAACGCTGTTATGGAATTTAAATATGAGAATGTAATGAAAAGAACAGAAGCAACAGTCGACTGAGACAGCAGGAAAAAATTCTACTTTAATTGATTCGGAAACCCGAATACTATGCAGGTACTGACTCCCTTTTTGTTATTCAATCCTAAAGATAAATCCACACATTCAGTACAGTCCTACTATTTATGTGAAAAGTTAGCAAAACATATTTCACCGGCATTGCGCAGTCATAGCGGATGCTACGTCTTTTGCATGCAGTGGATGGGTCTAAGTCTCTTCCTGCCTGCTTTGAGAGGAGAGTACTTTCGGTATGGCGGTCATATCTGATGTTGAAGACGTTGGAGGGATTCTGGCCGGACGGAAAATGTTTTTCGGCGACTTCTCAGGAGCCTGAGGGTGGCCATTGCGGAGTTTGCTGGTCCAAGGGGAGGGTAGGGAATGGGAATTGGCCGGAAGGAAACAGGCTGCTCCTCTTGTCTCCAACTGCGAGAGAATATGCGACCCTTCTTCTCCGGTCGATTCCCGTCCTCGCTCCGCCGTTCTCGGTGAACTTTGTTTTGGCCTGGCGTCGCAGCGTGTGATGAACGTCGGAAAGTTGGGTGCGTTTGAAGTGGCGAATCATTTCTTCTCCCTTCCGACACGAGTTTACGGTGCTCTCCTTGCGGTCCCCAGGAGTTATGCCGCTTTGCTCAACGCTTTCATAGATCTATATTTCTAAGGTATACATTCGTATCCTGAGGTGTACTCTTCTTAAATCACGTTATGCGTAAGCTTCGTAGACTTTGCGGTATTTCGCTCTTCAGATTCCATTGCTAAGGACAAGGTACACCAGTTAGAACAAAGGATGTTACGAGGAAAAGTTAGGAATAATTTACTTGTAGGGTGAATGCTATTCGAGATGACTTCAGACACCAAATAATATATCCCTAACGGTTTACCGTGGGGAGGAGGTTTTTAAACCTCGTGACTCAATCTGCTACGGCCTTAAGAACAATCGATTAATTAATCAAAACAGGTATCGGAATACCTACAAAGGATATTTCTTTTAAATAAATTTAAAGCTAAAGTCATAAGATATAAGTTTCCATAGAATAAGCATTATCAAGAAGAACAGTAGAGAAAATAAGACATAAAAAACTTTAAAGAATAAGAGAACATAAAGGACCTCATCATGAGATATGTTGGTGAAACGGCACCCATAATTACATAAGAGGAAAGGAAAAATAGCAATGAAAGGTATGGTAGAATGAGACAAATGGAGTCGGTGATGAAGGCAACTACACAGAAAATAATGCATTAAGCATATATATCAAGTGTTCAGGCTTCAGTTGGTGGAATCATATAGTACCTATGGTGTGAATTAACCCACTTCGTAACGTTCCACAAAACCTTTTAATTCTCACCCTTTCAACTACGAGATAATGACCTTGATAATGACTATCTATTAGTTGAAACACAGGGTCGGTTTAGCGGGACATTAAAAAGAGAGATATTTCGCACTATAAATGAATTGTTGAAAGTTTATCTTTTTTGAGAACTGAGTGGAAAGCCGAGTCTAATCAACCAACCGATATTTGAATTGTGATTATGATGAATAATTACCATCTTCAAAATAAAACACTGACTACATCATGGCGATAAAGCAGGAAACGAGCGCCCAGAAAAGAATGACGACACCACTTCCGGGAAAATCAAAAGGCTATCTTGGCGGAGCGGATCCCGGGAGATTACATGTAGAAAGCCGGACAGTGGACATTTTTCCAGGAAAAAATAAATGAGGTGCGTCCAATAAAAAAAAAAACCAACGTTGGGTCAGCATGGTGGCTGTGGTATTCCAGGGCCGACCTCCCATGTAGTACAACGGTTGAAGATTAAGTGAAGAGGAACTGTCTCCCTCCAAGCCTCCCTTCATACACTGACCCTGGACCCCTACACGATGCCCAACCCCTTCCGCTCTGAAGTAAATCCATTACAAATGGGTACATCTTGCTCTCCATCCAAGGGACACATGGGATTTTTATAAGTTTCTCCTCATTTTTCCTGCTAAAATCCCCCGATCCCGAGATCATTTTTATGTTCTCAGCATAGTTTTTTTGTGATTATTTCCTATCCTATAGCGTGAATGAAGAAGAAATTCACAATGGCAGGTAAATTAAAATATCAACCTAGATGGGAAATCGAACCAAGGTCCACCCTTCTTGGAGTGCTCCCTATTGGTCCTTGGTTCCATTCCCCGCGACAAAAACTTCCACCTTGCTAGTGACGAAAACACCAGCCATCCGTTTCCGCAATATATCACAATGGGACGTTTCGAATGCGAAACTATTGGTAAGAACTGAGGGGAAAGCTACCATAGTGCCGATCATAGTGTTGTTGAACAGTGATGATGATTATATAGAAAAAAAACCCCACAACCAGTAATCCAGCCGAGATTAAATCGAAGCATGAGGCCCATGATTTGATTCCAGGAAGAAAAACTCAATTTTATAAAAAGCTCCTTGTTTCCTAGAATACTACCTGTTCCCCAATGGCACAAAACATCGCCAATAGGGTGGTTTCCTATTATTTTTTTATTGCCTAAATCGAAACATTATTACTCCTGGAGTACGTATCTCACGCTTTTAGATTTTTAAATGACGATATCTATTTTTCGCGATTAAATGAAAAGTGAATATTTTCAAGCGAGCGAAAACGCGACGCGTAAGTATGAATGCCGGGAAATCTCTCCGTGTGACGTATTTCTGCTTCCCGCTGCCGCTCTGTGAGGTGACCTTGAGGCGAGGCTTAGCGCTGATACGATGCAGGCTGCTAGCGGGTAGCTGAGTACCCTGCTGGCTGGTAGCGCTTGGCTTAAATAAGGATTATTAATACATTATGAAACGAAGAAAACTTTCCGACCTTAGCCAGTTTTATTAAGTGATTATTAAGACATGTTTCCCTGAGCTCTGCGCCTCATGCATGCATTGGTAACCTCAGACGATGTATAACTCCCTATCTTCTCGTATAGAAACTAGGTCCCTGTGACGTCACGTGGAGTGGCATCGCATGGGCGCCAATCTGGCCCTTTTCAAGTGAGGATAAAAATGGACCATTGCCATTTGTCTAAACCGGTCTATCTAAAACGAAATAATTTGTATGTTATGGATACAGTAATGGTGGGTAAAGAATCGCAATCAATGCCTTTCGTTTTCTTTGATGAAGGAAACTAACCTATTAGTACACCAAAGCTGGAAACGTTGGTACATTTCCCGTGAGGTTAGGATGAAGCGGAAGAAGGGGAAGCTTTGCCATTACGCACAAATATGCATGGAAGGAGTGAAGGGGAATGTGAAATATGCATACGAATTACGCTATTGGTAAAATATAAGGGCAATAAAAGAGCTGATAGGAGGACAGCATCAAACAGATCCTATGATAAATGACAAGTTATGTCGATATAGCGAAAACTCTTCAATCATGAATCCAAACAAGGTCAAATATAAGTATAAGGCCCGCGATTCGACACGTAGAAGAGCTACTCTTTTTATATAAGCTTCTTGCTTTAGACAATGTTACCTGTTTCCTAATTCCAAAATATATCACCAATTACAATCAAGTTGGGTCAATTGGGACATGCCCTGCGTAGATTGAAATGATATTTTTGCCATTATATACGATCTGTGCCAAAAAAGGGAATTTTGTTCCCTATTTCCACGGCGAGTAAAGTATACGTGTGATCAGGAGAGAGAATACATCAAAAGATATTCCTAGATTCAGTATGCATGGCGAAAGTCACAAAAGAAGACTTCGGACGAAACACTTGAAAAAAAATGTAAAGAAGGTTGTGAAATACGTAAAAGAATTCAGTAGCAGTAAAAATGTCAGCTCATAACAAAACTCGGAGAAACGCAGTGTCGAACAAATTATAGGAATGATGGCCAAAGATACTGATACTAAAAGGGAGTTCAACCAAGGTTGAAGAGAGGCCCGTGACACGATTCGTGAAAGAGCTACAACTTCAGTAAAAGTTCCCCGTTTGTGAGAGTATTTCCTGCTATTCTCTTCCAAAAATATCACCAATTACACTGCAGTTGGAGAAGTTGGGGCATTTCCCAGTGGACAGGGCCTCGAATGGAACGTATGAAAGAAGTGACGAAGGATGTGCGCAAGTACTTGTATAAGAATCACGTAAGTGTGAAAAGACAAGTACATAATGAAGCTAAGTGTAATACTGTATCAGAGCAATTCAAGGATTGTTTGCCACAGATCAATGAGGACGGAGAAGAATAATTTCAACCGTGGTAAAAGTGAGGTTCAAATGAATTGACATGAGAAAAAAATTCCCCTGGACCAGGAATCGAACCACGGATCTTTGGAATCCCTGAAATCCTACGGACTACGATTCCATTCCCGGTTCAGGAGAAATTTTTCTCATGGAAATTTATGTGAACTTCATCGCCGTTCACGCGGCACGTTTGAAATATTACTCGCTAAAGTGAATCACAATATTAGTTTCTTAAGGTTAACTTATATTCCCGCTGGGAGACTCTGGTTATAGCGTAAAAAAATAATAAGATTTCAACTCAGATCGATTGGCACTGCATTTAAAGAATTTCACTTAAAAAGGTTTTGTTGCTGAGAGGACATAAATAAATATATTTAAATAAATAAAAGATCGTAGCACTTTTCCACAAGAATGTTTAATGCGTACAACGCGTTTCGGATCACTGAGCCATCATCTGGTACAAGACTTGAATCAGATGATGGCTCAGTGAGCCGAAACGCGTTGTACGCATTAAAAATTCTTGTGGAAAAGTGCTACGATCTATTATTTATTTAAACATGTCTAAGTTCCACCAATTGAAGCCTGGATCCGTTAAAATTATAAATAAATATGTTTGGTCGCCAATCAACAAGGACAAAGCATCAGCGAAGAAGAAGTTAACATAGGACACAGCTTATTATTACAAATAACAGTACATTATGGCAATAAAATCGATTGCCAGAAAAACTGCTCTTTATAAAAGAGATCTTTGTTTTAGACGATGAAATCTTTCCCATATTTCCACGAAAAATATATAACCAATTATCTTCAAGTAGGAAACGTCGAAGCACTTCCAATATGTGTAGTTAGCAGCGAGAGGAATGATGTCTTTACCATTACGTGCGATCCGCGTCGTAGTAAAAGAGGCCTTTTTTATTCTCTCTCCCGAAAGCGAGCAATGTCTACGCGTGCCTTGGAGGGATTGAATATCGAAAGGGATTCCTAGGATTCGGTCCGGGAGTGAGAGAGACAGAGAAAGCTGTTCCCTTCTTTTTTTCCTTTTTGGGAGGACCTATGATACGATTTGCGGATTAAAATGAATTCCTGTGAAACGGGGAAATGTGGATTTTCCTTTATTTTTATCCCAGAGAGCGAAATGAGTTCCCTCACTTCCCCCCCCCCCCGATTTTTTTCCTCCCAACGCTTTCGTTTCTTTGGGAGATTTCCTCGTTTTCCTTCTGCTGCCCCCTCCCTCCCCCCCAAATTCTTTCACTTTCTCTACCTTCCCGCTCATTTCCATTCACTCAGTTTGCTGATTTCTTTACTCTACCGTAAAGAGGAAAAATAAATTCCACAGCCCACGGCTCATCTGCTCCATCCGAGTATTTTCACAGCGCGCGGAGAGTGGCGCACGGATCCCCGGTCGGATTTTCCTGGAATCACCGGGGTTCTAGCGCGATTTCGCGTCCTAATGGAACAATTTGGAGATCTCGCGATTTTACTCGTTCCATTTATTCATTTTCTATATGCACGCTGTGAGTGTTTCTGGTGTTGAATCAGGCTACAGTGATCGGAATAACTAATCATATTTCCTGGCGGAGAAATAGCAAGTGTTCGAATGATACAATTAATAAGGCATGAACAATTATTCCTGATAGACTGGCAATAATCATTGACATTCTGTTATCTATCATAAAATTTCTATATATTTTATCCGGGTGGAGAAATAGAAAGTTTTTACCTATACGATTGATAAAGATAAAAAAATATGACTGATAACTTGTAGACATTTAACTATCATAAACTTTTTCTATTTTTTGGTATTGAAATAGCAAGTGTTTTACTAATATGTTAGATAGAGATTGCAAAATTAGTTATGACTGACTGCCAAAACTTATTGATATTTGACTGTCATGAATTTTTTCTATTTATTTTCTGGTGCAGAAATAGCAAGTATTTCACGGATATGATCGATAATAATTGCAAAATTATTTATGTCTGTGCATAACAAGTAATTTAAATTATAAAATTCAATCAGTTATTTAAACGTGCAGTAATATCAAGTCTTTATTCAAACTGATTCCTATGGTACGAAAAATAATTTCTGATGGCCTGGCGTAATTAACTCACTCAAAAAATCAGGAACATTAGCAATACACTATCAGCACCACAACCGAAGAAATAAGCTCTGTCTTAATGGCCTTACTGCCCGTAGGCCGCACCTTACAAAACTGGTAATTTATTAAAAACTGCTACCAGATCTTAATAAAATTTTCAACATATTTTCACATCCAAATTGAAATATTAAGCACTAAAAAATTCTAATCATTCAGTTGGCAATTGCTTGTATCAATAATTTCAAGTTTGCAGAGATATTCTGCTAATGTATTTTATGATCGTATTGTTATGACTCACGCTATGTGTGAATAACCTAACCTCTGGAGCTTATAAAATTATCGTCAATATTTACCGCTCATGAGAAAACTGGGAAATATAATGCTGGAAAAACCACTTTCGGTCAAATTAAATATAATGACGGTAGTCCATTGTCATATAGCCATTGTCGGTTACCACTGGCTACAAAATTAATGAATTAAATAAGATGAAAATCTTATCTTCTAGAAATAAAAAAATCTTCTATATGAAACTATCCAATATCGGGGTAGAGTGATGATAACAATCTATAAACTTGAAAGCCTGGAAAAGGGTAGATTCCCAAATTTCCTTCCCCTTCCCTGATTTTTAGAAGTAGGTTAGAAGTACTTGAGAAAGTGAAGACAGTCGATTGTGCAACACTAAAATTCTAACTTGAAAATTAGGTTGACAACATCAAGTGATCCACGTTTACTG